>NW_024081049.1:1171052-1401593 GCF_003009895.1 Hyaena hyaena
TTTAGCTATTGTGGAGAGTGCTGCTATGAACATTGGGGTACATGTGCTCCTATGCATCAGCATTTCTGTATCCCTTGGGTAAATTCCTAGCAGTGCTATTGCTGGGTCCTAGGGGAGTTCTATTGTTAGTTTCCTGAGGAACCTCCACACTGTTTTCCAGAGGGGCTGCACCCATTTACATTCCCACCAACAGTGTAGGAGGGTGCCCGTTTCTCCACATCCTCCCAGCATCTAGAGTCTTCTGATTTGCTCATTTTAGTCACTTTGACTGGCATGAGGTGGTATCTCAGTGTGGTTTTGATTTGTATTTCCCTGATGAGGAGGGATGCTGAGCATCGTTTCATGTGTCTGTTGGCCATCTGGATGTCCTATTTGGAGAAGTATCTTTTCATATCTTCAGCCCATTTCTTCACTGGGTTGTTTGCTTTTCAGGTGTGGAATTTGGGGCAGGTTTATTATTAGTAAGTGCCCTCAGCTTATGTTTATCTGTGAATATCTTAAATTTTGTCTCATTTTTGAAGGACATTTTGCCAGATACAGAATTCTTGGTTGAACGGTTTTCTTTTTCTTCCAGCCTTTTATATTGGTTATCCTACTGTTTTCTGGGTTCCACAGTTTCAGATGAGGAACGTGCTGTTAATCTTTTGTGGATCCCTTGTAAGTGATGAGTCTCTTTCCTCTTGCAGATTTCAAAATTCTCGATTTTAACTTTCCATGGTTTAATTATAATGTGTCTTGGTGTGAGTCTCTTTAACTTTATCCTATGTAAACTTTTATAAAGCTTTTTGGCTTCATGCCATTTATCAAATTTGAAAAGCTTTTGGCTGTTATTTATTCAAATCTTTCTCCCTGTTCTGGTCTCTGTGTTTTTCTCTGTTATTGAACAGAGATGTTTCACAGGTCCCTCAGTCCTTTATTTCACTTTTCTTCATTCTTTTTTATATTCTGCTCTTCAGACATGATGATTTTAATGATCCTATCATCAAGATTGCTTATCTTTTCTTCTGCCTATTCACATCTTATGTTGTGCTCCTTTAGTGAAATTTTCAATTCAGATATTGTACTTTTTAAGTACAGAATTCCTTTTTCTTCCTTTTTATAATTTCAATCTCTTTCTCACTATGTTCATTTTGTTCCTTTATCATTTGGCTCCTTTTCAATAGTTTATCTTTAGTTCTTTGAGCATATTTAAGGCAGTTGTTTTAAAGTCTATCTAGCAAGTTGGATGCCTGGGCTGCTTCTTGGGAATGGTTTCTATCAATCTATTTTTTTCTCCTTTGAATGAGTCAGTGTTTCTGCTTCTTGTTATGCCTGCAATATTTTTTATGTTGTTGTTGGAAATGCACATTTTAATGTTATAATATGGTAAATCTGAAAATAATTATTTCATTTCCTCTATGTATGCTGTGCTTTGAGTACTGAAGATTTATTAACTTCTTCAAACTATTTTTGTAAAGATTTCTTTCTTTTCTGTGGTCACTGATATCTCTGCTCCTTTAGCTCATGTTTTGACAGAGTTCCTTGGATGAAAGGAATTTTTAAAAATTAGAATAACAAAACGGACAAATATTTCTCCCTTATTTTTCTATATTGATTCAGTGCTGAGGTACTCTAACACTTATGTTGGCTTGCAAAGAACATAGGAACCAAGCTAAGGTGTCAGTTAAAGGTCTTGCAAGGTCTTTTCTGAACATGTGTCTTGCCCGTTTCATGTATATCTCTTTCTAAATTCCTCTGTGGAGGGTGCCTGGGTGGCTCAGTCCGTTAAGCTTCTGACTCTTGATTTCTGCTCAGGTCATGATCTCATAGTTCACAGGTTCAAGCCTCACATCAGGCTCTCTCTCTCTCTCTCTGCCCTTCCACCACTTATGTGCTCTCTCTCTCTTTCACACACACACATACACACACACACACACACACACACTAAATAAATAACATTGAAAAAGATAAATAAATTCCTCTGTGTTTATGTATATTGGCATTTCTGAATGTCCCAGTTTTCCAAAAAGAATACAAACAGCTTACCTCTCTTGGCTCTTGGCTGTTTACACCTTGACTATAATCTTTTCTTTCAGGCATTGGTTGTTAGGTGACCTGTGGCATTTCTGAGCCTGCTACTTTTCCAGCCTAAATTCTGAGTTAGGCATACAGAGATGAATGAACACCTTGTGTCAGTTCATCAGGAAGCCCTCAGAGCAATCAGGACAGATATATATGTTAATTTTCAAATAAGTGTGCTCTGGCCTTTCCAAAACCAGAAACCATGGTCCTACACTGGGAACACAGGTGCTGCTATTTCAAGACTGCCAGTGCAACAGGTAGGGAGTAAGTCGTGGTCCATTAAAAAAGGCAAAAATCTTTCCTACTATTTCAAAGTTGCCTCTTTCATGATTTGGTATTTTGGTTATTGTAAATCTTTTACTGTTTTCCCAGTTCTAACAATGTGGGTTTGAAAGTTGCTGGGTTTTTGTGGTTGCTGTTGTTTTGTTTTGTTTTTTTTCATTGTGTCTGTGGGGGAATAAGTGTGGTGCTGCCTACTCTACCATTTTGCTACTGTCAGTCCATTAATCATTCATTTTGTCTTCAAGCATAGCTTTTTGGTCTTGAAAGAAGAGGCCAGTTACATAAATACAGAATATTAGGAATTTTTTGGAAAGTAGATATTTAACATGAAATAACCGATTACTCAGAAGGAAGTGGTGGTGGGGCTACACAAAGGGCAACTGAGCTGACACCATGTAGCAGAGATGATAGGTTTTCTAAATACTAAAATTCAAAGGCTTAATTTCTCCTGGGAATGTTATCAGAGTCATACATATGTATATACATATATATTTAAGTTGCAAAGTTATTATTTTCAATATTACTTTGGAAGTGTAATGAAATATTATACTTACTAGGCAAATGAGGCATGAGATGGTCCTGCTATGAAACTTTGCACCAATCTTTGGACATTTTCTAAAATACTTACAGTCTGAAAGCTTTAGATTTGGTAAAGAAATCATTATGTACTTTGATTAACTGTACTTTTGATTAAGTAAAATTTTAAATATTTTAAATAAATATTATTTATTTATAAATTTAGATTGATAGGAATGGGTTTAAATGAGTATTATACTGTTATTATAATTTATATTTGCACTGATCAGAGGAAAAATATACTAATTAGTTGCATCTACCTGGATTATAACTAAACACCAGATGTATTTGTATTTTTGTATCACGTTTACTCATTATTTGCTGTTTTTATAATATGTCAGTTGAAACTTTTCTGTTGTATACTCTATAATGAATAGTGAACATTAATCATTTTTAAGGAGAGCATAAGGAAAAATGGATAAAACATCAAACATATTCATAAAATACATGTGTAAGCTCCAAATTAATCCTAAAAGAGCAAATGGAACATTAACGTGTGTTTCAAGGAAAAAATTATTTCTCAGTAAAGGCATTTAAAAATAGAACCAAAATCTAGTTCAAACAATTACAGTATCCACATATTTATGATTTGTCAGAAGAAAATTTCCTATTTAATGCAATAGTTTTTCTTTACTAAGTAAATATGAAGCTTACTTAACTTCTACACTTAATCTGTTCTGATTCAGTTTTATATATATTTACAAGTATAATTGTTTTTAATGCTTTTCCCCTAAGGGTAAATAAAAAATAATGTAATTCCAAAGAGAGGAAATTTGTTCTCCAAGCAAATTAATCTACTTATGTAATAAAATTAATAATACATTTTGCTTTGAAATACACAAATGGACTTATTTCCCAATTTCCCTTTTCTTAAATTATAAATGCTGCCATCCATAAATATGAATACTGCGGCTAAGTAGAAAATTTTATTGCAAGTCTGTAAAGCTTTTTATGGTTTGTCATCCTACATTTGTTTCTGGATGTGAGTTGACTAGTATGCTATACATGCTCATTCTAATGTATATTTCACTGTATTAACATAACTACCAAGTACAAAGTTTTCGTTATTTGAATTCTAGGTAAGATATATTAAGATTAGTAGACTACAAATTGATATAACTAGTTTTACATTATTCTAATATTTATATGATGAAGCTAGTTGATGACAAATTGAAAATTGCCATTTATTCAGATAGCCATTAGTTGTCAAATATTCAACCACACACTAGTTTTCTCTTAAGGATAATACTACCGACTGGCACTCAGAAATGGACTAACAGAATTAAACCATTATGCTCTTCCTCTTAGGTAGCTGGCTTTTTGTGATAGGCGGAATTCCAGGGTGTCTCGCATCATCTTTCCCCCAAAGTGCTACTCGTATGATTATACGACCTTCTATGGCAATAGAAATTTTGTAGATAGAACTCAAGTTACTACTTGACTTTAAGATAGAGAGATGATCTGGATAGGCCTAAGTCTTCTTTAGCCAGTTGCAGCAAAGAATGGCTGGGAGATTCAAACAATGAGAAGGACTGAACATTATGAAAGTCCCCTCTTGCTGAGACGGAGGGAGCTTCAGGACAAGGGCCTACGAGTGGCTTCTAGATGCTGAAAGCAGTCTTTACCTGATAGCCTGGAAGCAAACAGAAATTCAGTTTTCAAGTCTAAGGAAATAAATTCTGCCAATGAAAAGAATGATCTTGGAAGAGGCCCTTTGAGCATACACCCAGCCCCTCCCTGGATTTAGCCTGAGCAGAGAATCCAAACACATCATTCCCAGCATCGGATCTATAAACCAAGAGCTAATAAATGAATGCTGTTTTAAGCCACTAATGTTATTGTATTTGTGATGAACAATAAAACATTAATAAACCTTCATTTATAAATTTAATAAACTACTTAATAGAGCATTTAACCTCCAAATATATTTTTATATATTGTTTATGACTTAGTCTTTCAAAATGTTCCAATAAATAAATGTTCTTGCTATTATCAGTGGGAGGTCAAATATTTCTTCCTGCAATCCTCACGTTTCTGAGAAACCCTGAAGATCCTCTGTAACCAGCCAGTTACTCTGAAAGACTCAGTTCTTTTTGTACAATAGACAATAGAGTATGGGAAATCAGACTGTTAACTCTGTCAACAACGTTGCTGTCACGATAGGTCACAGTTGAAGACTATCTATGTCTAAGGTCATGCTCTGACCAAAGCCACAATAATTTCTGAGCAATGTTAAACTTTTGTTTTTCTTTTTGTTAATTTATATTCATTTGCGTATTCATTATTACACACACACACACACACACACACACACACAGAAACATGGTATGCCAGCCATCTGAGTCCAGATGGGCTGATCAATTTCAGCCATACCTTTTTTTTTAAGATTTAGGCATTTCCCATGATTACTAAGGTATTTTGTTAACATACATTAAAATTCTAGATATCCTGCTCATGAGATCCCATTTGGAGCATCGGTATCTTTTCCTGCCATCAGACTAAGATTATAGCCTCCTGGACCAGGTTTCCTTAATTTCTAACAATATCATGAAAAATGGGAGTAATAGTCCAAACCCTTTACCATATTCTATTGCCCTATTCTATCTAGAAGGAAATTATAAGTATTACAATACAAGGGAGGGTATTAAACACTGGCATGGCCTTTAAGGACAATCATTGCCTAAAACAATGAAAATGATAATAAACTTGACAGGGGCACTTTTATTTTCAGTAGTTTTTAATTCATTCATCTATATATTCAAAAAAATATTACAGAGCAATTACGAGATCAGTTATGTTTCTATTTGTGATTGATACTGCAGTGAACTAAGAGAATAACATATCTACATATCATAAGGTTTATATTCTATTTGATAAGGTATAAGATAAATGCATAGATGCTTGACATGAAATCAGATAATAAAGAAAGCTGTGGAAGAAAACGAAAACAGTCTAACTGATTAGAGAATTACAGGGGTGATGTTATTTTAGACAAGAAAGACTGGAAATACCTCTCTGGAGAGTAGTATTTCAGTACTGACTTGAAAGAAATAAGAGAGCATGGGCATGTAGCCAAAAGCATTCCTGGTAGAGGAAAGAGCAATGTCAAAGGCCATGGTGTAGAAGTGTGGTCTGGGATAGTAGGAAGGCCAGATAAGCTGTGCCAAAATGAGCAAGGAGAAGAATTTAGGGGATAATGCTTGAGATTCATTTGGGTAAATGATACTTAAACCCATAGGGGATCTTCCTTATTTTATCTTTGATACAGATTCCCATGTGTGTGAGGCTGAGGGGTCAAGGAGCAGAGTGTTGAACAAAGGGGTACAAGGGAATGATCTTTGGTTTTGGTCTTAAGTGGGCTTTGTTTATTTTTTTATAAAAAAATTTGAGGAGCAAGAAAAGAATAAAAAGCATTTTGGTATCAACTGCAATAGTTCAAGCAAGGGATTATAGTATTTGTTATCACAAAGAAAACAAGGAAAAATAGTCTTATTTATAACTTTTTGAAAATCATTCACAAATTAGTAATCTTAACATTTTGAAGTTTCTAAAACATGCAAACTTTCTTCAAGACCACCTATGTTCCTCTTCCTTTCTACCTCTCTGTGTACATTGTAGAAGGTCACAGATTTTGTTCTGTGGTTCATGTGCATAAAGACAGTTTGTTTTCCTTTCTCTGTCCTTGGTCAATTTCTAATCCTTTCCTGGATGGCTGGTAACAAAATTATAGTTGGTGTAAATTTAGAAAAGGGAGAATATATCCATCAAGATTCAATAAAAGTTTTTAATACCATATCCTTTATGAAGGAAGGTAAGAATAGAAAAGAAAGCTTTGAAACTTATAATACCATAATGTGTAATATTTACTAATTGAAAATGTCCTATTTTTATATTATGTACATTGCTTCAATTATTTCTCTGTTAGATAAGGTTTTAGGTTCTTTTCTTCTTTAGAGAGTTTATAAATATTTGATGAGTTTTTGTCAAGAACTATTTTTAGTTTTAATATTGTTTTTCCTTGATGGCCAACTAGTAAATCCAACTTTTCTCCTACAGTGAAACAATATAAATGACATGATCCAACCAGTGGGAATTTGGCAGAGGGACGGCTTATCTAGTTTTCAATAGACTTTCCAACAAATAGTGTTGAAGTACTAAGTTTAGAAAACAGTCAGTATTTTTCTGTGAAAATAGTTCCTATATAATTTTAGGATTCAATGGGCTCCCCAAAAATTTAGGATTCAGTGGGTTCTAAGGAAGCTCCCAGACAATGCTCTGTCAATGAACCTGGAAAGCCCATTAATGTAAGGGTATATTTCTGAATCAGGTGTTTTTGAAGGGATTGCCAAGATTGAAACTTAGAGAATATAATAATTTGAACTCACAATAAATCAAAGACAAATGTACACATATGCTACCTGCTTATATTGAGCTTGGACATTTTAAAAAATGTTTATTTATTTATTTTGAAAGACAGAGAGCACAATCTGGGGAGGGGGAGAGAGGAGGGGAGGGAAAGAGCATCTCAAGCAGATTCTGTGCTGTTAGCGCAGAGCCTGACCTAGAGCTCCATCCCACAAACTGAATGTGAGACAATGACCTGAGCCGAAATCAATAGTTAGATGCTTAATCAACTGAGCCATCCAGGACCCCAAACCTTGGGCACTTTGAATAGACGCTATTGGGGTCTTTGAGAATCTAAAGCCAGCACCCATACATGCTCTAGGCTCTGTATTAGAGCAATTTTCCTACTTTTTACACACCTTACTTCCATGAAATTAACCAATTTCCCCCTATACATTTAAATTTTGTTCCCTATACCCAATTGTTATTCTAACTTGGTAAAGTGGACCTAATTTTGTAAAATACAAAGTTATCTAAAAATGCATAAAATACATTGAAGCCACAAATTTCTTTATTGAATTCACCTGACTTTTCCCAGATAGCACATTTAACTATATGCTTATTTTGCTAGATTCTCCCTGTTTAGCTAAATACTCTGATGCTTCCTGTGTGAATACAGACATGCCATATATATATTTACCAATTATGACAATGTCTGTCCTATAACAGGAATCCTTAGTCCATTCACAATCAATGTATTGGTATGATTTAATTAAAATTTATTATCTTTCCAGCTCTTTTCTGTATATACATGTTACTTCCTTTTCCCCTCTTTCCTGCCTTCTCTTTTGATAACTGACCATTTTCTTAGGATTCCACCTTGTTTTTTCTATTAAATTAATTTACATATGTCTTATTGTTGCTAATTCTTTTAATGGTGTCCTACAGTTTACCATAAATATTTTAAGTTGATCAGTCTACCTTAACATAATATTATACTACTTCACTGGTAATATAATGATATTACAACTTTATATTCCCAGTTCTTTCCCCCTATTCTTTGTGCTCTTATTGTAAAAGTCTTTTAAATGTGACATAACACATAAAAAGTGCTTCATTTTGTCTAGTATTTTTGTTACAAGCCAGAAGAAAAATAATAAACTTCATTCCACCATCTTTTTGTATCTATTCCTTTCATTGTATATGTCCACGTGTGATATGGTATTTCTACTAGAAAGAACTTCTTTTATTTTTTACAGAGTAGATATGTTGGCAATTATTCTTACAGTTTTGATTATGTCTAAGAAAGTTGTTTTTTCTCAAATATTCAGAGAATAGCAGATTGCTATTAGAAATGATGCTACAGTGAACATTCTTGAACATGCCTCTGTAACACATGTGGATTAACTCTCTACTTTGTGTCCCAGGTGGACTTTCTGGGTCACAAGATATATACAACTTCAATTTTACTGATTGTTTCTGAATTGCTAGGCATTGCATCTGTTTCCAAAGGTACTAATTGTATTTCATTGCCCCTGTTTTCCCTACTCAACCCTTGGAAGCATATAAATGTATTTTGCCTTATTATCTTCCTCTTTATTCATAATATCTAAGGCTATGCATAAAATAACTTAATTGCTGTCCAACTTTTTTGGATTCCTCTTAATATGCATCTTTGAAACAAAAATGCATCCAGATTTTGGAGCCTGTAACAAAAGATGACATGTTGAAGTATGAGTTCCATTATTGTGCATGAAATCTTAGTACCCATTGCTTCTAAATTTCTGAATCATAAATCAAAATAACTTAACAGATGTTGTATAGTTTTCAAGAAAGCAATTTAAATTTTGCACTTTATTAGTATGTCTATTTTTTGGCAATTCATACTTTTCAGTTTCGAAGTTAAGTTTCCAGGGGAAAAAAGGTATTGGTCTGACAATGCATATAATTTACAGCTGAAATTTAGACTCTTAAATGTAATAAAAGTGTATGGTAGAAGATAAATGATTTTTTTTCTAAACAGTGATAAAAGACTTACTTTTGATGAATATATTTTTAGAGGGTAGAAATGGTAAAAAAAAAAAAAAAGACATCATTTGCCTTTCTGGTTTTCAGTTATTTTCAAAATATAGATTTTAATAACAATTTACCATTTATCAGGAGGTTATAACCTTCATAATCTCAACTCTTTAACTAACTGAAAAGCCAAGATAGAAAAATATTCTTAGGAACTCCCAGAAAAACCACGATAGAAAAGTATTTTTAGGAACTCCTAGAAAGAGTTCCTTCTCAAGAAAGATAAAGTGATTAGAAAAATAAATCTTTGTTATCCCTTCTTTTCCTATATCCTTGGTTCATATGTCATGGAGAATCTGCTCATATTGAGTTTTTTAACCTGTGGAAGTAAATGTAAATATATTATCATTTGATAAAGACTGAGGAGAAAAAATTGAAAAAAAAAAGTCAAAATTTTTTCTCTCTACCCGTAAAAACCTGAGGAAATTCAGTAAATGATATATGGATTTGGAAATATTTGTGTTTTACATCAAAGCCTGCAATAGTGGAATAGGTCAAAGACTCACCATAAATTAGTTGACTAAGATGTTAAAAGGTTTACAACATTTAAACTCATTTAAGCTTTTTTAGAGAGTCCATCCTTTTATCACCATATAGTATAAGTGGGAAGGGACTATTACAGTTAGTTACTATTTAGGTAATGAAATCTAAGACTTGATTTTTACTTATTTTATTTTTAATATTTTATTTGATTGTGATAAGAACACTTAACATGAGATCTTAACAATTTGTTGAGGCAGAATACATTATTGCTGACTGTGGGTACAATGTCACATAGCAGATATGTAGAGCTTATTCATCAAACTTAACTGAAGCTATATGCCCACTGATTAGTAACTCCCCATTTCCCCCTTTTCTGGCCCCTGGTAACTACCATCCCACTCTTTCATTTGATAAATTTGATCATTTAGATTCCTCAGACAAGGGGAATTATTCAGCATTTGCCCTTTTGTGAATGTCATATTTCATTTAGCATAACATCCTCAAGATTTATCCATGTTGTTAGATATTGTAGAATTTCCTCTTTTTTAATGCTGAATTGTATTATATTGCATGTGTATGCAATATTTCTTTATCCACTCATCTGTCAATGACCACTTAAGTAGTTTCTACAACTTGGCTATTGTAAATAGTCCTACAATGAACATTTGGAATGCTAATATCTTGTCAAGATCCTAATTTCATTTTTTTTGAATACTCTGTAGTGAGATTTCTAGATCTTATGGTAGTTATATTTCTAATTTTTTGAAGGACCTCCATACTATTTTCCATAGCAGCTGCAGCATTTGACATTCCCACCAACAGCATGCAAGAATTTTAATTCCTCCAGATCCTCACCAACCCTCTCCTTTTTTTTTTTTTTTTAGTAATAGCCATCTTGACAGGTGTGAAGTGATATTTCATTGTTGTTTTGATTTGCATTTCTCTGATTATTAGTGACATTAGGCTTTTTTTTCATACATCTGTTGGTTATTTGTATGTCTTTCCAAGAATGTTCAAAGACATTTTGAAGAAATGTCCATCTAAGTCCTTAGCCCATCTTAGTTAATCAGAATATTAGTTTTGTTTGTTTGTTCTTGCTATTGAGTTTTAAATATTTGATATTGATCCATTACTAGTGAAGAAATTGAATCAGTTATCAAAATATCCCAACAAATAAGAGCCTTGGGCCAGATGGCTTTTTCAGGGAAATTCTACCAGACATTTAAAGCAGAGTTAATAACTATCCTTCCCAAGCTGTTCCAAAAAATAGAGACAGAAGGAAAGCTTCTAGGCATTCTATGAGGTCAGCATTACCTTGATTATCAAACCAGACAAAGAACCCTCAAAAAAAGAGAATTATCCAATATCCCTGATGAACATGGATGCAAAAATTCTCAACAACATACTAGCAAATAGAATTCAACAGCATATAAAAAGAATGATCAAGTCGGATCATTTCTGAGCTGCAAGATTTGGTTCAATATTTGCAAATCAACCAATGTGATACATCCCGTTAATAAAAGAAAGGATAAGAACCATATGATCCTGCCAATGGATGCAGAAAAACATTTGAAAATACAGCATCCTTTCTTAATAAAAACCCTCAAGGAAGTTGGTATAGAATGAACATACCTAAACATTATAAAAGGCATATATGAAAAACTTACAGATAGTATCATCCTCAATGGGGGAAAACTGAGAGCTTTCCCCCTGAGATCAGGAACACGACAGGGATGTCCACTCTCATTGCTATTGTTTACCATAGAGTGGGAAGTCCTAGCATCAGCAATCAGACAACAAAAGGAAATAAAAGGCATCAAAATTGGGAAAGAAGAAGTCAAAATTTCACTTTTTGCAGATGACATGATGCCCTACATGGAAAACCCTAAAGACTCCACCAAAAGGCTGCTAGAACTGATAGATGAATTCAGTAAAGTCGCAGGGTACAAAATCAATGTACAGAAATTGGTTGCATTTCTATACACCAAAAATGAAGCAACAGAAAGAGAAATAAAGAAAGTGATCACATTTACAACTGCACCAAGAACCATAAAATACCTAGGAGTAAACCTAATCAAAGATGTGAAAGATCTGTATTCTGAAAACTATAGGAAACTTATGAAGGAAATTGAAGAAGATACAAAGAAATGGAAGAACATTCCATTCTCATGGATTGGAAGACTAAATCCATTTTTGGATTTGGAATTATTTGGAATAAACATTGTTAAAATGTCAATACCATCCAAAGCAACCTACACATTCAATGCAATCCCATTCAAAATTGCACCAGCATTTGTCTCAGAGCTAGAACAAACAATCCTAAAATTTGCATGGAACCACAAAAGACCCCGAATAGTCAAAGTAATATTGAAAAAGAAAACCAAAGCGGGAGGCATCACCATCCCAGACCTAACCTCTACTACAAAGCTGTAATCATCAAGACACTATGGTATTGGCAGAAAAACAGACACATAGACCAATGGAACAGAATAGACAAACCAGAATTGGACCAACAAATGCATGGTCAACTAGTCTTTAACAAAGCAGGAAAGAGTAAATGGAAAAACAACATTCTCTTTAGCAAATGGTGCTGGGAGAACGGGACAGCAATATGCAGAATGGTCTTGGACCATTTTTTCATACCATACACAAAAATGAACTCAATGGAAGACCTAAATGTGAGACAGTAAACCATCAAAATCCTAGAGGAGAAAGCAGGCAACGATCTCTTTGATCTCAGCTGCAGCAATCTTGCTCAACATATCTCCAAAGGCAAGGGAATTAAAAGCAAAAGTGAACTATTGGAACCCCATTAAGATAAAAAGCTTCTGCACTGCAGAGGAATCAACAAAACTAAAAGGCAATCAACAGAAAGAAAGGGAGAAGATAGTTGCAAATGATAAAGGATTAGCATCCATAATCAATAAAGAACTTACCAAACTCAACACCTGAAAAACAAACAATTCAGTGAAGAAATGGGCAGAAGACATAAATAGACACTTTTCCAAAGAAAACATCCAGATGACCAACAGACACATGAAAAGATGCTCAACATCACTCATCATCAGGGAAATACAAATCAAGACCACACCAAGATATCAACTCACGGGTCAAAATGGCTAAAATTAACAACTCTGGAAAAAACTGATGCTGGTGAGGATGTGGAAAACAGAACCCCTCTTGCATTATTGGTGGGAATGCAACCTGGTGCAGCTGCTCTGGAAAACAGTATGTAGGTTCCTCAGAAAATTAACGATAGAACTCCCCTAAGACCCAGGAATAGCGCTACTAGGAATTTATCCAAAGGACACAGGAGTGCTGATTCATAGGGTCACATGTACCCCAGTGTTTATAGCAGCACTTTCAACAAGAGCCAAATTATGGAAAGAGCCTAAGTGTCCATCAGCGGATGAATGGAAAAAGAAGATGTGGTTTATATATTCAATGGGATACTACTTGGCAGTGAGAAAGAATGAAATCATGCCATTTGCAGCAATGTGGATAATACCTTCCATAAACTGGAAGATATTATGCTAAGTGAAATAAGGCAGTCAAAGAAAGATATCATATGTTTTCACTCATATTTGGAACTTGAGAAACTTAACAGAAAACCATAGGGGAAAGGAAGGGGAAAAAATAGTTACAAACAGAGACAGAGTGAGGGAGGCAAACCATAAGAGACTCTTAAATACAGAGAACAAACTGAGGGTTGATGGAGGGGGAGGGGAAAATGGGTGATGGGCATTGAGGAGTGCACTTGGGACGAGCACTGGGTGTTGTATGTAAGTGATGAACCACGGAAATGTACCCCTCAAACCAAGAGCATACTGTACACACTGTATGTTAGCCAATTTGACTATAAATTATGTTAAAGAATAAATTGGAAGAAAAAAATGTTGGGTGTATGATTGGTGTATAAGTGGATATTTCTGTAAAAAAACTGATATTCATTCTAGTATGCCCTTTTCCCTCCAAAGAGTTACAAGTAAGAGATTGCCAAAATGAAATAAATCTTGCATTAGTCTGTTTTATAAAATGGAAATGCACAAAAAACCTTTATCTTAAAAGATCAGCATTTTACATTATGCTACTGCATTTGAAACTAAAAATAAATTGCTATGAATTAAATTTTAATTATTATTAATATATTTACTTCATGGCAAATAAATACATATTTACAGTGTCGAAATAGTTTATGTAGTTGGGTGCTATAAACATCTATATAGTTTATTATCAACATGAAACAAAACAACTGAAACAGAGAATTACTTTCATCTTGATTTCTGCTCTTACTGTAACTACCATATTACACCCCAGATTATACTGTAACACTTACAGCAATAAGTTTATTATATTTTTCTCCACTACAAGCAATTTTACAAAGTAATAATACTTCAATTCTTTTGAGATTGTTCCCAATAATGGAAAACATAATTCCTGGATTTAAAAATTCAGTATAAAGCTCTTGATATGAATTTCCATATTCTCTCTGAAATGATTTCACTATGCTTAATATTCAGCATGAGATGTGAATTATAACAATTAGGTTAGGTAAAAAGTATTTTAAATTAATGAATATTTTTAATTGAAATTATGCAGGTGGCTGGTGGTAACAACATGTCTCTACTATCATTTAAGGTTAGATATGCAATACTTACACATTTTCGTGCGCGCCAAATTCCAGATTTTAACTATGGAGGTGTGATTTCTTTAAATATGTCAATCTGTGGCAGATAAATGCATTGTAGGGTACACTTAGATTTTTTGAGGAGGCAAGTTAAAATGGAAAAGTTGAAGCTATAATTTAGACAAATTAACAGAAAAGTGAACACCCACATCATCTGGTACATGTTAGATGCTGTGCTGTAATTACATAGATTTATTATCTTTATTGATCACATTTAGCTTAAGATTGTTTTGCTTTCTACTCCAATTTGCCTGAGTAAAATATCTTTACTGAAGAGAGAGTAATCACATCATTTTCCTTCATTTACCAAATCTATTACCTGTTATTTTTTGTTTAATATCTAGAAAATTGGCTAAAATGTAATTTCAAATGTTTTAACTCTGCTGTGATTCCATATAAAAGAAACAGAAAACCTTAGAGTGTACTTATATATCTATTGTTTCATTTTCTTACAATTTTAACTAATTTTCTTAATATAGATTAGTGACTCAAAATATGTATTTATTAACTGCAAATTATGACTTCTAAGGTGTGGCATGGAGGCTTTGCAGAACAGAGTTGTATATAATAGGCAAATAAGCAAAATTAAGTATACCCTTTACTTTCTTTTCTATAGAAGAGATTTAGAAATTATTCAGTGATTTTAGAAAGAAATCCATATATAATCATTAGTTTATACATTCAATCAATACCTTAATTCAATTTTAAATTAAAAAAAATGAATCCAAGCAAAATTTGTTCTTGTTTATTCAAATTCATTAGAAAAATGTACAGAAACCTTACTTTTCATGAAAACTTAGACATAAACAATAACAAGGAAATGTTTATGGGGCTAAAGTTAGCTTTATGGCTGTAGGTCAGCAACAACAACAAAATTCCTCCGAAATAAAAAAAAAAAGTCTTTATTCTCATAAAACTGTTACTTTCTTTATTATTATATTTAATGTTTACGTATTTTTGAGAGAGAGAGAGAGAGAGACAGAGAGAGTGAAAGAGGCGGAGGGTGCAGACAAAGAGGGGACCACAGAATCTGAAGCAGGCTCCAGGCTCAGAGCTGTCAGCAACAGAGCCCAACATGGGGCTCAAACTCCCAAATGGTAAGATCATGACCTGAGATGATGTCAGACGATTAACCAACTGAAACACCCAGGTGCCCCATAAAACTATTACTTTTAAGCTTCAAAAATCACAAAAATCAAAGTTAAATACAAAAGTCACAGAAATATATTCGTCAGAGCTATTGAGTAATCACATCAGTAGTCTGAGACCTAGCAGGATCCTGTTCATTGTCAAAGAACACTTATCATAAGTGAATTTAGTTGCAAGTGGAGACATTTCCCAAAATTTAAAGTATTGCAAATCCCAAGTAATTCTTCAGATTTACTGGATTACTCCTAACATTTACTTCCTTTATGTAATCACCTCTGTGTAATTTTATCATTTAATATGTGTTATCTTTTATTTTCTTTGAATGATGCAAAAATTTATATTATAGAAAACTATAAAAAATTTACAAAATATCTGACATGGAACTATGATTATAATATGATAACATTCTAAAAATTTACTTTTATTTACACTTTAAAGGATCTTATATTAGTTCATTTTTATTTATTTTTTATTTTATTTTATTTTTTATTTTATCTGTAAATAAAATATGTAAGTAACACAAATAATGCTTTTCTAATTTGTTAACTTTTGTTATTTTTTTCACTAATTATTGATAAGTTTAAGCCATCAAGTTATTTCTATTTTTACCATTTCCTCTCTGAATTATTTATTTATCATCTAGCTTAATTGTTTGTTCTTTTTAATATCTAGGATTTTTTAAACTTATTAGAAAATGGAAGACAACTTGCCAGTTGCTCTGCCCTTACCTTCATTTATAATGTTCTAATTTAATGTTTCACATACCTGTTGCAAATAAATTAAGTGGCATTTAACAGCATATAATTAGCTGTGTATATTCCACAGATTAGTCCAATTTTAAAAACAAAGCTAATATTTGTGCATGTAATTATTGCTTTGGGAATTTCAGTTCAGACTTATTTCCCTATCATGATAATTATGTTTCATATTAAATTATTTTTGACAAACAACATGCAAGTCATAAAAACTTTGAGAGTCAAACTGAATTGGAAATATTTATCTTAAAAATCTGTTCATGATATATATATTTCTGATAACACATTTATCATACATAACTTAATATTTAAGGACCTCTTCACATTCATGATTTATTTACAAGATCTGAAAGATTCTGATGACTTTGTATAATATGTTGGATTAATCTGAATTTTCTCTAAGTAAATCAAAGCCTAGTAAATATTTACATATGTAAATTGATCATAAAATCTCTAAAATTCAAAATAATAATCATGCTCTAAGAAAGTAGAAGGTAAAAAGTAATTAGATTTTCTTATAAAATTCTATAACTTTATTATTGAGTGAGTTTGTAATGTTTGGCTTACTTATCTCAAAAGTGGTATTGATATTTAACCCATCCCTTCCATCCAGTTTATGTAAGCATAAATTATGGTACTATTTTTTTTTTTTTTTGGTGGACTGAGTGATACACAGAAGAATGTAGCAGCATACTGAAGATTTTGCATGTTATTCTAGTGCTTCTTTGCTTCCTGATATCTGGTCCATGGATATCCATATTCCATAAAGTTGTCAGCCAGTCAGTACCTGAAAACTTCCAGTAATGAAGTCCTTTATCCTATACCAAGTTTGCCCTCTTCAATGTTGTCTTCTTACAGATTATAAAATTTTGGTTGTCAAAGATTTACTATGCCTATTTTATTGCCCACATTTTTATATAGAAATCTCCCTGGTATGAAGTAGTACATATTAAAAATGTGCTAATCTGAAGTTTACACACTGCTTCTCTTCTTACATAATACCACTACCACTATTAACTACTGCTACTAGCTTCACTACCAAACTGTCTTCATATATGTTCTACTGAAAGCAGAAAACTATCTAGAAAAGTTTTATATAGTTCCAAACAGTAAAATTAAGAAAACAACTTCTGGCAGGCTTGTGA
The DNA here is from genome assembly GCF_003009895.1 of Hyaena hyaena. Taxonomy (NCBI): domain Eukaryota; kingdom Metazoa; phylum Chordata; class Mammalia; order Carnivora; family Hyaenidae; genus Hyaena; species Hyaena hyaena. Next base: position 1,188,611 of record NW_024081049.1, read on the forward strand.
GGAATCAATCCCAATTTGAGCAGTCAGAACAACTATTCCAGGTCACTGAAGTGCTATCTGGCACATTAGTCAATTAGTGTGGGACCCGTATGTGCTAAAACACATAATGCGGCTTTCCAAATTGTCTAGCTTTCATCCAACTCAAGCACAGGATAAAAAAATACCAGCTGCATTTCTGTTTATGACTTTTTCCCCCAATGTATTTTTGATACAATGTCTCAATGTACATTTTCAGCTGATACCAACATTTTTATAAAAGTTAGAAAATAAGGGCATATGTAGAAAGCATTATTGGAAGAGCTGGGATAACATTTCACATTTGATTTAAGTCCAGTGCCATGACAATCATTGCCTGCCCTAACAAGCATTGCTCATCCAGTGGTTTGGCCCAATAATTTAAAAAAATCATTACTTAAACTACCCAGATGTTACAAAGCTCAACAGTTAAAGTAATGTGACTAAGATGAACACTACACCAAAGCAATATAGTCTCCATCTAAATTATTATGTTTAGTAAATAATCCAATATTTAATTAGCTATGTTATTTGTATCAGTGCAAGGCTATATAACTTTGTAGCATAATTAATTTAGGGGATATATTGCTGCCCAGGATTAAATACAATAGCAAATATGACCTGTAGCTACGCATTATGTACCAGAGAAGGCTTTTTTGATAAACCAGGCATCTCTCTCCTACCTTGGGGCTCGTGGAGAAATCACATAGCCTTGGTATGCAAAATTGTTATCTTCCTAATAACTGCCTAGCTAAAATTGTTATTTTAAAATTTTTTTTCTTGAATTCTATTTTACCACAGTTTATTCAAACATAAAAAGGTAGCACCTTGACTTACTTTAAGTAATTTTTTAAGGAGGAAAGAACTGTTATTTAGGGTACATTAACACATGTGAGAGTGCCAGACTTGGGCACACAGCACAACCCACTTCAAGGCCTGAGGCATTGCACAAAGCATGCATTGAGCAATATCTCTGGTCTGCTAAGCTGTTTTAGCAGTGGAAGCAGAAGAACTAGTGACAGGCAACGTGGATGGTGCCTTTCATGTTCATTTTTTGGGATTGAATCTAGAGTATGGGGATGGGCAATCAGAAGTCTGTCTCTTTGGCTGCCAAATCAGTAGGAGATCTGGCTTTCAGCATTTGCTCTATACAAGCACAGGGAGTGGTCAGACACAATTTTCTCAAGCCCTAAACAAGAGAAAGGGCAGCGAGATGTCCAAACAGCTGGTAGTCTGTTAGTCACAGCTGGCCCTTCCTTCTGCCTGGTGCTTTCCATCTCATTAGGAATGAACCTCCATGTGCCACCTCTCTCCCAGCCCCAATATCCTCATCTCTTAATCTTGTGTTATTTTCTAGAACCAAGAAACACTGGTACTCTCCCTTAAAAAGATGTATACATGCAATGTAAACATATTTGATACTATACTTAAATATATATAAATAAATATGTGTGTACTGCATACATACATAGGTATGTCCATAGAGTAATCAGGATGGAGGTTTCAAGTTTGAAGATAAAATATATATATATATATACACACACATATATATACACACACATACACACATATACACATACATGAATAAATATAAATGTGAACAATATATACATAACATAAACACATACATTATAATGTATAATATATATCTTATATATACATAATTGCATTTCATTTATGCACATATATGCACACAATACAATATACATATATTGTAATAATATATTCAGACTGTGTGTATGTGTGTATATATGTATATGTATGTGTGTATATGTGTGTATATATACATATATATGTGTTTGTGTATAAATATATTTATAAGTATATGTTTATGAGTTCAACTTGTTCAGGATTTGGATAAGTTTAACCAAGGAAATGACATAGTCTGATGTACGTTTTTAAAAGATCACGATTTATAGTTGGGAGGATGGCTTACAGAAATGTCACAATTACATGTGGAAGGCTATTTATGTATGTCTCAATGCTGAGGGTTTAGAAATATTGTGTCTCAATAAGACTGTCTTTCTCATAAGCTTGTACAATGAAAATAATAACCAAAACATATATCAAGGAATTCTTATGAGTATTATATGAGTTAATTAATTGTAAAGCACTTAGTGTCTGGCATATATAATTGCTATGTAATATTAACATTAACTGTTTCAGATATTGAAATGTGCTTTTAGCACAATAATAAAAGGAAAATGCTTTCTTTGGTACATGGGTAAGTTAATGAATACCAAGACCGCTAGCTTTAAAAGTAAAATAAATAAATAAACAATAAATAAATAAATAAAAATTAAAAAAAAATAAGATCACCATCTGAGAGTTAAACTACAAATACTTCTAATTCATCAAAAATGCATTCCATTAAATCCTATTAAATAAAAAGAGATGGTCCTTGGCTTACTTGCTATATGACTGACACTATTACAATATGGACAAAATATCAAATTAGAATGTGAGTCCTCAGCAAAGGACTGAAGCAAGAAGATAAGAGAAAAATATATTTGCAGAATTTCTTAAAAACTGTTAAAAAGAAAGTGCTCCTGTTAGGAAACCAGTGTCTGGTCTGGTGGCTATTATTTTAGAAGACACCGGATTATCTATTAGATTTAGAAAGCTGGCCTCCCTTACTTGCTATTGCATCTCTCTGTCAGGTATTAGGTCTCAACTGAATTTACATGTGCCCAACAAGTTTAGTATGTCAGTCAGACCATAATTATATCACTTATTATAAAGTAATTACTTATGTGTTTTTATTTTATATATATATATATATAAATGCATTCATATATATATATATGCATATATATATAAATGCATTCATGGAGAGGATATGAGGATATGAGCAAATAATACCCACTTATTTACTTGATTACTTATTATTGTAAATAACTATTACAGGTCTTTTATTTCTATCTTTTTTCTTTTCACTGAATGGATTCATTAAAAACTTTAAGGAGGGATGGCTTTAACAGACTTTGTGGTTGTTATGACTGAGAACTGAGGGTAGCAGTCTGCAGCTAAGGCAATTTAATGTATTGCCATATTAGCCAGTTAGATTTTCCAAAGCAACAGTCAATGTCATGGTATTTTCTTTATTTTCAAACTGTTGCAAATAGAAATGTGAAATTATGCTAGTAGATTGGGAACAAAGAGAACCCCAAGACAGTTTAGTCTATAATCAGCAAAAGACCTTAGGAATATATAATAGAAGTATTATTCGAATAGAGGAACAAGGAACACCCTGAGAATGCTTTAAATGGCAAATGACTATTACATAGAATGACAGATTAATTGGGCAGCACAGAGAGAAAGGCAGAAGAGAGAGATTAGGAGGCAATAGGTAAAGTATAAATAATCAAATTTGACTAATGCTTTGAACTCAGCTAGAAATGAAGCAAACAAAACTGGATGCATATTCAATGACTGCTTCCCATGCCCTTCCTCCCTCCAAATACACCTAAGGAATACTACATCTGAAAAAAAAAACAAACAAACCTCAAATTCATATATATTTATGAAAGGAAAGGAGTAATTACTAATAAGCACTCAATAAGTGAGTGTAGAAAGTTATTTGTAAATTATTTGACAAGTAGCATTGCAATTCAGTAGATATGTTTTCAAAGGTAGATGATGTATTTTAATTACAAAATGATGGTTGGCAAGTTAAAATATCTACTTGTCTTTTTTTTAAGCCTTTCTTTCTCAGACAAATGGATTATTCTATTCCATATAAATGCAATAATAATACAATTATTTAATTATTAAATCATATAATTACAATTTTTATTTTATAATTTGATTACATTCAAAATTTGCTAAACATCTGACTTCAGGTTTATTTTTAGGCCAAATAGAACAGATTCAAAACATAATAACTTTTATGCTTATTATCTAAGAGTTTTAAAACACAGTGTTGATCTTTCATATAACTTATACCGAGCAAAATATAACTTCAAACATGTGTGTACATTATTGGTTTCCACTTTAAATAGCAGTGAAATATAAAGAAATATGTCATAAAAAGCTACTAGAAATGCTTACATTTTAATGTTTTGTTGTATTTTAAAGAGACGCAGAAATTTGAGTAAAATCACTCTCAAAGCATACTCTCTCAAGCAAAGCTGTGAAAGACCTCAAAAAGTATTTAAATTTTCTAGTAGGGAACAGGCCACTCTGAAGCCTTCTGCGACATCTGCTTGGCCTTTTCTGAGGGGACTGAATCTAGACAGGAAAATACACATGTGACACCTACAGAAATAAATATTAGATATTTTTTCCTTTGGCCACTCCTAAGCACAGTATTAAACATGCTCATTCTTATTGCCAAATTACTATAATTACCAGACATGCCCCAAATTAATACTATATATTAAATATGATTTACAAATTAAAAAAGGGTTATTGAAAAATGTAATATTCCATAATGCCCAAAACCCTCTCTTGCATTTTGATAGATGAGGATTGTTGCATTTAACTTAATATGAAATTCTAATTATAGCTAAACATAATAAAGGACAAAAAGTTACATTGTCAAGATATTTTGCTTTTTAGTGGAAAAAAACCCCAAAGATATCAAATGACTGAATGTGTATAGTTGAAACATTACAAGGAAATTGGTCTCTGAAAATATATTCATTATTAAAATTAAAAGAAATTTTTTCTTTGGTACCTGCTACAAGCCATGAGGGAATAACGGAGGAAATAAAGCTGTCTTTATTCACAGACAACATGATTTGTTATGGGAGAAAACTTCAAAGCATCTATGAAAAGCTATTAGACCTAATATATGATGTTTTTCAACTTCGCACTATGCAAGGTCAATCTATAAGAATCAATTGTGTTTCTAGACATCAACAATTAGAATTTGCATTAAATAAAGTGCACTTAGAACAGCCTTCAAATATTAAATGTTTTTGTATAAATCTGACAAAATATACTCAAGACTTGCATGACAAAAACAACAAAATGCTGCTAAAGAAATCTATAAAGACTGAAATAAATGTAATGATATTATTGTGCTAGTTAATGAAGAAACTACACATAGATATTAGTTCCTATGATATAGACCTATAGATTTAATGTGATTCCAAACAAAATCTCAACTGGATTGTTTTGTAGAAATTGAGAAGCCTGTTTTAAATTTATGCCATAGGCTTTGTGGGATTTCATGGTGTTTTTTTATTTTCAAAAATACCATATATCATTTGACATATTCCAGCATTTCTAGTTACTTTTAGAAGGAGCATTAAACTAACAACCACTATAAATAGTAAGAGAAGAAAGAAGTGAAATCTGAAAATTGTAGTAGTCCTCAGATTTTGATTTTTAATAAACAAAGAAGCAGTTCTAGTAAAATAAAATATTTTATATATGGGCATATATATATATCATATAGTATAAAATATCATATATATTACATATATCCAGGTATGCAGATATCCCTGAATCCCTCTCTTTATAAACACACTGTTTTTGTTCGCCTGGTGCATTTTCTTCTTCAAATATTTCATGTATATCATACATTTTTCAAAAGATCTAAGTATATTTAGTAAGTACAGTAAAGCCTTCACCAAGCTATGTCAAAATGATGAAACTGCATGGGATAAATAAAATATTTTACCTAAAAATCAGTATTTACTACCATCTTTCTGATTAACAGTATTATATAGCTACTTATTATTTTTTTCAGTTTTAGGCATTATTTTTTTGATTTTTCATTATTGACTTGAAGGAGGTTGCACAAACTCCTTTGATTCATCCTATCAATATATTTATGATATAATTTTTAGTTAAATCAAAATTTGAGGTATATATGTAACTATGTAAACATCACTGATAGTAGAGCCATGTAGTGCACTATAACATTTCATTTTTATACATCTCTTTGTTTTCCTCAATAACTATAACTCTATTCTTGATTATTTTATAGCATTTCCGCATAACTTTTTTTGAATTTTTGTTTTAATCAATGGAAATTTCTCTCAATCTTTTCTCCCTAATTTCTCCTGTATCTTGTGTGGTTCTGTCACATGCAATGAGTGCGCAACATTCAGCAACTCTGGCAACCAAAATGGTCCTCAAATCATCTTGTAGTGTGCTATACTTTTCCCACAACAAAATAGTATTCTACAGTATGATACCTCCAACACAGAGAGAATTATGATGTAAAATGGAAAGTTAAATATATCATTGGAGGCACAATTGGAAATAAATGGTATGAAATAGAAAATGTTACATGTGTTTAAAATACAAGTGGCAACTTACTGTACAAAATAGGTTAAATGGACACAAATTTGCATAAATTGGAAGGACCTATAGAACAAAGGAATTGGTTCATACCAAAGGAAGTGAATTAGTGATGCCAAACTGAAAATGATGGATTTTTCAAACCATTGACAAGATACAGTTTAAAAACTTTTGGTTGTCAATGTCAGAGTATTAAAAATAACTTGAAAATTTCCATAAAGAATAGTTGAGTGTTGCAGAGTTTATATCTTAGACACACACAGACACACATACACATCTACTTAATACTGGAGTGGAAAGTCCCCAAGTTCATATTAAGGAACACAGATAGGGGCATTTTTAATATGTGCATACTTTAAATAATGGTGATAATTGAGGAAATGTTACTGACAGATCATATATGAATGATCTGAATGAGCAAAAAGAGCTGAGGAGAAAAGTTTTGAATACTTATATTTAGCATGCGATATAATAAATTAAACACTAAGAAGCTATTTAAAAAGTAATATTACACAGAGAAACAAGATAGGCGAATTCATGGATCAAAGGAAATAGAATCTATAAATAACGGATGTAATCATTATGTTGAATCAATGCCCTTTCATGATGTAAAAATACTACAACTTTATTTTGTGCTCTTCATTTTTTTTTTAAATGTTTACTTTTTTTTTTTTTAAATCTTTTTAAACGTTTATTTATTTTTGAGACAGAGAGAGCATGAGCTGGGGAGGGGCAGAGAGAGAGAGAGAGAGAGAGAGAGGGAGACACAGAATCTGAAACAGGTTCCAGGCTCCGAGCTGTCAGCACAGAGCCTGATATGGGGCTCGAACCCACGGACTGTGAGATCATGACCGGAGCCGGAGTCGGACGCTTAACCGACTGAGCCACCCAGGCGCCCCATAGTGCTCTTCATTTTAACATTGATTCTTTCCTTCTTAAAAAAAAAAAAAGAGGCAAGTCAATGACTTTTCTGTTCACACAGAGTGAACAAAGTGCTACTGCCATTTCAGCTCTCAAAAAGAATCTCAGTTTAAATATCCAGTTGCCTAACAATAGGGAAAACTCTAGAATTGATAGATAACTTTTTTTTTATTCCTAGCCTTAGTATCTGCACCAAAAGAATGGTCATAATCCTTATTCATCTCATTTTTCCTCAAAAGTCCCTCACTTGCTAGTAACTGTGGCTGACCCCTTCAGCAGGGGGCCCAGTGTGAGAACTGATTAAGAAGTAAGGCCACTCTCACAAACATATGAGGTTGTGTTCTCTTGCTGACTTCATGTTTGGCATTTGTGTAAGGACATCACTGTTTACCGTCTTGAGCACTTGTGGCTAAGAAATGATGTGGGTGAATGAACTATGTAGGCTTCCACTCCTCCCTACCCCCAGACCTCCTGCAGGTCACTCTGAAGACTAGTAGATATTTCATTTCTTTTGCTTCCAGGTGGTCTTCTTGAGCAGAACTTAACACAACTCTCTTCAGCTCTCTCTTATGATTAATTCCTGTTCAAAGGAAATAGTCATCGTATCCTTGACTAACCGGCAAACACAGTAGCATCTCACCTTGACTGTCTGTACCAGTCTCACAGGCCATTCAGTGTTGTTTTCCAGATTTTCTGGGGTTGGGGGTCAGACGTCAAACTCCAAAAGACAAATAGATTCTCTATGACCAACACCCCCTCTGAACTTAGGCTGGAGAAATAAGTGCAGAGAGTCCCCCCCTCCACCCCCATGCATGGTAGATTTAATGCACAGCTTGCTCTAAAGAAATCCTCCGCAAGAATTTCTCTTTCTTGCTCTGCAATGGGTGAGCTCCTTTTATTCAGGTTATAGGTAAAGTCATAAAAGCTCTAAGACCAGTGATTTGATGTGGATGTGGATATCTGCTTTTCTGTCTGGCAACACTCATTTGTATCAATCATCGTAAGTTATCAACTTCATATTCTCCTAGCTGTCAACCTGGTCAAGTTCCAAAAACAGGTTGTGAAACATAAGGACACAGGAAAGGTCACTGTATATAAAAAAATCATAAATTTGTTAATGACTTACATGGAAGAGGTGGAGGCAGAAGTTGAGTGTAAGGGACTTAGACACTGGTTATATTAGTTTGCTAACATTTTCTTACTCCATTCTTTAAAAAATGGTATTACAGAAATCAGTTATTGGGAATTTAGTAACCACTTGCTATGTCAGAGAGCTATCTTAAATGAATTTAGAAGTAGATTTAAATTTAAAATTTTAAACAATTTAAGAATATTTTTGTCATGTAAATTAAAAACACCTTGGGACTTCTACATTTTAAAGATATATGCATTTTATTTATTCATTTATTTTTAATTTTTTAAAATTTTCTTATTTATTTTTAGAGAGAGAGAGCATTCACATGAGTAGAGGAGGGGCAGAAAAAGAGAGGGAAAGAGAGAATCCCAAGCAAGGGGTGGGGGAGGGGAAGAGAGGGAGAGAGAGAGAGGATCCCAACCAGGCTTTGCACTGTCAGCTTAACATTACAGGGCTCAAACTCACAAATCACGAGATCATGACCTGAGCCAAAATCAAGAGCTGGAGTCTTAACCAACCGAGACACCCAGGCGTCCCAAGATATATGCATTTTAATTCTACATACTAAACATACTTTATGAGTTCCTACAAGGCTAGAGAGTCAAAGTTGGTGTGAGGGATGAAAGAGAAAGAGAAACAAATAAAAATGGAGCATTGTAAAGAGAGAAACTGGCAATGCCTGCCGTGTTTACCACAGCTGTTGAACCCGAAGTTTAACACACACACACACGCACACACACAGCATAAACACTTCTATGTGACTGGTTTTAATGACTGTCCCTGGCAACACAAAGAGGGGGTAGGGGCTAGAGATGAATTTGCTCAAGAATTGCTGCTAACAGCATCTTTCAGGTGAGAACATGGATGACTCATCACTTTACTTATTTTGGCTCCTTTCCCCCTCAGCCCAAACACTCCATCCCGCCCCAGACACACAGAAAGATAGATGTTGCTAGAAATACAGCTGCTAGATGAGTTGAGTCTACTTGTATACTATTTTTTCAGCATGTGTAAGTCCTGATTTTTAGTCAAACTTGCCCAGCACAGCCACGCCCAGACTAGTTACACATTAGAAGGCGAGAAGTAACTTCTCATCAAATATTTCTCAGAAGAGCTCACAAACAGTTTTAAAACCACCATTCTTTGTTTCCACCTAGAACTGGCACTGGAGTAGACCCTGACAATTACCCTCGCAATTCAGATACTATCAAGTGTGGCATTGCTTATTATTGCTGGGGGTGCTGATTCTCTGATTTCACCTGCTGTTCTGAGCCTGTCCATCTCAGAGCGGTTTAGTCAGGCAGATTTCTCGCACCATGGCTGGAGTGGAACATCAAGAAGAGTAAGGGGGAAAGCGAGAGAAGGCTGGATCCTAATGAAGGCAAATTCCTCCAACAGAGACACAAATGCCCTTTGGAGTTACAGAAGGCTCATGTTCTTCTGAGCACCAGAACTCTTCCAAAAGTTATAGTTAAGATGAGACAGGATGGTAGACTTGTCTTCATAGTCTAGATGGCATTATGGGAAACATAAATAAATATAAGGTTGATAATTCAAAGGGATCTGGGCAGAGTGAAACTGCAGTGCATAAGAAAGGGAAAAAAATATTAACCTGATCTTTGCAGGCAAGAGGATAGATTTTAAAATTGTGATTTTTCAGAATATGTTGTGAGAGAGGAAGTTTTCCATGCTGACCATGCAGAGTTTGATCTTACTCTCCTACATAATAAATGGCTCAAGAATAGTTGAACTCTAGAATCACCTATTCTCCCACCTTACTTATCCATTATTATCAGATCTAGAAATTTTAAATATTATTTATATATATAATATTTTACATATTTTTTGGCATTGCCATTAATGTTTTTAAATGTTTAATATATTCTAAAAATCACTATCTACTGTTTCTTTTTTCTTTTTCTTTTTTTCTTTTGCTTGAGCAAATAGCTCAAGTTTTATCAAAAACATAACATTTCTTAGAGTATATTAAGGTCAGCAGAATTTGCAACACAGAGACTATGTTAAAAATAGTGGGTTTTTTTCTAGTTTGGTTTGGTAGGAAATGTAACTTTTTAAATTTATTTTTTAAGTTGTAAAAATAGGTTAAGAAACTCTATTACACTTTTTATCGAGACTAAAGGATTTGCCAAATTTACTTTGTGGTTTTCTCTCTCCCAACCTGTGTGGGCTTGTGTGTGTTCATGTATGTAGTCTCTGCGACTCTATTTACCTGGAATATTGCCTTCTCAGAAGCTATATTGATAATTTCTTATTATTATTTCAATTCTTCAGTGGTTTAATCTGGTACATTTTTTTTTTTCAGTTTGAAGGTGGGCCCAAACAATTGTGCTTACATTACTAGAAGTATAATTTTATAAATATATTCTTTATTTCTTTGCCATAAATAATAAAACCATTTACAAACATCTGTCTAATTAAGTAAAAAGAAATAATACTGCTATCAAATGACACTTAAGAAGACAAGCAGTGCTGTTATATTGGTTGAGAAGAGTAATTATGTGAGGTCCGTAACAGAGGCATAGAAAATTAGTCACAGGGCCACCTGGGTGGCTCAGTCGATTAAGCGTCAGACTCTTTGATTTAAGCTCAGGTCACGATCTCATGGTTTGGGAGTAAGAGCCCTGCATCGGGCTCTGTGCTGACAGTGTAGAGGCTGATTAGGACCCTCTCTTTCCTTCTCTTTCTCCTCTCTCTGTCCCTCCCTGCTGCTCTCTCTCTCTCTCAAAATAATTTTAAAAAAGAAAATTGGTCATAAAATTTTACTTTATTTAAAAAGTTAAGTTTATTCTCTATATACTAGTTGATCATATAATTGATTACTGTTCTTAACAGCTAATGTGGTATTTAGTTAATTTCACTTAAGATCAAAAGTAAGAAATAAGAAAACGCTCTCTGGTTCAAGAATTTTCCAAGAAGCATGTAGGTTTCTCAATTATATGGAAATTGTAGACTGGATCAGCTCTCATTTCCTGTTTTAAAACAGTTTTCAAATATCCCAATGTATTTAAATATACATTACTTACATTTTCTCAAAAGCCCCGTTTGGTCTTATTATGTATGATAATTATATTTGTAAGGTAGAAACCAATAACAATGACTTAACACGGCCAAATTATTTAATAGCATGTTTTTTCTCACAAATTGACTCAAGATGTGACTCCCGGTTAATTCTTGCAGCCCTCAAGAAATTAGAAGTACTTTCTAGTGTGAAAGGAGAGCTTAGTTACCCACAGTTCATTAATGCCTCTAATGTGGCTGCTTTTTTCACCAAATGTTGAATCTTACATTAATCTGGTATAGTTTAAATGCTCCCTATGTGCATTAACTTTGTTAATCTCACATTTAATTTTTCCGTAGCAATAGTTTCCATTTAATGGCATTGTGAATGGATAAACACTGTGGTATATTTTCTAAGAGTCATTTTAATAGCATAATGGAGTCACGTCTAGCAAGTGTTAGCATGCTCTTTTTTCCATTTGGTACTTACTTAGAACTCCATCTTTTAAAATAGATGAGTTTATAACATTCTATATATTAAAACAATCATCATTTGGTTCACTCTAGATATGAGAATGTAATTGGTATAATACAGATTTGTTTTCTTTCGTTTCATTTTTGAATAAGATATTTGTCAATGGAATTCTAGTAACTTCCCTTCCCAGAAGACTTCTATTCCTACCAAGACATCAAGTAATTGTGCTAACGTTGATTAAACACTCAGATCCTGAGTTCCAGAAATCCAATCACTTCATGTCCTCCCTTGCCACAGTTTTCATTTAGTGGTGGGCATGTGATATGAGTCAAACAATTAGTCTGAAACTCAGGATTTATTCTGTGTATGCTAGGAGAAAGATTCTCTCATTCTCTCAAACATGAAGGAGGAAGTGTGCACTTCTGTGAGGTGTTAGCAGAAATACTGGCATCTTGAATTCTTAGCCATAGCAGTAATTCACATGTGGAGATGAGAAAAGGGGGAAAAAAAATCCTTCTTAATAATAATCGATTTAATAAACAAAGTATCCTGAAGTCAGACTTGAATCTCTCTAATTCTTAATTGCATAAGATAAGTCAATGATTTTTATTAAGATACACCCAAAAATAAATATATGACACAATCAATTACCACCTATGGAAATACTATCCAGGTCAAGAAATAGAATGTCATCAGCACCTTCAATATGTATTGGTACCGCTGTCAACTTCTACTTTCTATACATAAGCAAACAATATATTGGATTTTCACAAGTTACTGATTTTGCATGTTTCAAAATTGTAAATGCCTAAATTCATATACTCTGTACTCATTTGTGTTTAGCTTATTTCTCTAACGTTACTCTTAAAAGGGGGTGCCTGGGTGGCTCAGTCGGTGGAGCATCTGACTTCAGCTCAGGTTATGATCTCAGAGTTGGTGAGTTCAAGCCCCACTTTGGACTCTCTGCTGTCAGTACAGAGCTCACTTCGGATCCTCTGTCCCCCTCTCTCTCTCCTCCTCCCTCCCTCTCTTAAAAATAAATGAACATTCAAAATTAAAAACAAATAAAATTATTATGAGTTATCCATATGTAGCAGAAATTAATTTATTTTTATTGCCATCGAGTATTCCATTTCTGGCTTAACAAACTGATGTATTAATTCTTCTGTCCATCTGTTGGTGACCTTTTATTACTAAATAGAGCACATATGTATTACCACCTAATGGTTTTGTGTGTCTATTTTTTGATTCTCTTAAATTTTCTCATGAGGAGCAGTGTTCATAATTTGGAGTAATTTATCACTTTATTTTTAAACAGTCTTTCTAGTTTAAGTAAACTTTTGCTATTCTCAGGTCACGAAGATAATATCCAAAATACATACTCAAAAAGTTTCTTTTTTTTAACCTTTCTTATTTAGTTCTCTGTGTTACTAAAATAGTTTTTTTCATACAATGTGATGTAGGAATCATTATTGTTGTTTTTTTCTATATGGATATCCCATTGATTTAGTAACTTTCACTGAAAAGCTTCTTTTCTTTCTTCTTTTCTTTTGCTTTCTTTCTTTTCTTTTTTTACTTTGTTGTCCACCTTCATTACACACTAATGTCTTCATCTGCATAAACCTGTTTGGATTCTATTTTGTTCCATCACTGCCTAGCCTCTTTTGGAGCCACTGTGATACTACATTAACTTTAACAACCATACTTTTAAAATTTATTTTAAATTTATTATTTTTTAAAAAATATGTTTATTTTGAGAGAGAGAGAGAGACAGAGTGTGAGTGGGGCAAGGGCAGAGAGAGAGGGAAACAGAATCTGAAGTAGACTGCAGGCTCTGAGCTATTAACACAGAGCCTGGCATGGGGCTCAAACCCACAAACTGTGAGATCATGACCTGAGCTGAAGTCAGACACTTAACCGACTGAGCCACCCAGGCGCCCTCACAACCATAACTTTATAAGAAATCCCAATATCAGTAGTATAAACTTCTCAAACTTTCTTCTTCTTTGAGTACACTGATACATTTTAAATTCAACAAAAGATTGCTGGATTTCTTCCCATTCTTGTACTTTATTAATGAAGTACTAGAATCTCCTGCAATTGCTGCCTAGGTAAAGAAGATGCTGCTGCTCAACTTCAGCACAGGTGCATTTCTGAGTAGGCAAGAGTGTGCGGCAGTCACCTCTTCTTCTTAAGCTTCCAAATTATTGCTATTATTTGTGATAAAAAATTGCCGGAGTTCATAATAAAAAAATCTGTAATGCATTAACATTTGGTTTCTCTTAACTGATTCTGTACTGAGAAACAAACTGCACGTTCTTATACTCTGGCAGAGCTGGAAACAAATATAAAATTCAGAGTTAACACTTGGAAACGTGAACAAATGTTTCCGTGCCCTCTTCAGCACAAGGCACATAAGAAGATGGTCTTCTTTCCTTCTGCTTTCTTTTCCTCTCCACTGGGCGGATGCACGTAAAAACAATTCCTAGAGCCACTGTCTGGCAGGAACACCTACCCCAAAATCACCCAGGACACCTACCCCTAAACCAAATGCCAGATAACTTTTAGTGCCCATAAAATTTATTTTAATTTTCTGTTCATCGACTTTTTGAAAAGTTTATTTTTAATTTACTTTGAGAGAGACAGAGACAGTGTGAGTGGGGGAGGGGCAGAAAGAGAGGGAGACAGAGAATCTCAAGCAGGCTCCTTGCTGTCAGTGCAGAACCCAATGTGGGGCTCGATCCCATCAACTGTGTGATACTGTGACCTGAGCCAAAACCAAGAGTCAGAGGCTTAAAACCAACTGAGCCACCAGGCACCCCTGTTCATTGACTTTTAGAGGTGGATATTTTACTTACTAATTTTCAGCCTTTCTTTTTCTTTTGTTAATATAAGCATTTAAGATCACAGATATTAGATTATTTTGTTGGTTATCAGAAGTTACAATATGTACAATTTTCATTTTTTTTAGTTTTAAACATTTTCTAATTTCTATAGACTCATGGGTTATGAAAAGAGATAATCTATACTATACACACACTTCTAATTATATTTTTTAACATATAATTTAATTGTATTATTGTGAGGGAGTATGTTCTGTAACATATAAATCCTAAACATTGCTCAGATAATTTCCACAAATGTTCCAGATGTTTTTCTGTAACTGTTGGTTTTACAGTTTTATATGTACAAAGACATCAACAATTTTAATTCCATTCTTCAAATCTGTTGTATACTTCTGTTGTTTTTAAATAGATTGAACTGATTATTAAGAGATATAATAAGCTTTCTTGTTCCAATGAATTTGACTATTACCTTATGTATAAAATAAAATATTATTTTATTTTTTCAAATATACACTAATTGTAATTAACATGCTTAGATGTCTAGCACTTATTCATCTTAAAACTGAAAGTTTGTTTCCTTTGACCATCTCTACATTTTCTCCACCTCCAGACCCTGAAAGCCACCGTGCTACTTTGTTTCTTAAAGTTTGACTTTTTTATAGATTTTATAGATTCCAGTAATAAGTGATATCACTCATGTAATATTTGTCATTCTGTGTCTGATTTATTTCACTTAGCATAATGTCCTCCAAGTTCATCCACATTTTTGCAAAAGGATTTCCTTATTTTTTAAGTTTTTACTTATTTATTTATTTTGAGAGAGAGAGCACACACACAAGCAGGTGAGGGGCAGAGAGAGAGAGAGAAAGAATCCTGAGAAGGCTCTGTGCTGTCAGTGCAGAAGCAAGTGGGGCCTGATCCCATGATCATGACCTGAGCCAAAATCAAGAGTCAGTGAGGCATGCAGGCACCCCAGATTTCCTTCTTTTTTAAAAAATAGATTCTGGGAATCTAGTGTACAGTATATTGACTATAATTAATAACACTGTGCTGTATAGTTGAAATTTGCTAAAAGAATTGATCATAAGCATACTTATCACACACTCACACACACACACACACACGTAACTATGTGAGGTAATGGATGGTCAATTATCTTCATTGTAGTACTCATTTCCTAGTGTGTGTTTAAATCATAACATTGTACATCATAAGACAAAACAAAACAAAAGACTGTTTTAGTTATAGTTTTTTTCTTATGAATCAAACTACTATTCATTCAGAAATTATTTAGTCTAGTTAATGTGTATGTCCACATCTATTTTTTTTTTAATTTTTGAGAACTAATTTGAGAATAATTTCTTACAAAATTCATTTGTATTTGTTCCTGTCAAGAACTTAGGGTCACCAGTGTCAAGTCATGCTAAAAAAACATACTTGGACAGCTTCTTTGAACTACATAAGTTATATGAGTTTAGTGTAATAACACAGGTTATGGCTGGTTTGTGTTGACAGTTTCTTATGATTAGATACATAGATAGATCATAATATCATATGTAGATAGAGAGATCTTATTATATACATATACATACATATATATATATATATATATATATACATATATATATATATGTTTGCATTTCTTTTCTCATTTCACAGCCAGTGCCAAAGATAGAATTCTAGTGATCCACTGTTGGTTGGGGTAAGTGGAGAAAAGAGGTTATATAGGAGTTAATTCAAATTTATGGAGGAAACACTCTCTGCAGTGGTGGAGTTTTGGGGCTTCCTGTTAGTTTTCCTACTATGTGTAGGTCCCGAGTTTTGTCTGGGAGCTGCCAAGACTTGAGACATTATGAAAAACTATTCATGAGTTCACTAAATTTGACAAATGCTTTCAAGGTGAATATCAGCTTCACAGTTTATTTTATATCTCTGAATTATGGCTTTCATTTAGATTTTGGCCTTGGTGTTCCTTACTTTTTTTTTTTTTTTTGCCAGTTTATAGATGCATTTAAAAACTTTTCTTAACATTTCATTTTGCATTTTTATCTGTTTTCAACAGCAATGTGGACTATAGTGCTATAAATAGAGATACTATGTCAAATACAGTATACAGAATTTTGTGCAGATTATATCTTATCGTTTATCTATTTCATCTACACAGAATCTAGGCACAAAAATACAATTTTTGCTAATGTTTTATCGATATTTAAAATATCTTAATTTGGAGGCACCTGGGTGGCTCATTTGGTTAAATGTCCAACTCGTGATTTTGGCTCAGGTCATGATCTCACATTTGTGAATTCAAGCCCCACATCGGGCTCTGTGCTGACAGTGCAGAGCCTTCTTGGCATTCTCTCTCTCTTCCTCCCTGTCCCTCCTCCACATGGTTGATCTCTCAAAATAAATAAATAAACTTTAAAAACAATTTTCAAAATTAAAAATAAAATAAAATACCTTAATTTTACTACTACTATTTTTGGTACTAATGGTCATGTATTACAGCAGTGTACTAGACTCTGGAATACAACATAACAGTCCTCATGAAATGTGAAAAACCCAACTCTATGCAAGAAAATGTAATAAAGGAAATATTAGTCCATATCTATTTTATTTTATTTTTTATTGTTTTTTTTAATTTAATTCTGATAGGGAGTGACAGTCCGAGCAGGGGAGGGTCAGAGAGAGAGGGAGACACAGAATCTGAAACAGGCTCCAGGCTCTGAGCTGGCAGTCAGCACAGAGCCCAATGCGGGGATTGAACCCGCTAACCGTGAGATCATGAGCCGAAGCTGGGTGCTCAACCGACTGAGCCACCCAGGCACCCCAGTCCATATCTATTTTAGATAGTGATTTAGCTAATGCATCAACTATTTGAAAATCCTGCTTTCTCTCAGGAAATATTTTAATGTAACCTATGTAATATATAAGGTATGAGATAAAAATACACAAAAATAAGCATAGTAAATATTCTGGTTAAATAAATCCTGTATTTTTATCATGGTATATCAAGGTCTACCCTGTCCATCTTTGAAACGATATCCCCTTGACTGCTCTACCATCTGCCTCCCCTGATAATCTTTATGTGGATCCTGGTACCCAAATATATTCTTTCCAAACACAGAGACTTTGCACATACTTTCTCCACCGCCTACGATCTTTCATGGTTCATTGCATATCTCTACTTGGACAACATGTCCCCAGAGAGGTCTTTCAAACCATTCTCAGTTAGGCAGGTATTTTTCTCCATTATCATTTAACCTCCTAGCATAAATAGTATTTAAGAGTAACTGTAACTGTATTATGCACTTTTATTGTTTAGTTATTATATATCTCCTTCAGAGAAGCCTTTTACTGTTTATCTCTATATTGTCATTGACTAGTGATTAGCACAAAGGTGCTAAATAAATACTTGTTACAATGATGTTGAATATGACATTACCTTATGTTTGTAAAATAATACTTCACAGGAGGGACAGACAAGCACATATAAAATAGAATCTGTATCCACAGAATAAGAAAAATAGTTTAAATAAATATTATAAATACCCTCCCAAAACAGAAGATAATTATATTTGCCAAAATACAAAAAGAGATAATACCAGAGGCTTTAAAAATTATTTCCAGTTTTTCTCTTTTTTTCTTTGTTATTTTGTTTCTTAAATTCCATATCTGAGTAAAATCATATGGTACTTGCATTTCTCAGACTGACTTATTTCACTTAGCATTATCCTTTCTAGATCCATCTATGTTGTTGCAGGTGTCAAGATTTCATTCTTTTACTGGTGCAGCCAATGTAGAAAATAGTATGGAGGTTTCTCAAGAAGTTAAAAATAGAAGGAATCTATGATTCAGCCTTCAGATGACTAGGTATTTACCCAAACAACACAAAAACACTAATTCAAATGAATACATGCACCCCTATGTTTATAGCAGCATTATATGCAATATCCAAATTATGGAAGTAGCCTAAGTGTCCACGATTGATGAATGGATAAAGAAGATGTGGTGTATGTATATACGTGCATATGTGTGTGTGTGTGTGCGCGCGCACACACGCATGTGTATATAAAACAATGGAATACTACTCACCCATTAAAAATAATGAAATCTTGTCATTTGAAATGACATAGATGGAGCTATAGAATATAATGTTAAGTGAAATAATCCAGTAAGAGAAAAACAAATATCATATGATTTCACTCATATGTGGATTTTAAGAAACAAAACCAATGAACAAAGGGAGAAAGAGAGAGACAGAGAAACAAACCAAGAAACAGACTTTCAACTATAAAAAACAAACAGATGGTTACCAGAGGGGAGGTGGGGGTGGGGGGGGATGCATCAAATAGTTGATGGGGATTAAGGAGGGCACTTGTGGTGATGCGCACTGGGCTCTGTGTGGAAGAGTTGAATCACTATACTGCACACCTGAAATCAATATAACACTGTATGTTAACCAGATGGAATTAAAGTAAAAACTTAAAATATTTAAAATAGAATTACCACATGATCCAGTAATTCTACTACTGGGTATTTACCCAAAGAATATGAAAACACTAATTTGAAAAGACTGACGTATCTCTTGTTTCTTGTGGCATTTTCTACAATAGCCAACTTTTTCTAGTTGGTGAATAGAGTGTGGTGTTGCTAGGAATATTAGGAAATTCCAGAGGGTCTCACTTCAAATGCCTGTTTAAAGGTTGGGGGAGAACAACAATAACAACCAAACCAAACCAAAAACAAAAGGCTGATGGCCAAGTAACAGCAGATGTATTTATCCTAGAATAGAGTCTGCTACTGCAGATGGGGAGGCCATACTGGGTCAACCATTTACTCCTGGCCAATCAGATCTTTCATTTCTTCTCTTGGATTCTATTTTCTAAAGAGTGAAGCTGAAATATTGAGATAGTCATTAATGAACTAAAAAAGAGAAGCTTGTGTAGAGAAAAGCATAGTGCTATTTATTAAATAATTATAGTTCCCCCTTGAAGAACACAGGGATTAGGGGTGCCAAAAGTAGAAAATCCATATGGAACTTTTAACTCCCCCCAAATTTAACTACTAATAGTCCACTGCTGACTGGAAGCCTTACTGATAATGTAAACAGTCAATTAACACAATTCTTTGTGTGCTTTATGTATTACACGCTATGTTCTTATGTTCTCATAATAAAGTAAACTAGAAAAAATAAAATCCAGCGTTAAGAAAATAATAAAGACAAAATGTATGCACAGTATTGTCCTATAAAAAATCTACATATAAGTCAACTTGCACAATTCAAACCCCTGTTGTTCAAGGGCCAAATGTATAATTGATCTTCACATTTGTCTCTTCACTGAAGTGACTGTCCCAGCCCCCACAATTTTAAGTCCCTTATCTCAGCACAGGATGTTATTCCTAGGGAGCCAGACTCAAGTACAGTTTCAGTTAGAAAAACAAGCAAAAACAAACAAGAATGTAAACTAAAGTACTAATAAATTTCTTTATCACCTGTATCAATCAACTTCAAATAGTAAGTGTTAAAATCTATGTGAAACAAGGAAAGTTAAAAAAAAAAAAAAGATAGGACTACCTTATTTGAGGAGTAAAGAACAAGCCTGGGAGCAACTAGTACTATCATTAAACCAAAGCAAACATGTTATAAGAGCAAAAGGTATATTGCTCACAAAGATATAGTCTTACAGGTGCTGAATAAGATAGATTTATTTTTCCTTGCTCTTCCTCCTCTCTCTCTTTTTAAAAAAAGTTCATTTATTTTTGAGAGAGATAGAGAGAGTGAGTGAGAGAGGGGCAGAGAGAGAGAGGGAGAGAGAGAATCTCAAACAGGAACCACACTGTCAGCTCAGAGCCTGACAAAGGGCTCAAAATCACAAACCATGAGTTAATGACCTAAGCCGAAGCCAAGAGTCAGACACTTAATCGACTGAGTGGCCGCTCCTCCTCCTCCTCTCTGTCTCTTTTTTTAAATGTTTGTTTGTTTGTTTGTTTATTTATTTATTTTTGAGAGAGAGAGGGTGGGGCAGAGAAAGAGGTAGAAAAATCCAGACCAGGCTCCCACCTATCAGTGCAGAGCCTAGCACAGGATTCTTAAAATAAGACAACAATGAAGTTTGCTGCATTGATGAATCCTTCCTGTCACAAATTAACTTTGTTGCTTCTTTCCTTTCATAACTTTTTTTCCCCCTGTAGCATGCTATGCTGTTAAATAGCATTTTACCTACAGTAGAATGTCTTTCAAAATTGGATTCAATTGTCTCAAATCCTGCCATTACTTTATCAGCTAATCTTATGTACTCTTCTAAGTCTTCCTTTGTCATCTCAGCAATCTTCATAGCACCATCACCAGAAGTAGATTCCATCTCAAGAAACCACATTCTTTGCTCAGAAGCAACTGTTCATCCATTAAAGTTTTATCATGAGATTGACACCAATTCAATCCCATATTCAGGCTCCACTTCTTTTTTTAAATGTTTATTTAAATTTTTTTGAGAGACAGAGAGAAAGAAATGGAGGGGCAGAGAGAGAGGAAGAGAGAAAATCTCAAGCAGGCTCTGTTCTGTCAGCACAGAGCTTGATGCTGGGCTCCATCCATGAACCATGAGATCATGACCTGAGCCAAAATCAAGGGCCAGATGCACAGCTGACTGAGTCACCCAGGCACCACAAGGCTACACTTCTAATGCTAGTTCTCCTGCTATTTCTACCACATCTGCAATTACTTCCTCCCCTGAAGCCTTGAACCCCTCAAAATTTGGTCATCCATGAGGGCTGGAATCAACTTTTGCCAAATATCTGTTAATATTGACATTTTGACCTCTTTCCATGAATCATGAACATTCTTAATGATACCTAGAATGGTGAGTCTTTTCCAGAAGGTTTTCAATTGACTTTGCCCTGATCCATTAGAGGAGTCACTATCTATGGCAGTGGTAGCCTTATAAAATGTATTGCTTTAATAAAAAGACTTAAAAGTAAAAATTACTGCTTGGCTCACAGGCTGCAGAATGGATATTGTGGTAGCAAGGATGAAAACATTAATCTTGTTGTACATGTTCATCAGAGCTCTTTGGTGCCAAGGTACATTTCTATGAACACTAATGTTTTGAAAGCAGTCTTTTCTGCTGAGCCGTAGGTCTCAATAGTGTGCTTAAAATATTCAATAAGCCATGTTGTAAACAGATGTGCTGTCATCCAGGCTTTGTTGTTTCATTTATAGAGCAAAGACAGAATAGATTTAGCATAATTCTTAAGGGCTCTAGCACGATCAGAATGTAAATACACACTGACGCCAACTTAAAATCACCAAAAGCATTAGCCCTGATAAAAGAAGCAGTTGTCCTTTTGAAGCCAGGAATTGACTTTTCCTCTCTAGCTATGGATGTTCTAGATGACATCTTCCTTGAATGGAAGATTAGAAGATTCTTTGGTTTTGTCTACATTGAAAATTCTTTGCTTAGTGCAGCCACCTTGGTTACTTATCTTAGCTAGATCTTCTGATAACTTGCTACAGCTTCTATATCAGCATTTCTACTTCACCTTGAACTTTTATGTTATAGAGATAGCTTCTTTCCTTAATCCTCATGAATCTACCACTGCTAACTTTAAACTTTTCTTCTACAGTTTCTTCATCTCTCTCAGCCTTCATAACATTGAAGAGTGTTAAGCCCTAGCTCTGGAGAAAGCTTTGGCTTAAAGGAATGTTTTGACTGTTTTGATTTTCTACCCAGACCACTAAAACTTTCTCCATATCACCAATTAGGGCTGTTTTGGTTTCTTATCATGAGTATGTTCACTGTGGTAGCACTTTTAAATTCCTTCAAGAACTTCTCTTTGCATACACAACTTGGCCAACTGTTTGGCATAAGAGGCCTAGCTTTTAGCCTATCTCAGCTTTCAACACATCTTTCTTACTAAACTCAATCATTTCTAGCTTTGGATTTAAAGTGAGAGATGTGCAACTCTTCCTTTCATTTGAACTTTTAAAAGTTACTATAGGGTCATTATTTGGCCTAATTTCAATACCGTTGTGTCTCAGGTAATAGGGAGGTCTGAGGAAAGGGACAGAGATGGGGAAATGGTGGATCAGTGGAGCAGCCAAAATACACACAATTTTATCAATGAATTTCACTGTTTTATATGGGGGAAGCTTGTGGTGCACCCCCCAAAAATTACAACAGTAACATCAAAGGTCATTTATGACAGATCCCCATAACAAATGTAGTAATAATAGAAGAAAGTTTAAAATATTGTGAGGTTAACCAAAATGTGACACAGAGACACAAAGTGAGCAAACCTGGTTCAAAACAGAACACCAATATACTTGCTTGAGGCAGGGTTGCCACAAACCTTCAGCTTATTAAAAAAGGAAAAGCACAAATATGTGAAGTACAATAAAGTGAAGCACAATAATACAAAGTGTACCCGTTCCCCAGAGTGGATGCTGGAATATCTAGCAACCTGGAAATGCTAACAGGTGCAAACAGTAAAAGCTTTCCAAGAACCTGACTTGTATAGATGAAAAATACATACATACATACATACATAAATAAAAATAAAATAAAAAAAAGATCTTTAAAAAATAGTCAAAGACAGCCTAGCAAGATGGAAAACTTTTAGAAAATAATGATCAAACACTACAGAATAACCCCACCCTTATCCATGCCAGCAAATGCTGAGTGGAGAGTCTAATTGTCCACCTTCACAAGGCCACAATGAGGTTTTGAATCCATCTACTGGAACCAAGTCAAAAGAAAACAAGCTAAGACAGAATTTTAACCTTCAGAGTCTTTTCCATAATATCCAAAATGTTCAGGTTTCAATTAGATATCACTCAACAAACTAAGAACGATGAAGATCTCAAACTGAATAAAAATCACAATCAAGAGATGTCAACAAAATGATGACAGAAACATTAGAATTAACTGACATATATTTTAAAGAAGGCTTCATAAGCTTGCTTCAATGGGCATTTTAGAAATAAATGAAAGGGAAAAAAACAAACAAACAAACTCCTAGCAAAGAAAAAGAAAGTTCAAAGAAGAAACCAATGGAAATTTTAGAAATAAAAAAGTATAATATCCAAAATTTTAAAACAAACAACTCTCAATATATAGGCTCAGCTGCAGAAGACTGAAGAATTAGTAAAATTAAAAACACAAATTATTTAGGGGCTCCTAGGTTGCTTATTTCGTTAAATGGCTACTCTTTATTTTAGGTCAAGTCATGATCTCAAGGTTGTGATATCAAGCCCTGTGTGAGCTCCATGTTTGAGATTCTCTTTCTCCCCCTGCCCCTCCCCCAATAAATAAATAAATAAATATTATTTAATCATTTAATCTGAATAACAAAAAGGAAATAGAATTAAAAATTAAGAAACAGTGAAGCTATAATATGATAACCGAGGTCATGTTACTAGAGCTAAAAAGGAAAAGTAGCTTAAAGCACTCAAAAAAATAGAATAAAGTCCTCAGGTTTGGCAAAAAAAATATCTCATATATACACAGTCCAAGAATTTCAGTTAATCCCCAGGCAGACGAACCTATAGAAATACAAACCTATAGACATACAAACCAAGGCACATTGTTATACCCAGATTGCAGTATCCTCAACGACCAGAGACCACCGGGGAGACCGAGTCACGCATGCAAAGGCAAAGGGCTTTATTATGGGCTTGAGCTCGGGTTCACAGACTTAACCAGCGCAGTGGATCTGTGCGGTGAGCCCCGAACAAAGGCAGAGTAGGGTTTTTATGGGGTTTGTTACAGGGGAGTTACAGAAGTTGTGGCATGGAAACAGTGATCCAATCATAATTATACAATATTATTGACAGCGGGCTTAACCATACACATTGTTTAGAGTATTTGTTACTTTTGGTGAGACCCAATTACAACATTTAGAGTACTTTTAAATTCAACCAATTACAGAGCCAGCCTAGGGTCTTGCTCAGCGCCTAACGGGTTAACTTTAACATTAGGTAACAGAGTTTGATCTATAGTTGTTGGCCTTTCTTGATTGGGTGTTGCCAAGGTAGTGTGGTGGAGTGATGTGGTGAGCGGTTTCTCTGGCCTTGGGCAATGTGTAGCTGCCTGATACTTCCAGGGAAACTGAAACTTAGGCCTTCTAGTTTAGAGGGGAAAAAAAAGCCTGTTATGGAGTCAGTCTGGTTTAGACTTGTGTCCTTACAACATCATAGTTAAGCTTGTGAAAAATAAAGAAAATATCTGCAAATCAGTGAGAGAGAAAAAGACATTGTGCCTATAAGGGGAAAAAAATGAAATGACAATGGGTTTCTCATAATATACCCTTCTTGAGTTCAGAAGGAAGTGGCAGAACATTTTTCAAGTGCTGAGGAAAATAGACAAACAAAAAACCAAAAAACCTACCAACTCAGAATCCTATATTGAGTGAAAATGTCCTTCAGAAATGAAGAGGGAATCATCACATTCACAGATGAAGGAAAACTAAGAGAATTTACCATTTACCTACTTTTAAATGATGGCTAAATGAATTTATCAAAACAACAATTTGCATATCCTTCAAGATTAAATTATTGGGGGGACAACAGAATAATATAAGCAAAAATACATGTATATACATATATATATACACAGACACACATATATACACACACACACATATATCTTAAAAACAATAAAGTAACCCATATTCAATGTAAATATGTTTTTAGTCACTAGAAAGAAATGGTCCACTCAGGCTAGATTGACATGTTTTCAGTCACTAGATTGACATGTTTACAGTCACTAGAAAGAAATGGTCCACCCAGGCTACATTCAACTAATATTAACAACTTTCAAGTATCTTATTGTGATATAATTATTTTCCACAGGAAAAAAAGTCAACATGCTGACATAAATCATACTGTTCTCTGCTGATTTTAGAAAGACTTAATTCTACAAAAAAAAACAAAAAAATCCTTAAATTTCCCAGGAGGAGTTATGCCTGACAATTTGTAATGATATAAACTCTGTTTAACTTGACCTGAATCTTAAATTCAGTAAACAAAAAGAGCTAATCTAATGTTTCAAGAAAAGCAAGTGTCATGAAAGTGGATTAATTCTGATGACTAAAGTATTTTATTTATCAATTGACTGAGAGAATTGAATAGTCAATAAAATGCAGGCAATTCAAAGCTCACTCAACCCTAAACCAGAGGGACCAATTTTAGGAGTAACTATGTTATTCAGTTTGAATGCTCATTCAGTCCTTGATCGCTCTGCTGAAGATGTGAAGTAGTCGCTAAACACTGTAATAAGCTGTTTTACTGTTATTATGTTTAGAATTATTCATTCACTCACCACTGAATTGGTTCCAGTGACTTCTTTCTTAGATCTTAATTGTCAAAAATGAGTCACTAAAGATTAATATTTAGAGCATGAAACTCAAATAAGGACCTTTACATATGAAAAGTGATTTGGACTTATCTATGCTATGTACTTCTGCATCATCTCTTTGCCCCATTGATAGTGCATTTTTATCTCTTTCTGTGTTCCTTTCTAGGGCAAGGAAATTTTCCTAATTATTTCTTTTATTTCCTCTCCAAATGTGAAATATTTTCTTACTTCAATGATTACCCTGTTATATATTATAGTATCAAAATATAAGATATATTACAATCTTTAATCTCCCATACAATTCCATAAACTGAAAATACTTTCACTCATTGAAATGCATCTCTTTCTAATTTACATAATATGTAAACATCTATACACCTATACCTATAATTTTTGCACAGAATATACTAACTCCATAGGAACTGTTTTCAGAATTTCATAAATCACTGGGGCACACGCAGGCTCACTAGTGTAAGCTTCCAACTCTTGTTTTGGTTCAGGTCACGATCTCAAAGTTCCTGGGGTCCAACCCCACATCAGGCTCTGTGCTGACACTGAGTAATCTGTTTGGGATTCTCTCTCTCCCTATTTCTCAGTCCTTCCACTGCTCGCTCGCTCTCTCTCTCTCTCTCTCTCTCTTTGTCTCTCAAAATAAACTTATAAAAAAAAGAATTTCATAACTCACTAATTATTTGGAGTTATCTATGTGGTTCATTTTTCTTGTTTTTCTCACTTTCAGGTCTTGATTCCTTATTTCTGTCGTACATCTTTAATGAATGCTTTTAATGAAGTCTGTCACTAGTGCATAATCTCAGGATTTATCTGAAAATAACATGTTTTGGGTCCTGTGTTTTCTGAGTGTGCCATTCCACTTTGTACTTAAGTTTTGATACAAATAGCACAAGCCATTATAGAAAATACTGTGTCAACTGAACTTATTAAAACTGAGTAGTTTTGCATATTAAAAAAAAACACCATAAATCCCAAAGGTAAATAAAAAATTTCAGAAAACATTTATAAAATATTTAATCTTCGAAGAGTGCTCAAAAAAATGCAATAAAAAGGAATACAACTTAATAGATAAAATAGGCAAAACATATTACCAGATATTTCACAAAGGAGATAACAAAAGTGTCTGTAATAATTTGAAAAATATGTTCAGCTGGTAAATAATCTATGATATAGAAATTTAAATGACTCCATAACTATTTAGTATCACTATGTTGTTAAGATTTTAAAAATTTATCAACAACTACACTTTTGTTAGATTGTTCAGCAAATGGTAATCCAAAATTGCAGAAAGAGCATAAATTGATAAAATTACATTGGAGAACCACTTAATTTCCTGGTATATATCAATCTGAGTATAAATTAGGATCTGGCAATTCTACCCCAAATATGCTTCCTAAACATATTCCTTAAAAGTTGTGTATAAGGATGACCTAAACAATAATATCCAAAGCAGCAATAATAAAGACTATTAATGCCAAAAAACCTAAAATAAAACTCAAATGTCTTTGGACAAATTTCGCTGCACATGGTGACATTAATTAAGGATAAAAAAATAGTATTTAGAGCACAAAACAATTTGCTAATGAATTTATGTAGTACATTTTCACTGAACTTTGAAAACATTTAATATTGCACTGTATAATGTGTATGTATTCTTGTACATATGATAAAACTATAAGGCAAGGCAAATATGTGATAAATAGAATTTTCAGGTAATTGAATAGAAGGACAGAGGGGCTATAATTTGGAAGGGTTTTACAAAAATATTTACTTAATATTCTTTTTTTAATGGAAGTGCAGGGGATCATTTTATGATTTAAACACATATATTCTCTTCTGTAAGTTTGAAATGTTACATAATTTATAATTATTTAAAATAATACATTATTCTTTTGTCCTAGCCCAACACTCATACAGTTCATAACTCGAGATGACTCATGTTA
The DNA here is from genome assembly GCF_003009895.1 of Hyaena hyaena. NCBI lineage: Eukaryota > Metazoa > Chordata > Mammalia > Carnivora > Hyaenidae > Hyaena > Hyaena hyaena. The sequence goes on from NW_024081049.1 coordinate 1,216,585, forward strand.
GTAGGAACCTTGTATATGATTTTTAAAATTTTTTATTGTGTTTTTATTTATTTCTGAGAGAGAGAGAGAGACAGTGTGAGAAAGGGAGGGTCAGAGAGAGAGAGGGAGACAAAGAATCTGAAGCAAGCTCCAGGCTCTGAGCTAGCTGTCAGCACAGAACCCGACATGGGGCTTGAACACAGGAACCGTGAGATCATGACCTGAGCCGAATTCGGACTCTTAACCAACTGAGCCACCCAAGCACCTCGAACCTTGTATATGATTTAAGAGATATCCCAGTCATATATTAACACTTCCTATTATAAAACAAAACAAAAAATAACATGTTATATATTGATAATTAAACAGAGAAATAGAGGGTATTGCAAATTGATTTTTTCTTTTTCAGTATTAAGTGATAATTTTCAATTTTAGAAATCAAGATAATTATCAACCTTATCAGTTTTGTCTACGGTCTATTGTCAATTTTATATCTTCATATGGTTAGATTTGTTAACTGTATATGCTCTAAGAAAGGATTCTTTCCATCTGTGTTCTCATATTTGTTTGCAAAAATGAACAAAATTCTATGCTTTATTCTCATAATTTCATCTGTATACTATTTTGTCACATTCAGCTTTTATCCCTTATCTGATATATTTTATATAATTTTTCTTGTTTGTTTTCCAAAGAAGCAATACCTGGAATGTTTATTGTTTCCACCATTTTCTGTCAGGTTTTGAGGTTTGTTAAAATTTTAATGTCATCTTTAATAATTTGTCCTTCTATGTGACAAGTTTATTTTACCATCATGTCATTTACATACTATAAATTGTTCATATATAAAACATATATGCTTGATATTTTTTGACTTTGTAGGGGGAATAAAATTCTTCCCTTCTTCCTTTCTAGGTTCTTTGGCTGGTCAAATAATTATATTGACATAAAACAGATTAATAGGAGAAAAATATAAGCTCATATTTATAGGAGATTCATAAAAATGAGAGTCTAAGAAGTGATGAAAACCAGAAGTTTTTATACCTTTTAGACAAAGAAACAATAAATTTGTGTGGAATTGGCAAGATAAAAGAGTTTGTGCTTGGGGTAGTAAATCAGTGAAGAAGTAAATTCTCAGCCTTCTCAGCCCTGAATTCCCCATCTCTGGTGGTAAGAATGCCTTCTACGTTTCTAGTACAGGCAGGGTACCTTTCACCGGGGAGATTTATCTCCTGCTTTCAGAGGTAATAAGAAGGATCATGGTGTCTTTCTTACACTAGCTCTTTCTAAAGCCCTTTAATTGCAAATAATCAATATGCCAAAGTGGCCTATTTATGGGTGGCATATTCTGCTCTCCTTCAACATGTAGCCAATCCATGAAATTATCACATAATCAAGATATAATAAATATATTCATCATCCCAAAAGTTTCCTTGTGCTTCTTTAAATTGTTCCTTTATGCCCCTCCCACCCTCCTCATTCACAGACAACCACTCATGGTTTTGGTCATGATGTTTTAGCTGGCTTTTCCTATAAATCTCCATAGAGTAATACAATATATGCTTTTTTTTAATTGGCCTTTTTTATAGAGTAACGATTCTGAGAGTCTTCCACATTTGTAGCATGTATCGATAGTTTCCCCCCCTTTCTTATTGCCGACTAACATACTATAATTTGTTTCTCCAATCATTTGTTGATAGATGTTTCAGTTTGGGACCCTTACTCATAAACTTGCTATGGATATTTGTGTAAAATTGTCAATCTTTCTTTTTTTTTAATTTTTAAAAAAAATTTTTTTTAATGTTTTATTTATTTCTAGGAGAGAGAGAGAGAGACAACGTGAGCAGGGGAGGGTCAGAGAGAGAGGGAGTCACAGACTGGAACAGGCTCCAGGCTCTGAGCTGGCAGTCAGCACAGAGCCCGACGCGGGGCTCGAACCCACGAACCGCGAGATCATGACCTAAGCGAAAGTCGGACGCTTAACCGACTAAGCCACCCAGGCGCCCCTAAAATTGTCAATCTTTCTAATTCCAGCTATTGTAATTGGTGATTAGTGGCATCTCCTTGTAGTTTTAGTTTGCATATTCCTAACATATAAAGATGTTTTATGTACTTGTTTATGAAGGTAAATATGGTAAGATGTCTTTTCAAATAATTTACATATTTTTGGTAAACTTTGGTGAAATGTCAGCTCAAAACTTTATCCATTTTATTGAGTGGTTTTTCTTCTTTGAGAATATATAAACAGGATTCAAGTTCTTTATGAGCTCTATCACTTGGAAATATTTTCTTCCAAAACATTGTCTTTTCTGCCACTTATCTGTGTCTTTTGAAGAGCAGACTTTTTTTTTTTTTTACTATTGATAAAATTCAATTGTCATTTGTTTTATGGATGTTCCTTGGGAGGTGCACTTAAGAAATCTTTTCATGACCTCATGCCACAATACATTGCAGTACTAGGGTTTTATATATAGTGTTGCAAGTATTCCCCACACACCATGTTTTTCATTTCCTAGATATTTTCAGTATATCCTGTGTCACATAAACATGCCTGTCCCTTCCTCAAAACACCCCATGTCTGCTGGCCCAGCCACCTTCTCTGTTACTTCTTTGATCTGGACAGTTTTCCTGAGTCAACACTGTTGTCCTCTTGGTGGCCACGCCTATGAATCACTAGTGTGAGATTTTATATATTTGTCCTGAAGTCCTTTTAGAATTTTTTTAATTGGTATATATATATAATTTTCTAGCACCATCTACCTAAATTAATTTCCTTTCTCTACTGTACTTCCATTACATATTTGTCAAAATCAACTTTTCATAAGCCTATTTCTATAATCTTTCCTCTGTCCCATTGACATACTTTTCAATCTCATCCAACACCACAGTGTCTTAATAAACACAGCTTTTAAATTAATTTTTTAAGCAAATTAGTCCTCCAAATTTTCCTCTTTTACTAAGTCATTTTGGTTATTTCCTTTTTTGTGTATTTTCATAGTAACTTTAAAATAAATTTATTTCTACAAAGAAGTTTTGTGGATATTTTTATTGGATTTATATCTATAGGTAATTTAGAGAGAATTGGCAATGCAATTTTATAATTGGAGTACATGAGCACAATTTATCCCTCCATTTGTTAAGATATGTTTTATATTCTTTCAGAAATACTTTATAGTTTTCATTGCACAGAGATTGCATATCACTTACTAGATTTATCCCTACATAATGTCATACTCTTGCCATTTTCATAGTTTTACTTTTAAAAATGTCCATTTCTGTCAGACGTTAGTGTGAAGAATTAGAATTGACTTCAGTATGTTTATAGTGTATCCTATAAACATGCTAGAAACCCTTATTATTTCTATTAGCATTTTGTAGATTTCACTGGATTTTCTTTTATGTAGACAGGCATATTGTCTTGAATAAAGAGTATTTTACCTTCACCTTTCTAATCTGGATGGCTTTTGTATCTTTTTCTTGATTTGGCTACAGTAAAATGTTGAACAGATATAATGAGATTGGTCACTTGTTTTTGCATAATGTTAAGAGAAAAGTATTGCCATTCACCATTAAGTTTGGGTGTTAACTCTAGGTTTTTCTTAGATGACTTTACAAATTGAGTGAATTTTCTTCTGTTCTTACTTTGCTTAGGTTCATTTTTTCTAGATAAATGTTGGGTTTTGTGAAAGGCTTTTTCTGAATTTATTGAGCTAATATGATCTTTCTTTTTAGTTTTTTAATATGTGTAATGATCTTGATTGATTATAAACATTAACACAACTATACCTGCATGGCTGTGATAAATTCTACCTGACCATAACATAATTTCAATTTATATTATTTGTTTTTGCTTTATATTTTAATTTTTGTTTTAAAGTTTTTTTTTTTTTTGAGAGAGAGAAAGAGCATGAGTGATGGAGAAACAGAGATAGGGAGAGAGAGAGAGAGAGAGAGAGAGAGAGAGAGAATCTCAAGTAGGCTCCCTGTTCAGTGCAGAGCCTAATGTGGGAGTTAATCTCACCAGTGTGGGAGTCAGTCTCACCAACTGTAAGATCATGACAAGCTGAAATCAAGAGTCAGATGCTTAACAGGCTGAGGCATCCAGGTGCCCCTATTTTTGCTTTTTTAAAGATTAGGGTGAACATGGTATGTTTCTTTCCATTCATTATTTTAAACTATATATGTCTTTGTATTTGAGGTGTATTTGTTCAGGGAGAACATAGTTGTGTCTTGCTTTTCTATCTAACTATCTCTGATTTTAATTTGGGCTTTCCCAACACTTATATTTATGTTATTGTGAGGTTTAAATATACAATATTATTATTTTTCTTCTATTTGTATTATCTGCTCTTTTTTTTTTTCTCTTGTACTGTCTTTTAGATTAGTTGACTATAATTTTACCTTCCTTTTTGGTGAATTTGTTATAACTTTTACATTTTAATGCTTTAGGGTTTATATTATATACATTTAACTTATTACAGCTATATCATATTATATGACTTTACTTATACTATAAGAACTTAAAATGTTTTGGGGCTACCTGGATGGCTCAGTCAGTTAAGCATTCAACTTCGGCTCAGGTCATGATCTCACGGTCCATAGTTTTGAGCCCTGCGTCAAGCTCTGGCTGACAGCTCAGAGCCTCGACCCTGTTTCTCATTCTGTGTTTCCCTCTGCCTCTCCCCCACTCATGCTCTGTCTGTCTCTCGTTCTCTCTCAAAAATAAATAAACATTTAAAAAATGTAAATATTTTCTTTGCATTTATATATTTTTGAAATTTTATTAATGCTATATCCCTTTTAATTTTATACATGATATAAACAACAAACTACATTGTTATTGTTTTCAGTTAAATAACAATTATCTTTAAGTGGGTTTTAAATTATAAGACAAAGTTGACATATCCATTTATGTGGTTTCCATTTCCAGCACTCCCCATTCCTTGTGTAGACATGTATTTCATATAGTGTCATCTTCCTTCTGCCTGAGGATTTGGTTTAACATTTCTTGTAGTGTAACTCACGGGTGATTAATTCTTTTAATTATTTTATATCTTAAAAGATTTTATGGATCTATGATTTGATGTAATATATATTTCTTCTGATGCATTTACATGAAGTTTCCTATTGAAGATTTTGGGAAATGCAAATACCACAGATGATGCCTACACATATAAAATAAACAGCTAAGGACCTGACCACCCCTTCTTGGTAGGCTGTAGCAATGCTTATGGATCAATAAAAGGGCAAGTGTGAATAGAGAAAACTGATTTATTGAAAATCTAATCATATAAGAATTAAATTTGGTTATAGAAATAGAGTTCCATTTTTATGCAGCCAAATACACAGTTTAAAGAACGCATTACATGATAATCAAGGGGAAAGAAAAGTGAACAAGACTTTCTCATTACACATAATACAGTCCAGTAGAAAACACAAGTAAACACATAGATTAATAAGGTATATAATCTGATATCATGCTGTGGGAAAAGGAAATAGAAAGACATGATAGTTAAGCTGAGAACATCACTGAGGGGTAAGTAGGTCAGGAGGAGTCATGTTTCTGGTAAAGAGAACAGTTTAAGAGAGAGAATTAACTGAAAGATTACAAGTCATATTTATGAAATTTAATGTTCTTAGATTATAAAAAAACTGTAGTTTTCAGTGGGAATGTAAACTGGTGCAGCCCCTCTGGAAAACAGTGTGGAGATTCCTCAAAAAATTAACAATAGAGCTCCCTTATGACCCAGCAATAGCACTGCTAGGAATTTACCCAAGGGACACACGTGTGCTGATGCATAGGGGCACGTGTTCCCCAATGTTCCTAGCAGCACTCTCAACACTAGCCAAAACATGGAAAGAGCCTAAGTGTCCATCAACTGACGAATGGATCAAGAAGATGCGGTTTATCTATACCATGGAATACTACATGGCAATGAGAAAGAATGAAATCTGGCCATGTGTAGCAACATGGATGGACCTTGAGGGTGTTATGCTGAGCGAAATAAGTCAGGCAGAGAAGGACAGATACCATATGTTTGCACGTATAGGAGGATTAGGAGGAACTTAATGGAGGACCATGGATGGGAAGAAGGGGGGAAATAGTGGGGGAGAGGGAGGGAGGCAAACCATGAGAGACTCTTGAATGCCAAGAACAAACTGAAGGCAGATGGGGTGGGAGGGAGGGGAACAGGGATGATGGCCATGGAGGAGGGCACTTGTGGGGATGAGCACTGGGTGTTATATGGAAACCAACTGGACAATAAACTATTAAAAAAAAAACCTGTAGTTTTCAAAATTTTTGTGTGTATAGTGCAGTATATTCTTTATTTGGAATAATTGAAACTTAAATGCAATATACCACTATCATGCTGGTCTTTGATTTTATATACCATTTCATATGCTTTGATCATGACTTCTTACATATTCACACACAAAAATTATTTATGTTGCTATATACATAATATTTCTTCATCGTGGACTAGGACAGTGTCGCTGCCAACTGTAAACCCTGCTGCACAGTCTACAGAAAAAGTTTCCTTTGTCACAGTCAGCCCATAACAATATATATCCTCCATGAATCAAACATAAATTGCACATGTTTATCTACACTCAGTGGCAAATTGTCCACAGTGTTGTTTCAACAGTATATAAATATATCAGCATAGACAAGGAGGCAGAGCACTGAATGGAAAGGTTATGTAGCTGGTTGAATTGGGAAACTGAAATAAGTTTAAAAATATATATTTTTGAAATAAGGGCAATGAGAAGCCATAGTGTGCCTTTGTGAAAAAGGAAGACTATTTATATTCTATTTACCTAAAGACAGTTTAAATAACTTGAGATTCTTACTTTAAATAACCTGCTTTCAAATTCCAAATTTGCTGGTACACATTTATTTTAGAAAGTATTTACTTCAAGAGGGAATATTTTCAGATGATTTTTAGGTGTTTTAGTTAGTTGATAATAAATTAGAAGGTTAAATAACTCACCTTTACAAGATACTTTTTCTTAGGGGTAGCTGGCCTGCTCAGTTGGTAGAGCATCTGACTCTTGATTTTAGGATCATGAGTTAAAGCCCCATGCTGAGTAGGCATAGAGCTTACTTAATTAAAAAAAAAAACAACTAAAAACAGTGTGTTTAATATATTTTTTCTTATGTTGTTAAACAAGTTATTCTTTGGAACTTGGCTAGAACAAATACTGGATTTGAAAATCTCAGAGCAAAATATGTCCTAACAAGGTCTCCTTTCCATGCTTCAAGAAAATACAAATGAATTCCTTGGCAGATGTACCAACATACATCACTACTGATGTATGTTATGATGTATGCCATGATACTAACAAGACGTAAAGCAACAATAATGAACAATGATCATACAGCACTCCCCACGTGTAAGACACAGTCCGAAGTTCTTTACATGTTTTCAATTGATCCTCATAAAAATGCCACGAGGATGGAATTATTTCTATCTTTACAGCTGAGGAATTGGAGGTTAAGGAACTTAAAGCCACAGAAGTTAAAAGTGGTGGAGATGGGATTCCAAGCCTATTAGTTTGGCTTCAAAATACATCTTATTATGTATTATACAGAGCACTTTCAATAGATTTTACATTATACAACACTCATATGGAGTTCTTTTCCAAAAGAGAACAGAAATAAGTGTCGAGTGAATGGAAAATTGAAAGATACTGATGAATGAAAGGAATGTGAGCAAATAAAATCTAATACTTCATACTACAAGTTACTAGATATGTAAACATGAACAAGTTACTCTCTGAGCCCTTTTCTTTTTCCTTTAATTAATGATGATGCCTATTTTGAAAAGCTTGCATGCATCTTGAAATAATTTTTGTCAAATATCTAGTATAGTTTCTGACATATGTTAGGCATGTAATAGGTCTCATAGGATCATAGTCAAACAGGAATAGACAGTTTATATTTGTATATGAGACAAAAGTGTGTTTATGAAGACTGTCTATTCAAATAAAAGCATAGCCAGGACACATAGCAACCAAATATGTACATTTTTGTATGAAAAATAAAGCTACATAGTTTATTTATTTTGTTTCATTTTCAAGTTATTTTTATGCTTATTTTAATTTATTTTAGGGACAGAGAATGCACATGAGTGGGGGAAGGGTAGAGAGAGAGAGAGGTAGAGAGAGAATCCCAAGCAGGCTCCATGCTATCAGTACAGAAGCCAATGGTGGGGCTCGATCCCAGGAACCATGGGATCATAACCTGAGCCTAAATCAAGAGTTGAAAGCTTAACAAACGGAGTCACTCAGCTGCTCCTGTTTTCAAATTCTTGAATCATCAGATTCTGTAACTGGCTAAATCACTATACTGTAGTACGGTGTCCTTCTTGCTGCCTTAGGCTAATTGCTGGCATGAAAAGTTGTGAATTTTATATAAACTCTACTGATCAATCAAATCTGACATAGTGATTCTCTAAGGGCTACAAAGTGTGGTGCACATTTTCAGCTGAAAGGTCAAATTGGAGTTCTGTACCTCTATACCAAACAAAGTCGGCATCCAGTACTATGAGTGAGAAACTTTTCAGTCTCTCCTGTATTAATATTTTATTTTTGGTGTTAAATAGACTAGCTGAAAAACATTAATTCATTCCAGGAATTATTTCTTAGTTTCCTTCTATCATAGGCCCATGCAGATTAAGAGTTAAGAGACCTGATAAAGATATCTTGGCCAATATTGTGGGACGTTTTCAAAACAAGTTATTAAATATGTGACATGATTCTAAAGAATGATCATCCTTGTATATCTCTTATAATTAATAAGCCTATAATATTAGGCCTTTTTACAGATATTTTCCTACATTCTGAGTGGTGAGTTCATTCAGAAATGTCTTTATTCTGTATTGTACAAGTACTGCCTGCTCAGTGAAGATTAGAGAGAACTCAATATGAAAGACCAATGGCTTTCTCAGTTGCCCATCATTAAACATATAAATTAAAAAACTATTGTAGTATTAATCTAAAAGCAATAGCTGATATTATAAAAGCATTTAGATTTCCCTCATTAGCTGTATTAATTCCTACATGATGAAACTTAATTCTGCTGGATCTTAAAACAGCAATATACCTTCATGAAGTCAACTTCTGGACCAAAATTGTCCTCCAGATCCTGATTAATTCCCCTGGAACAGTCAAGTGTAAGTTTGTGATGACAATTTCATTTACACTAGAAGCCTGTACTCACAAGTGTTAACAGTGATGAGACCTCAATGAAGCCCTGAATTTGAGAGATTCCAAACTGCCTTTATTTTTCTTTTAGAGGGCTCTATGTCTGGCATTTAGTTTATAATGAGTGCCTGTTGGAAAGTATGAGGGAAGAACAGAAACCATCTGTTTGTAACAAGACCAAATGATTCTAATTTATTACAATAATCAGGAATGTTATAACCACCAGTGAGACACACACAGAAGACCTACTTAAGGATTTTTTCAATTATTATCCTAAGAATAGGAACATATTATAAAGGAAAGGCATTTACAACTCTATGGGGTCATGCTATAAAGTGTGTGTTTAAACTGCTCCCTCTTTACAAAGGTATTTTCAACCTAAAAAATCAGATTTTTTACAAGTTAACTTATTGAATGTTACTGTGTTATCTTTTCACCTGAACAGGAATAAGCAGCTATCCATCTTGAAAAGTATGTAACTGCTAAAATACATTCATTCTGTACAGTTTTAACTGAATATAATTAAACTTTTGGTGATATTTTTTTTTTATTTTACAAACCATGTGCTTCATAAACTGCACATATCTCACAGTAATGCTGGTCTATTTAAACATGGAGCACATAAAATATATAAAAACAACTATTTTTCTATTCTTCATTACTGATGAGTATCATGTCAAGGTAGGCTATAATGTGAATGAGTAAGTATTTCTTGTTACTCAATACTATGAGAATTACAAAAATTCTTTAGGTGAAAAGGACGTCTTCATATATATAATATACTGAATTTGATGTCCACAATAAAACCTCATTTAGAGGGGTGCCTGGGTGGCTCAGCTGGCTGGGTATCCAGCTCTTAAGTTCAGCTCAGATCATGGTCTTGATGTCTTGAGATCAAGCCCTGCATCAGGCTCTGTGATAGGTGTGGAGAGCTTGGGATTCTCTCTCTCCCTTTCTCTCTGCCCATCCGCTGCTTTCTCTCAAACTCTCTCAAAAACAAACAAAAATTTCAGAAAAAAACTTCATTTAAGAAAACAATGTTGAAAGTGGTTTTTTTTGAGTGTTGGTTTTTACATCAAGATTAACAATAATTAATTGATATGCAAGGTGATATACAACTATGAATTTGCAATTGCATCTAAAGTGATAACATTTAAACTGAAGTAGCATCTATGGGGCGCTTGGGTGGCTCATTTGGTTAAGCATCTGACTTCGGCTCAGGTCATGATCTCACAGTTTGTGGGTTCAAGCCCCGTGTTGGGCTCTGTGCTGGCAGCTCAGAGCCTGGAGCCTGCTTCAGATTCTGGGTCTCCCTCTCTCTCTGCGCCTCCCCTGCTCACGCTGTCTCTCTTTCTCTCTCTCATAAATAAATAACACATTAGAAAAAATTTTTTAAATAAACTGAAATAGCATCTAGAAGAAATTATCATATTTTTATTTTATTTATTTATTTTTTTAATGTTTTTTATTTATTTCTAGGAGAGAGAAAGAGAGACAGCGTGAACAGGGGAGGGTCAGAGAGAGAGGGAGTCACAGACTGAAACAGGCTCCAGGCTCTGAGCTGGCAGTCAGCACAGAGCCCGACGCGGGGCTCGAACCCACGAACCGCGAGATCATGACCTAAGCGAAAGTCGGACGCTTAACCGACTAAGCCACCCAGGCGCCCCAAAATTATCATATTTTTAAAGGTAAGAAAAATTTACTAAAATTAATTCAGAGTACAGCAAAATCAGCACAAAAGCACATATAGTTAAAAGCTATTTGTAAGTGATAAGGAAATTCTGCAATCAGATAGAATATATATTTTGCTTTTAATTATATATGCTATATATACATAATGTACATTTATATCTATAACTTAGATTTAATGTAATTATTACATAATTATATATTTATACTTAAAAATAAATCAATTATTATTTTGTTTAAAAAACAAAATATATATATACTGACATATATATACACTTATGTTTTATGTAAAAACACATTTTATATTCTGAGCATTTTGTTCTTTTTACTCTTCACTGTTTATAAGCTTTTATATAACAAAGTATGCCTTTATAAGTATATAACTAACCAAGAGATTTAAATCTCTTAATTTAGCTATAAATATGCTAATACTGTTGAAGAATTTATTATCGTATCAGTGTTTTATGCCACAGTGAAATAACCTTCTATATTAAAATCTTACAAAAAGCCATTACAATTGTTATAGATAAGGGTATAAAAGCAAAAAAATGCACAGGAAATACATTATTTTCCTTAGGAGGTTTACAGGTAACAAGGGGTTATTCATTAACACAATTTACTGTAAGTCCAAGTTTTAAGGTAAAAAATAATCTTGGAAATTATATTTAAGTTGCCATGATAGAGAACCTCAGTCATTGTTCTATTTCACATGACATTTAAAAATTTTCTCAGTTAGTGTAAAAGAACTGAGCAAACACACAGCATTTATAGCATTTCCCAAAATTTATAATACTCGTTTAAAAGTACATCAGTATTCATAATATAATTTAATAAATATATGTTTATATTTTATGATCACATATATTTGTGAAAATAACAATAAATTGACACACAGAGTCATGTGGAAAATAGAGTTTAAATAATTCTGCTTTTATGGGAAAATCTGTTTCACATAAAAGAAAATGTTAAATTTCCATTGTAGTTCTTAATATTCGAATCAAAACAGAAAGGTTTTGAGCCAAATTAATAAGCTTTGATTTTTTTGCTTCAGATTCACTGTGACCTAGATTAATATCTAAAACTTAGATCTTTAAAATATTTTATTTTCCACCAAATGTCAAGTGTCAACCCATCTTTTTTTAAAATTTTTTAAAATGTTTTATTTATTTCTGAGAGAGAGAGAGAGAGTGTGTGAGCAGGGGAGGATCAGAGAGAGAGGGAGACACAGAATCCCGGGCAGGCTCCAGGCTAGCTGTCAGCACAGATACCGATGCGGGGCTCGAACCCATGAACCGTGAGATCATGATCTGAGCTGAAGTCGGACGCTTAACCGACTGAGCCACTCAGGCGCCCCTAACGCATCTTTAAAACCGTATATAAAATATGTATTATAGCATAAATAAAAGGTATGTTGAATAAAAATATATTAGTTGCTAGCCTCACATTTATTTTGCATTTCTTTTCTTCTCCTTGAATTATTCATTAACACAGCTCAAACACTCTTCTTTTTCTTCCTTTTTTCTTTTCTTTTCTTTTTTTTTTTTGCTAGCATTTTTCTGAGATGCTACTCTTAATGGGCAGTTCACTTACTTACCAACATTAGAGATATAATTTCCCTAGGAATTTTTTTCCTATGAATGCTTATTAAACTCCATGAGTAAACAGAATACAGTCATTTGAAAAATAAGAGTTAATTATCCAACTTACTAACTCCTTTTGGAAGAAGGCAAAGCAGTAGCCACCAAATTTCTCAATATCTTATACTGGTCTGGGATACTAGTGAAGTTTAGGTTCGGAATGTATCAGATGGTATTTCTCTTTATTACATACATGACAGGATTTTATCATCAAAACAATCAAAATGTGAGTTGCAACCAGGGTCCCAACCAGTGTATCTGGCGTCAGCACACAGCTTTTCTGCTTATCTAATCTTGGTTAGTCATGAGTATATTTATATGGGACTCCTGTATATATTATGTGGGGAAAAAAAACAAAACAAAACTACATCTAAAAGGTTTCAGATTTCTGGATAGTAAGCAAAAGGTCATCCAGAAGAGGAAGCAAATAAAATCAAGCCAAAATTGATCATTTCCATTCCATCCATATTTCATTCCCATTCATAAAAGGGTTATATAAGTAATGCAAGCCTCCTTAGCATGCAGAAAATTCTGGATATCAAACCATCAAACCCCTGGTTGCAACTCTCTAAATATATGCATATATTTCTTTTTTTAAAAAAAATATCTGTCTCTATACTGCATACACTATATATTCTTATGGGTTATTTTTTTCTGAGTGTTTTATATAAACTAGAAGAGTGAACCAAAAGTGTATACGTTATTTAAGCCAAGGACATTCCTCACCAAACTCCAAATTAATGATGAAAAAGAATGTTATTTACAGAAAGGTGCAGCTATGCAGATTTAATATTACCTTATAAATAATATAGTAAGTACAATTATTTAAAAGAGTTAGAACATAGTAAGTTGAATTTCAAGTATAGCAAATGTTAAAATAAAAATTTTGAAATCAGTCTGATAGCACCTTATCTGCATTGGAAAAGTAATGATACTATTTTTCTTCTTCCACCCCAAAAAGGCAATATTCCTATTTGAGTTTTCAGAAAGGAAACTGATACATCTCAGTAAATTTCAATTTACTTCAAACAGTTTGCTAGATACGATGCTACAAACAAGTTCATTACATTTGCAATTTTTAAACACATACACATTTCTATTAAAAGCAATGTGACCTGTAATGAAAACAGAGGCCTAGGAAAACGACCTACTTCAAAGCATTTACCCTTGAGTGTTAATTATCATGCGAAGTTAGCTATATATCTTAAAGATTAATTCTACTTAAATTGCAAATGTCATTGACTTTATGAATGCAAAGTCATACTGAAGTTCTTGCTGAAAATTGAAAGTTGTAATGCATCAGTATAAATTTATTTACTTTCACGATTACAGTAAACTTATCCCAAAAGACCTAGAAATAAGTTTTGACTTACTACAAAAAAGAAAGGCATAGGAAATACTTGGAGATAATTCAGAGAAAAGTTAAGTACTGAATGATGTAGCTATATGGAGACAGAGAGAAACCAACAGACTATGGATTTATCTTCTGAGATAGTTTGAGGAGAATGTACCTTGAAAGCCAATTTGAAAGAGAAAACAGACTGGCCCTATAAAAAGTTATACATTACTAGATGCTTTAAAATTTATGAAGTTATTCTTACTATACATATGTTGGCTTGCATATATGAACATTTTTGACAAGTGGATACATATCAAAACAAGTATGTAAAGTTTCCCATTAACTGTGATACAACACATACACTTATTAGTGATCATAACACTCAACTACACTGGAATTAATAATAGAAAGATGTTATGTTTTCTTTACAAAATAAGTATTTTCCAAGTAGCAATGAAATACATTCAAGAATTTGTAAAAGCTTTAGCATGCCTAATAGCTATAGTGAAATATCTTGTCATCAGCAGTGAACTAACGGTCATTTTATTTTTGAACTTAGCAGGCTTTAAGCAAAAGCCTTGGCAGCTTTACCCTCTTTAAGTTTAATGGTAACTTGTAGCTGGAAGCAAGATACTACTAACTGTTAAACTCAACAAAATTAACATCTAGCCTCTTAGCCTATATTATTAATTTTTTTAATTCCATGTCTTGCCAATTACCTAGTAGCTGTGATCAAGTAAAAAAAAAATCTTGCAAAGATAGTTCTTGAAAGATTTAGTTTCTAAATATTTAAGAAGTTTCTCCATTTTCAGGAACAGTTACATCTTATTTTTGCATAAAACATCATGATAAATACTATTTCCGTCAGAAAAAAAGGGAAGTTATTTAAAATAGTCGACAAAGATAATATTTTATATGCACAAATTCATTATAGTTGTTTTCCTATGAAATATCTGTAAAATTTAAGAGCAAATACTTCCACACCCATATAAGTGTTTATTAATGGAAAAACAATGTATAAAAATGAATTTCTTCAAGTTATACTAAGTTTTTCACACATTACCAGCATACTAATGGGTAAAAAGTATTCAAAAAGCCAAATCCTTAGCTACTTGAGCAGAGACAATGTTTATTAGTATTACTTGATAAAAGAACATCATATTGTTTTCTATTCAGTAGAGATACTAGTTTCATTATTCGAGATGATCAGTAACCCTATGCACATTTCCAAAGAAACAAAGCATATCATATTCTTCTACAGGCTAATCCCAGATCACAAAGGAAAGAAGTGGGAGGAGAACAACTAAGAAATGAAGAATATTTTCAAAGTAAGAATTGACAAGAGAGCATTGGTTATTAGAGGCATGAAATTTTTAAGTCACTATAGTTATTTACATCATTATGAGGTTTGTACCTAGAAGATATCACTTACTGCAAAAGCATTAACAATGCTTTATGTTTTCCATCATTATTAATAAGAAATCTGAAAAAAATTAAGGATTCTATTATATGATTTATACAAAAACAAGTTGCTCAGTATAAAGACAAAATGTACACCAGAATTATGTATTATATATATAAGTAAAAAAACAATATAGAAAATCAAAGTCATTATTCCATGATAGGACTCTAGTAATTCTCAAGTTAAAGAGTAAAAACAAATAAACTTTTAAAAATATATACATATTTTAATCAATAGATATGTGGAATATTTAGATTTGAAACAACTCTGATATTCAAAACAGTTATGTCAAACAAGCCACTTTAATTATGACACACCATGCAATTACACTCTTGAAAGTAATCAAAACATTTTTTAAAGTTCAGCAAAAATAGAAGTTATGAAAAAAACAAGTAAAAGTCTGGAAGAATAATAAAATAAAATTAAGAATTCATTGCACAGACTCATTAGAAACAAAATAGGAAATAATCAGTAAACTCAAAACACATCAGTAAATATTATCCTACTTGAGTAAGAAAGAGAAAATGGAGAGGAAAAGAAAACAGTCCCCAAAGTTTATAAGATAATATAAAATACATAAAATCTATGCCCTCAGAGTCCTAGAAGGAAAAGAGAAAAAGTGTGGGGCTGAGAGAGTACTAGAAAAGATAATGGCTAACAATTCACATGTTTTATGAAAGTCATAAGCAAACGGTCTCAAGAAACAGTGCAAATCACAAACAGGAAAAAAATCACCAAAATCCTCATGATGACATAAACTAATCAAATTGCAGTAAAATAAAAACAAGAAAAAATGTATCATGAAATAAGAAACAATGATTTTATTGACTGATGATTCTCATATGAAAACATGGAAGTTAGAAGAAAATGGCACATTTTTCTTCAAATATTAAAAGAAAGGAGCTACCCTGTTAGGATTCTATGTCCAAATTTATCTATATATTGATCAATCAATCAAAAAGAGGAAGAATGAAAGGGAAAATAAAGACATTGTTATTGCATGAAAACCGCAGCTGCTCCTCCTCAGTCCCCAGTTTCACCCTCTGTGGTTTCAGTTACACACGGTCCACAAGCAGATGACCCTCCTTCTGACAGATTATCAGAAGGTAAACAGCAGGCGAGCCCTGCATCACTTGCCTCACTTCATCTCATCACACAGGCCTTTAACCCTCTCACAGCATCACAGAAAGGATGAGGACGCTACAATAAGATATTTTGAGAGAAAGACCACATCCATGGAACTTATTACACTATATTTTTGCAATCATTCTATTTTATTATTAGTTCCATTATTAATCTCTTAACTGTGGCTAATTTAGAAATTAAACTTTATCATAGCTATGTATGTATATGAAAAAAATAATCTATATAGGGCTAGGTATTTATGTGGGGTTTCAGGCATCCACTGGGAGTCATCCACAGAGAAAAGGCAGTGACTGTATCTGTATATTTTCGTAACTAGAGCAACCACAAAAAGAATAAAAATGCACACTAATATATATTCAAAAGCACTATAGACACATCAAAATGGAATTGTAAAACAGGTTCAATTAGCTCATGGAAAGACAAGAAAAAAATTTTTTAAAGAAACAAGGTATAGAGGGAAGAGAAGACGTATAACAAATGTCAAGCTCAGAGGCGCCTGGGTGGCTCAGTCGATTGAGCGTCAGACTTTGGCCCAGGTCATGATCTCACAGTTCATGGGTTTGGGCCTCTGCCTCAGGCTCTGTGCTGACAACTTGGAACCTGGAGCCTGCTTCAGATTCTGTGCCTCCCTCTCTTCCTGCCCCTCCCCCACTCATGCTCTGTCTGTCAAAAATAAATAAACGTTAAAAATAATGTTTAAAAATAAATGTGAAGCTCAAACATGTCAATAATTATTTTTTTTTAATTATAGTTTATTTTTGAGACAGAGAGAGATGCAGCATGAGTGGGGGAGGGTCAGAGAGAGAGGGAGACACAGAATCCGAAACAGGCTCCAGGCTCTGAGCTGTCAGCACAGAGCCTGATGCGAGGCTGGAACCCACGAACTGCGAGATCTGACCTGAGCCAAAGTTGGACGCTTAACAGACTGGGCCACCCAGGCGCCCCTGTCAATAGTTACTTTAAATATCAACTGTCAAAATAGACCATTCAAAAGACTGAGATTGAGAGAAAGTATAAACAAAATTAAATGACCAAAATAATGAAGGCCTTGAAAGAGCAACCAAAATGGCAGCACTAGAGGTCCCTGAGCTCCTCTCCTCCCACGGATGTTCCAAATGTAGTTACACAGGAAGGAATTCCCTCTGAAAGAGAGCCAGATCCTGGCTGATTGACTCCCACATCTCATTTGAGGAGACAATATCCACATCAAAAGGTAGGAAAATTTGAGACCCACTCTTGCCATAAACCCCACCTCCACACGGTGCCACACAACCAGCGGGCACCTATCACTCCTGACTTCTTCCTGAGGAGCAAAGGATTTGGACTGTTTATCTAACATTCCAACATAAGATTGTCACCAGAGGGATAGGCTCCCAAACACCCACTTCTGCAAGGTAATGGGGGTTGTATCCCCAAGACCACAAAACTATAGGATGCAAAGAAACAATTCTGGACAAGCCTGAGAGTACTTGCTGCAGCCATCTTCCCAGGTCTGTGCGGAGGGAGCTGGCAAAATCCCCCGTCTCCAGCTTTGCCTGAAAGAAGTTTATCTACACTGAAAAAGCTGCTTCCTGTGACTCCTAATTTAGATGGCACTATGGGTCTGCCATGATTGTCCCCAGAGATCACAAAAGCCTGCAGAAAACTCTCCCAGTCTCCCTTCAGCTCTAAAAAGAATAATAAAACCCCTTTAAAATGTGATTTTTCACACCTACATATTGGAAAATGATTACCAGCATACTCAGCTAACACCTCCATTATATAATTATTGTTTTTTTTATGGTAGTAACATTTAAGATGTACTTTCTCAGCAACTTTCAAGTATATAATACAGTATTATTAGCTATAATCACCATGCTTCACTTTAGATATCCAGAACTTAACCCATTTTATAATTGGAAGTTTGTATCCTTTGACCGCCATTTCATTTCCCCCACCAAGCCCCAGCCCCTGATAACCACCATTCTACTCTCCGTTTTACAAGTTTGGCTTTTACAGATTGCACATATAAGTGATATCATCAAACAGTACTTATCCTTTTCTGACTTATTTAGTAACAAGCCTTCAACTTTTATACACCTGTTGCAAATGGTAGAATTATTTCTTTGTTATGGCTGAATAATATTCCATTGTGTATATACATTACATCTTCTTTACCCATTCATCCATTCTGACAAACAAGTAGGTTGTTTCTGTTATCTTGGCTGTTGTGAATAATGTTGCAATAAACATGAGAGTGTATCTATCTGTCCTATATCTTACTTTCATTTTTTAAAATATATGCCCAGAATTAGGATTGTTGGATCATATAGCAAATAGTTCTTTTTAATGGATTAGAAACCTCTCTATATACATATATATATAAGATAGATAGATAGATAGATGTAGATAGATATCGAGATCGATATAGATATAGATGATATAGATCCATCCAGAGGAAAAGGGGAAAAAAGCTCATTTTTAATTTGTTTTGGTTGGCTGAGAAAGCATTAGAGAGGAGGTAACATTGTATTTCCTGATGCTAGAAGAAGGATTTGAATCTTCAGAATAAAAGGATATCTTCACTGTTAGATATATCTTAATTTTAAAATATATGACTAAATAACTTATCCATTTATCTTTCTTTTTTTAAATGTTTATTTATTTTTGAGACACAGAGAGACAGAGCTTGAGGCGAGGAGGGGCAGAGAGAGGGAGACACAGAATCCGAAGCAGGCTCCAGACTCTGAGCTGTCAGCACAGAACCCAATGCAGGGCTGGGACCCATGAAGTGTGAGATCATGACCTGAGCGAAGTCGGACGCTCAACTGACTGAGCCACCTGGGTACCCCATAATTTATCTTTCTATTGCTTAAAGATAATTACCTGTTTTTTCATTTGTTATAAAATCCAGTACTCTCTATTTTTTGTTAAACCCATAGCTTTAAAAATGAAGGAAATTAGTTTAAGAAAAGGAAGGTGATGAGCATAAAAGCACCATTCAACTCCTAGACAATGGACTAAATATGTATATTTTATGAAAAAAATGGCCCTAGGACACATAGGTTCTTTTTTTTACCAAGAACTGAAAAAAAAATCATTAAAGAATTGACCTCTCTGTTTTCCAAAGACTTCTTGTTATCAATCCCATTGTTTTCCAAAGACTTAACTTGATCAAAATATAAAGGAAAATGCAAATGATTTTTCTAAACTTTAAAATATTCAGAAATAAATCATTCACATATTTTGGATATAGTGTCAAGTTATTTGCTAATAAACCCAATAATAGCAAGTCACTGATTACACATTTATAGGATAATACAAAGGAGAAAAACAAAAATAAATGAAAGCAAAAGTATATTCTAAGACAGGAAACTGTTTTGCATTTGCAATAGCAACAAAAGATTCATTGCTCAATTAAATTTAAAGATATGCTAGTGAAATATACTCAGGTATGAGTGAGTTTTACTGTTGGATTAGCATAGTCTCAGGATCTTTAGAGAATTCTTTTGTTCTTGAACATATATTGATCTAATTCAGTTTATGACATTTCTGAATATATCCGTCTATGCATCAAGGCCTGGCAACAGTGTTAGTTACTATTGCAATGAAAACAATATTCACGTTGGGATAAAATCTGTGAGATTTAAATTCCTTTGACACAGATAGGGATTTGTTGGAGTAGGATTTTTATTTTACCTCCCTTACAATTATATACATCAAGCAAAATGATAAAATGGAGTATTAAAATATTGAGAAATGGTTTAACTTAGAATATCTTGGTGATTGAGTTCAATATTTCCGTTACATGGACAAAATAGTTCAATGAATTTTTTAATAAAATAATTTATCGGGGCGCCTGGGTGGCTTAGTCGGTTAAGCGTCCGACTTTCACTTAGGTCATGATCTCGCGGTTCGTGGGTTCGAGCCCCGCGTCGGCCTCTGTGCTGACTGCCAGCTCAGAGCCTGGAGACTGTTTCAGAGTCTGTGACGCCCTCTCTCTCTGACTCTCCCCTGCTCACTATGTCTTTCTCTCTCTCTCCTAGAAATAAATAAAAACGTTTTAAAAAAAAAGAATTTATCAACAGTTTTATAGTATTTTAAGCTTTATATTCATTATTAAAGAAACTTGATTATCCTCAGGTGAAATGATAACTTTTTCAATTAAATTAAAGATGAAAAATCTTTGTATAATGCTATAGTTGATTTGAGAAAATTCACAGGCTATCTATGACAGTTCTTTCATATTTTTCTATTAATGTCTCAATAAAAGGAATTTATAGCATTTCTTTAGTCCACAGATATGATATTGAATTCCTACCTTTATTTTTGTTTTTCCTTTATTTATCTCTTATAGCTAAATTTTGTCAGTACAATCCTTAATGTTGAAAAGAAAACATCAAAGGTTTAAAAGCTATCAGCCTCATTGATCTTACATGATTATGTTTATCATCTATCATATTACTGAAAGAGAATAACATACTGCTGAAAATATGTGAAAATACTTGGCTATTATCTTCTGAACATAAAATTAATTTGTTACACTTCAGTTTAAATAATTATTGGCATAAATTATATTAACCGGACATTTGTCTAGACTTAAATATTTGCCAAATTATATTTTTCAAGTATATTCAATGTGTTTATGTTATTAATGCACTTGTGTTATTTCTCATATATGGATAAAAAGATCAGTGATACATTATTCTTCGGTATACATTTGTTAACAATTTCCTTGATAAGTTTCTATTCAGATTATACATTGTTATTCAGGATTTGCATGAAGAAAGAAGTAATGAGTTTTACACTATCAATGACTATAAAATGGCCTATTATATTCATAGGCGATACTTCTATTTAATGGAATATCAGTAGAAGATCTTCACAATTTGTTAAATAAACTCATTTTGTGATGACATGTAGGGTATTGACCCAAGGGTAAAATATATTACTGTGGGTTAAGCCATTGGCTTTAGAGTCAAGACAGGCTAATTACTAGCTCTGAGATCATGAGTAAATCACGCAAAACCTCCCAACTTTAGTTTTATCATGTTTTTTAGAGGGTTTTTAAAATATTTTTTGGTCTTGTGTGTGGCATATAAAATGCAATTAATAATAGGTAGGTACAAAAAATAATAGGTAGTTACCAAGAGCATCACCAAACACAACATATTATATAAACATCTAATTTTGTGGGTGATTGGATTAATATGATAAAGAACTCCAACAGGATTTTGAATGGATGTAAAGGGACCATTAATTCTCCAAATTGGCATCAATCAACATCACTGTGGGTTTTGAAAAGCAGAGATTGTTATGTCCCAAGTCAAGAGTATCTAAATTCATAATCTCTCCTGTTGACATTGCCTTGTAAATATCTTTGAGGTGTTTTGAAGTGGAGCGTTGCTAAACATTTCTTTCTTACAATGGTCTCATTTGAACTGCATAATAAATTTTCCCAATGACCTCATATTATTTATTCTAGAAAATTAGAGAATGAATCTTTAACTTTTCCTTAAGAAAAGGTTTACACTTAGCTCTTAATTTACACTTAATTTTATACTTAGTTAAGCTTAACAAAGGAAAACCAAATGGATGGTGTGTGAAGTTTTAAAGGATCTCACTGTTCTAACTGCATGAAGGGAGGCATTTTAATGGCAGGGAGTCTGAAAACTGATCTAAGGCCTATAATATTTGCACAATAGTAATAATCATGGCAGTTTATTAATTGTCATTCTTATTACAATGACAAGAATATGGGGACAAATTGGGAAAGGCAGAAAAAGCCTAAAATTTTAGTATTTGAGTTATTTTTATTTTTTAATGTTTGTTTATTTTTGAAAGGAGGAAGGGCAGAGAGAGAGAGAGAGAGAGAGAGAGAGAGAATCCCAAGCAAGCTCCATGGTGTCAGCACAGAGCCTGATGCGGGGCTTGAATTCATGAACTGTGAGATCATGACCTGAGCCAGAATGGAGTGCAACACTCCTTCTGTAGCACATAGCTCTCTAGGAAATTAAATAAAAATAAGGTATTTGCTTTCCACAGAAATTTAAGCTACCTAAAATTAACAGAAAAAAAAATTAGACATGCATCTAGTGATTACAACAGGGTCTACTGTAGTGGTTTCCATTCTTGGCTTTGTACTGAAATTGTATGAGGTGCTTTCAGGAATTATCTGGTCCCTGATGTGGGAAGCAAAGGCAGAAGAAAATGTAGACAAAATTAAATTACCTTATAACCTGCAGGCCGTTGACAAATACTTGAGGCAGTTGAGTAAAACATTCCTCCAGGAACTCCCTACTGTCTTAATGCTAATGTTTTGCCAGAGGGTAAAAACAACTTTAGGTAGGCTTCCAGGATCCTTTAGCATATGAAAATCCTTTTGTAACTTTCCCCTTGACTTTACTTTCCCCAACTCCCAAGCATATAATCAGTCTCTCCCTACCATCTAGGGGTGGCTCTTCTTGCCCAGGGTCCTGTCTCTGTGCTGTAATAAGAGCATCTTTTTGCACAGACATCTCAAAAATTTCTTGGCTTTTGGCTCCAGATTCCCACCACAATTCCAAAAACCACACCAGTCCCTACATCAGATCAATTATTTGAAGCACAGAATAAACATCAGTATTATTTTATGTTATTTTAATTGCTAATACAGTAAAAATAACTTTGTGTGTGTACAGGCCTATGAATTATATAACACATGCACAGTTTGGTTAAACTACAACCACAGTGAGGGTGGAAAAGAGTTCAATCATTCCCAAAACTACTACTTTGTGTTATCCCTCTGGAATAACATCTTTCTCCACCCTTAATTCCTGGTAATCACTGATCTGTTCTCTCTCTTTCTAGTTCTTTCTTTTCAGGATGCCATATAAGTGGAATCATGCGGTATGCAACCTTTGAAGCAAATTTCATTCACTCAGGAAAGAAATGGTAAACTCATTCTTATTTTCACAGTTGAGTCTTCTACTCTAATCTGCTTGTTACTGTCTGTTTTTCTGACACCATGCACAACTGTGAAATTTACTATGTCAAGGTTTAATTACTGCATTCTGTAGGTGACACAAGGTGGACTCGATTACTCCACCTTAGCTAGAATCTACTATGGTAGAACTCTTCCCTAAGGAATGCGGTGAAAGCCTCTAGACAAGGGAAGGCAACCTGGCTATGTCTGGGACATTTCTCATGACTCTGTAACATAGACCACACATTCAGATTTTATGTTCCCACATATGGAAGACAAAGGAACAAAAACTGTACAAGATCACCCCACCCCCACCATTGCACTTGGGACACAGCCTTTTGGGTCTTAGCCCACTGAGCCTGTGCTGCTATGAATAAAATTGCTTCCTGGAAAGAAAAGTCTTGGTGTCCTGACTCTCTGTGTGTGACTCACCACTACATTTTGTGAGGGTTCATCCAGTATGTGGAAAAAGTATTTCACCTCCCTTTTTGCTGGGGTAGAAACATCAGAGCACCAGGAGAGGTGATCTGGCCTGACTCCAATGGACTGCTTGTTCCATAGGAGACTAGTCCCTCTTGTGCCCACTGTGAGGGCCCTGGACACAAAACTAAACCTGGTGAGGCCCAGAAACTAGCTCAGGGAGTGCCACCCATCAGACTGGTAAGGACCCAGGTTCATTTGGGTAGATCTTCTCCTAAGAGCAGAAGGGGAGCCTGATCACCTCCCACCTCTAAGGCAATGGGCACTGGGCAGTAGGTTGGAGTTGCTGAGTTACTGTGCGTGAATGAGACAGATAGTGGAAAGTTTCCAACCTGACCAGTAGGCCGAATGAGTGTTGAGTCCTGAACCATGGTTCATATAGCTTAGGGCAGCATCAGACTTCCTCAGGGCTTGACACTAAACCTACTAATGCTAAGAGGTGCCTGAAATATCTCTAAGAGGAAAGTGGATGGATGATGAAGCAAGTTTGTGTCCTCTCCAAATTAATCCCTCCTTTCCCCCTTTTTCCTCTCTTGTGCATGAAAGTTATCCATTAGAAGGAGGAAATGGGTGGAATGTAGAGTAAACTAACTCCCCTAGAGTGTATATTGAGGAATTTCAAAAAGGGATAGTCAGGAGTTTGTGGTGTGAAATTAACTCCCAGAAAGCACCAGACATTCTTTGAAATTGATTGGCCATTGGGGTAGGCTTGCCTTCCAAGGTTTCACTTGATAAGGAACTAGTTAGCTGAGTATTCAGGGTCATTGTTGGGGATCCAGGAAATCCTGACCAGTTTCCTTACCTTATCTATTGATAAGACCTGTTCCTATCCCAGCCACCTTGGCTAAAAGTCTCTATTAACGAGAACTGTAAAGTTATGAAGGCTCATGTCACAGCTTCCTCCAAATACCATCCAAACACTGAAAAACCCATAGTGTTGGGAGAGCCCGAGAGGACCCCATTGCCATATGCCCCACTGTATCCCTCACTGTCACCTAGGCCTCTAGCCGCCCTGGCTGCTGAAACTTCAGCAGAGCCTGCCCCTAGTTTGGGGGACTTGTCACCTCTAGCACCTCTGGTCTCTATAGATGTGACCAGCTTATCTTATCTAGACCACAGGTCCTAACCCCATACACACCTACTGCAAGGTTACTGGATGATCCAGCCAGTAGAGACAGTCCCTCCCTACAGTAGGGGAGACCTACAGTGCCACTGAGGGAAAATAGAGGACCCGTCTGTAATGATCGGGAAGGTCCGATCAGAGGTGGCCAGACTTTACCACTACAGACCTTCTAAATTGGAAACACTACATTTTCTCCTACACAGAGATGTCCCAGGCTATGGTTGAACTAATGTAGTCCATAATTCAAACCCCTAAGCCTACCTAGATGGACTGCCACCAACTCCTCCTGAACCTCTTCAGCACAGAAGAACATCACTGAATTACCCAGGCAGCCCTAAAATGGTTAGAGGAGAATGTCCCAGCTGGGAAAGACACCCAGGCTTATACTTGGACTCACTACCCTGAGGAGGAGCCCAAATGAGACCCAAATGACTCAAGTGTAGATGGAGGGCTCTGAAGGACTGAATAGTATCAAGAAGCCATTTTAATGACATGGAGGAAGGGGGGTGGGAAGGCCATAAATATGAGTAAAACATCAAAAGTGTTCTAGGGACCCGAGGAAAGCCAGAGCCAGTTCTATGAGAGACTATGTGAGGCATTTTGTCTCTACACCTCTTTTGATCCAGAGGCACCCATTAACCAGTGGATGGTCAGTGTACTTTTGTAGGTCAGGTCCAAGGGGACATCCAGTGCAAGCTGCGAAAGCTGTGGGTTTTGCCGGCATGAATGCCAGTCAGTTGCTGGAAGTTGGAACTAAGGTGTTTGTCAACCATAACCAGGCAGTGCAGAGGGAAGAACTCTGGAAGATACAGAAAAAGGCCAACTTCTTAGCTGCTGCCTTGGTGGAACAGTCCGAATGCTCCCAGGAAGATGCCCCACAGGGATAGGGCCAGTGCCAAAAAGGGGACGGCAGGCAGTATCATCTCACCCAGGACCAAAGTTAGGACAGAATCAGTGTGCTCACTGACATCAGGGGGGCCACTGGAAAAATGACTTCCCCCTATGACTGGGTGATTCTCAGCAGGGCCCCAGGCAGAAAGAAAGAGGCCATGTGGCCCACGGCTAGTACCAACCAGCATCATGGCCTCAGAGGTCCCCTGAAGATGATTCTGTGGGGCTAACCACCATGGAGGACTATGAGGATGACTAGGACAAACCGGGCTCTATGTTGTTAGGCCTCCAAGAGTCTATGATCTGAATGAATGTGCAGGGTTGACCCATCGAGTTCATAGTAGATACTGGGGCAGAACATTCAGTGGTGACCCAACCTGTGAGGCCCTTCTCACAGGGACAAGCCACAACTGTGGGGGCCAGGGGCAATCTGACATGCCATCCCTTCTTGCTGCCTCAGCAATGAAATTTGGGAGACCATGAAGTCATCCATGAATTCCTGTATCTCATCAACTGCCCTGTGGCTTTAATGTGCCAGGACCTGTTGGGAAAGCTGAAGGCCCAGATAATTGTCAACTGCCACAGACAAGCTGCTCTGACCCTATGAAAGTCAAAGCCAAGATTATGACTATCACAATTCCCCAAGAGGAGGTGCCTCTACAGTCTCATGGAGGAGCCACAGAGGGACCTGAGCTGCCCTTCAGAGTACCAGGGGTGTGGACTGAGAACAACCCACCAGGACTGGCACAGAACAAATATCTTGTAATTGTAGAACTAAACCCAAGGGCAGCCCCATCCACCGAAATCCATATTTCATCCCTCGTAAGACACAGATGGGAATACAGAAGCACCTGGAGAGACTTCTAAAATGGGGATTCTCTGACCCTGTCAGTTATCTTGGAATATGTCTCTCCTGCCAGCCCAGGAGCTGGGCACTGATGACTACCAGCCAGGCCAAGACCTGCATGCAATAAACCAGGATGCCTTCACCCTGCATCCAGTTGTCCCAAACTCATACACTCTCTTGGGTCTTATCCCCACCAAAGCTACCTTCTTCACATGTCTAGACCACAAGGATGCCTTCTACTGCATCTGCCTGTCCCCCCCAAAGTCAACCAATCTTCACCTCCAGGAGGAGAATCCTGAAAATGGTAACAAGGTCCAGTTAACTTGGACCAGGTTTCTTCAGGGGTTCAAAAATTCCCCAACTATTTTTTATACTGCATTAAGCCTCAGACCTAAGAGCTTTCCCAGTGGATCAACATGCCTGTGTCTTGCTTCAGTATGTAGATGACTTACTGCTAGCTGGAAGGTCTTAGGATGATTGCACAGAAGGGACTTGGCAGCTCCTTTACCCATCTATGGGAAACTGGCTATAATGTCTCAAGGAAAAAAGCCCAAATCTGTTAAAAGAAAGTCAAATACCTTGGCTTCTACCTCTCTTAGGGGCAGCACCAACTTGGCCTATAGAGAAAACAAGGCCATTTGTTCCATCCCAGTCCTGTCGCCCTGACCTCAGGGCCAAGAGTTTCTCATGGCTGCAGGTTTCTGTTGAATGTAGACACCTAACTTCTTACCTTGGCAAAATCCCTTTATGAGGCCACAAGACAGGGAGAATGGGAATCTCTGTTATGGGAACAAGTACAGCAAAGGGCCTTTAAAGAGATCAAATGGGCCCTTGCCAATGTGCCTGGTCTGGGACTCCCAGAAACATTCAAGTCCTTCTTGTATGTTCATGAATGTACTGGCATCACAGTGGGAGTCCTAACCCAGATGCTGGGGTCATGGCATCACCCAGTGGCATATCCCTCCAAGCAGCTTGACTCTGTGACTTACAGCCATGGTATTCTCAGTGCCTGACGCTGATGAGTTAACTATGGGACAAGAATTGACAGTCCAAGTGCCACATTCAGTATTGATATTAATGGAATAAAAGGGACAATACTGGCTAATCAACAGCTGGAAATATCAGATATCAGGTAATGCTATGTGAAAACCTGAGCATCCATCTAGAAGTAGTGCAAACCCTAAATCCTCCAATCCTACTGCCTGTCAGGCCAGATCAACCAGATTATGATTGCATGGAAGTCATGGATGAGGTGTTCTCCAGCCAACCAGACTTGAGGGACCAGCCCCTCAAGGACCCTGAAGATGAGTAAGTATTTCACCAACAGTGGCAGTTTTGTGAAAGAGGGAGAAGGCCTTGCAGGGTTCTCAGTGATGACTCTGAATTCTATTACTGAGGCACAGGAAGTGGTCCAACTTCTTCTAAAAGAAATCATTCCTCAATTTGGGATTCTTATTACTATGAGATCAGATAATGGGCCAGCATTCGTGGCTGAGGTGGTGCAACTGGTGGCAAAGGGGTTAAAGATCACCTGGAAGTTCTCGCAGCAAACCGACCCCAGAGCTCCGGGAAGGTAGAATGAATGAACTATACTCTGAAGCTGCAATTAAGTAAACTATGTCAGGAAACTCACCTACACTGGGACCAACTGTTGCCAATGACTTTGTTAAGAATCAGGTGTAGCCCCACTAAGCAGATGGGGTTCTCCCCTTATGAAATTCTTTATTGGCACCCTCCCCACATTCACAGGGGTGTAAGGAGGGATTTAAATGACATAGGTAATCTAACCCCAAGGCAACAGATGCCAGCCCTTGGCTCTGTCCTAACCACCTTACACCACTGGGTTAGGGAGCAATTATCTGTGAGTCTGACCACAGATGCTCACCCCTGAAAACCAGGAGATGTTGTATGGATGAAGGAGTGGAATGTTGAACCCCTAAAACTTCTCTGGAGGGAGCTTTTCACTGTCATTTTGTGCACCCCTACTGCAGTAAAGGTAGCCAAAGTGGGTCCCTGCATTCACCACATCAGAGTGAAGCCAACATCCCAGAACTGGGAATGCATTCTTGATCCATTAGTGCAAGCTGCAAGCTGGCTATTCAGAAGAAGTAATCTGCAATTCCAGAGGCTCTGGGAGACTGCAGCCTTGCTTCAGTCACTCCGGAAGCTGACTAATCTATGTACGGCAGAAGCTTGAGGAATCTATGGTCCAGTGGAACAAAAAGACTGTCCTTATTTTCCATATATATTTCCTTACTGTGATGCACTGCCACCCCTTGGGTCATGCCTTGCCTCTCTAAAGGCTGCCCTGGCTGCCTGGAAGCGTGGTGAGAGGTTTCTGTTAGCACTCACCTACCATTTGAGGATAGGATCCCTTATGGTATTGGTTGTTTCTAATCTGGATCCCTTCTGTAGACCTAGATCTCACATCATGTGACCCATGTATTCACATAACCAGATCAGGCCAGGGAGTCATTTGCACCTTACTATACCATACCCACTTCTAATGTCAAGGAAAAGTCCTGGGGACCTGCAGTCACAATAAGACCACCTATTCTATCTGCCAATGGGAGAGTCAATACACTTGTCTTGACCCACAACATTCCCACAGTAAAGACTGGTTAGAAGTCTGATCCTACCAATAAGGGAGGGGCCTTGGTCAGCTGGACACAAATTACTAACACAAACAACTGGTGTCAATGCTGTTTGACATATGTGCAGTTGTCGGTATGAGCCCAGCAGCATCTGTCATAAAAAAAAAAAAAAAAAAAAAAAAGGGCACTTGTCATAGAGGGCCCAAGGACTCTTGATATACCATGCAGAGGCTTAGATCAGGAATGAGAATACTGACTCAGTGACAAATACATATGTGAGGAAAACAATTTATGTGTCTATACACCTTTTTATGCCACAGCAGGAACTGTGTTTCACGGGCTACTTGGAAAAAAGAAGGCACAATAGTGCTCCTTCAGAAGGCAGCTGCTACATTGGGTTGTCAATAAAAGGCCTACTCTCCTGTTAATTTTACCATCATTAACCTGAAAGATTCCAAAAGGAAACGGGGCACACCCAAATTGGTCTTCAGATCCATGGGTGAGTCAGAGACCCAGGGACTGTGCTGTATTTCAAGAGTCACTACTGCCATCCAAACAAATCCCATCAAATTTTCCACTTTTTCTATGAAGAAGTAAGAAGTAGCCCCCCTCCAATTTCAGTCGCAGCAAGGAACTTATTTCTAGACCTAACAGAGACTACAGACCAGACTCTGAAGATCTCTTTTTGCTATGTATGCAGGGAAACCAACATGGGGGTCAATGGCCAGGGGAGGCTAGAGAATGAGATAGATTCCTGTAAACCTTATAATGAAACAGAATACTCCAGTACTACTACCAGGGTTTGGCTCCTCAAAACTTTAATTATTGGGAAAAATTGCTTTGCCCAATGGGGAAAAACATTCACCATCTCTGTTGGAAGCTTAATATGCCGAGGCCAAAGATTTTATAACTCAACCACCCAGGAAATCCAATGGTGGGGGTCCCTAGATCACCTTGAGCCAGATCCCCACCCCGTGTCTTTCTCTGATCTCCATGAGGTCTGGGACAATGTCGATGCAGCCATCAAATGGTGGGCCATACGTGGACTGTACTGGAAATGTGGAAGAACAGCCTATACAGTACTTCCCTCAGCCTTATCAGGGTCATGTGTGCTGGGAACTATTTGCCCATCTTTTTCCTTGCTCCTAGTTGCCAGAGGAGAACATTTGGGACACCAGGTGTATGGAGAGAGGAAGACTCAAAGGAAACGACATGCTCTGCAAATTGGCAATTGGATGATGATGAATAGCCTCCTGTAAAATAATCCAATACTACAGCTCTGCCACCTGGGCAGAGGATGGGTCCTAGGGCTACCGCATTCTTATTTACATGATAAACCACATAATCAGACAGCAAGCAGTTGTAGAAATTATAACCAATGAAACTGCCAGACCTCTTAACTTACTGAGCTAAGCAGCAGACCAAAATGCTCAATGCTATCTATCAAAATTGCTTGGCCTTAGATTACTTGCTTGTTTTTGAGGGAGGAGTTTGTAGAAAGTTTCACCTGAGCAACTGCTGTCGACAGATAGGTGATGAAGGAAAAGCCATAGAAGAGATCACAGATTCAATGAGAAAGGTTCCTTATGTCCCTGGGGAAAGATTGGGACCCTGGGGAATTATTTGGAGTCTAGTTTACAATTCTTGAGGGATTCAAAATCCTTATAGGTGTTATCTTCTTGATTTTGGGAGCTTGCTTAATTCTAGCTCCCCTCTTTAAACGGTCTGTCTCCAGCCTCATTGAGGTAATGGTTGAAAGGTAATGCCCACACATGTGATGATGGTATGGAAATATAAACCTCTAAACCAAGGTGATGCTCTTTGACCCAAAATAGGGCGTCCAACCATCAAAGAGGGAGAATGTGGTAGAACTCCTCCCTAAGGAATGTGGTGAAAACCTCAAGACAAGGGAAAGCAACCTGACTATATGCATGTGAGCGACTTTCCTCATAGATCTATATCATAGACCGTACATTCAGACTGTATGTTACCATATATGGGAGACAAAGGAGTAAAAATTGTACAAAAGGCAACCCTGTGCTGCGCTAAGGGCTCAGAATTTTGGGTCTTAGCCTGCTGAGCCCATGCTAACATGAATAAAGCTGCTTTCTGGAAAGAAAAGCCTCAGTGTCCTGACTCTCTGTGTGTGACTCACTGCTACATTGCCCTCTCCCCCAGCTTGGCAGTATGCTTTACACTTCAATACAAAAGCAGGATTAATAAATACAGTTCTAGGGCATCCAAATTTATGCAAAATGTGGAATGGGGGAGAAAATATTAAATTAGGCATTGTTACAATTCAACAATTCAGTGTTTTTCAAAGTTGAATTTAGCTAGCTACATCAAAAGCCACATGGGGTATTTATTTAGAGCACAGGTTACCAGGACAAAACCTGATAAACAAAATCAGTATCTCTGGAAATTGGGTCTGGATATCTCAATATAAAAGATACCTAGATAATACCTAGATACCTAAATTTTGCAGAACAAAGACTTAATGTGGATATAGGAATGATTCAAATCCAAGTTCAGACTCTATCATCTTCCCATTATTGCATAAATCACATAATCTCTCTTACTTTCACATGTGAAATTCAGGTCAACAAGCCAATCAATATTTCTTACTGTATATGATTAACACACATTGTAATTCATTATTAACACAACTATTAATTAGTTGTTCTTAATTAGTATTTATTAGTATTTATTTATACATACATTTCTATAAAATACACAGAGCTCTAAAACTTGTAATATCATACATGAATAAAAACAGAGTATCTTCAGGAACTTATATTCTAGAGAGTGAAGTGAAGTAATAAGCATATTAAACTAGAATTCTTTTTTAGAATCCTAAGACATGATAAATAACATGGAAAAATAAATATCAGGATAATGGGGACTGAGAGGGAATTGTATGTGATAGAAGACTATGAAGTTAAGAAGAGTGGTTAAGATAGTCCCCACTATACACATGTATTTTTTAACAGATTTGGAGGTGGTGAGGGAGCAAACCAAGTGAATAACTTGAAGAGGGCATTCCAAGTATTTCATAACTCCATGGATATGCCATGCTTCAGAAAGACCAATGGGAGTGTGTGTATAATAGTCATAAACTAGGGAGATTGAGTTTCTGGATAAAATGGGGGAGTCAGTAATCCAGGAGGATCAAACTTCATGCTTCCAGATCTCCTTAACTAGAAATTCAGCAATTTCGATGTTTATTTGCTATTTACAAGACTTTGTTAAACTCCTCCCTGTTGATATTTTATAAATGTGTGCTGTTTTTTTAAGTAAAAATTGTATCTTTCCATATTTGACTATCCTTAACATATCTGTTTCAAAATCCTGGTTAGATTGATATACAAAATGAGTTTTCTCTAGAAAACTTAGAAATTACCATCTAATTGCTGAATGTATTGTTTTTGTTTGTTTGTTTTACCACTGGATTTCTTCATGAGTTTTGACATTTCTTTTTTTCAAGTTCATTTAAAATATTTTCTTTGAAAGGTGAGAGATTGTTAGTTTTCTTAGTCTTTCTCTCTCCTTCTAGCTTTCATCCTCACTGTCTAGTGATTTTTGTTTCTGAGCTCACACAAAAGCACGAGGTTTTTTTCTTTAATCTTTTATTTAGTTTTGAGAGAGAGAGAGAGAGAAATAACATGAGCAGGCAGAGAGAGAGGGAGATACAGAATCTGAAGCAGGTTCCAGGCTCTCAGCTAACCATCAGCACAGATCCCGACGTGGGGCTTGAACTCATGAATCATGAGATCATGACCTGAGTTGAAGTTGATGCTTAACCGACTGAGCCACTTAGGCGCCCCAAAAGCACCAGGTTTTAAATCTCCAGTCAGTAATATTTTCTATGACTAACATTGAGAATATGTCTGATCTCATCACAAATTCAGTGGGTTTGTGACTCACCCCTGAAAGCCATATGACATTACTGTCCCCTGCTTCCTTTTCCCTGACCCTTCAGATAGAGACACATCCCATTTGGCATATGTACAGATAGATATTCTTTTCTGCCTCCCTAACCTTTCAGGAGCTCTTCCAGAAATCCATCTTAACTAAGTCTAGCTGGTACCATGTAACCATGTGTGTTAAAAAAAAATTTACCATTTCTATTTTATTTTTATTTTTTCCCAATTTTATTGAGTAGTAACTGACTATATCACTGTATAAGTTTAAGGCATACAGCATAATGGTTTTATTTATATAGGTTGTGACATAACTACCACAACAGGTTCATCATCCATCTCCTCATATAGATACAGTAAAAGAAAAGAATAAAATATAAGAGGAAATTTTTTCTCCTTATGATGAGAACTCTTAGGATTTACTCCCTTAACAAGTTTCCTGTAGATCAAATACCAGTGCTAGCTGTAGTCATCACGCTATATATTATCACTCATCCCTATCACTTATTTATCTTATAAATGGAAGTTTATACGTTTTGACCACCTTCTTCCAATCCCCCCCTTCTCCCACACCCCTACCTCTAGTAACCACAAGTCTGATCTCTTTTTCTATGAGTGTGTTTTTGATTACACTGTATGCAAGATCATAAAGTATTTGTCTTTCTCTGACAGATTTCACTTTGCATAGTAACTTCAAGTGCCATCTGTATTATTACAAATAGTAGGATTTCCTCATTTTTTGTAGCTGAATAATATTCTGGTGTGTGTGTGTGTGTGTGTGTGTGTGTGTGTGTGTGTTATTTATCCTTCCATCCATAAATAGACATTTACATTGTTCCCATGTCTTGGCTACTATAAATAATGTTGTCATGAACAGGGAATTTCAGATATCTTTCTGAGTTAGTGTTTTTGTTACCGTTGGATATATTCCCAGAAGTAGAATTGCTAGATCACATGGTAGTTTTATTTTTAATTTATTGAGGAATCTTCATACAGCTTTCCATTGTAGCCCCACCAATTTACAATCTCACCAACAGTGTTCGCTTTTCTCCACATACAGGGTTTGCTATCTCTTGTCTTTTGTAATGGTCATTGTGACATTCATAAAGTAAAAACTGTTGGTTCTTTTTTTTTTTTTTTTTTTTTAATATACCTCAAGAACTACACTCCCTCGTTCTGGACTTGGAAAACAGAAAGTTCATGGCTTCAACCCAGCTCATTGTTAAGCATTTCTGTTCCATTTCTGGTTCACAGAGACATTCCTTTTTTACTTTGTACCAGCAATGTCTTTTGCTTTTCAAATTTCATAAAACATATTTTTTACTCTTACTAGTTAAAAAATAAGTACATTTTGAAGCATAAACTACTATACTAACTTGATAAATTAATCATATCACGGTTTCAAGAATATTTTTTTCCTATTTCTTACGCTTTTTACAAGGTGGAGTCTTTTTGGTGTACTAAAAAGTTCACTCCTTTCTCCTGTCAGCTCAGGATGGGCACACTGGCACAAAAGAGGACTTTAATCTTTCTCTAGTTGTCTGCCACTCAGGAAAGGAAAACTCAATATGACTGGTAAAACTAGAGTTTTTTATTAGCAAGTTGAAGCTTATGAATTTGCATTATTTTATCTGGTGCTGTTTGCTATTCAGTGCAAACACAGGACTACATTTATGGGATTTTTAAAATTAAATTTTGGCTCTGGAGTCAGAATGTAAAAATATGAACTAAACTTAAATGCCAATGAAAGGGAGAAAAAAAAGCCAAAATATTTTTAATAGGGAATCTCTTCCTAGAAATATAGAAGAGAAAAAATATTTAGTACAATAGCTAACAAGAGTTAAAATAAAAATAAAAGGAAAACAATGTAAAAACATCACTATCTTTTAAATGACAATAATAATATTTAGGCATTCTATTATCAAATGGGTGTCAGATACCTAGGTAAATATTGGTGTATTATTACTCTGGGGTGATATTAAGGCCTTGATAGGTTATATTATTTTCAACATGTTAGATATCCCTTTCTATCAAGATGTTCCATTCCCTAGTCTTTTGATGTTATCACAGGCCACACGGCATTTTGATTTGGCCTAATTTGCTTCCCTCTTCCTTAGCCCCACCAAAGTTCGAGGGAGAAGCTGCTCTATCAGAGTGGCTCCCTGAGTTAAGAGCCAAAGAAACCTACTGTGGCCATGTTATATGAGCAACGAATAGCAGGGCACTGTGGTTGGAGTAGAGGGAATAAAGTAGGAAGAGAATGAAGTGGTGTCAGGGAGGTAACAAGAGGGAGTTTATGCGTAGCCTTGTAAACTGTAAATTTATTTGCTTTTTACTTTGGTTGAAGTGGGAAGTCATTTCTGTATCTTGAACTGAGTAACAACACAATCAGATTTATATTTTTAAAGGATTATTCATACTACTGTGTTGGAGACAGATTCTAAGAGAACACCGGGAAGGAGTTGTCTAGGAAAGAGATGATGAGGCTTGGACCAGGGAAGTGACAGTGGAGAGATGAGACATAGTCAGATTCTAGATGAGTTTTGTAAATAAAGTTAACAGAATTTTTTTCTGAATTACATGTGAGTTATAAAAAAAGTAACTTGAAACCTACCTCCGATGTGCATGCTTTCATAATGTTCACTAATGACCTCCACGTGACTAAATTCAATGGAATTCATGTTTCTTATTTTATATTACCTTATATAAGCTTCTATCAACACTTGTCAACTCTTTTACTGAAGCACTTTCTTACAGAGATTTCTGTGCACCCCACTCCCCAGCTCTTCTTCCTTTTTCCCTGGATGTCCTTTGTTTCTTTCTCAGGCTCATTTTCCTTTTCTCCAACATAAATTTTGAAATTCATTAAACTACATGTGTGCTCACTTACCAGCTTTACACTGAGTATTTTCCCTGAGGAATTTTATTCCCAAACACGTCTTTGAAGGCTATTTATTTACAGAAATTCCTGATCTCATATCCACTGCTTACTCCTCTCTATTCTCCAGATTCATACAGTAAAAGTCTATTTGGACAACTCTTTTTTTTTTTTTTTTAACATAGAAGTGCCCTGCCTTAAAAATCAATACATCAAAAACAAAATTGTGATTTTCTTTTTCCCTTCACCTTATCAAATTGGAAGACTTCCAATTCAGTGCAACACCATCCATGCAGGTGAGCCAGCCAGAAAAATGTCTGCCTTCCTACCAACTTCCTCTTCCTCACCACTTACTACTTAAGTGAAATCTAATCCATAAACCATACATGTGATTTCTCCATATCCACTGCCAATATGCCTCCTCCGCTACAACATAACCAATACCTAGACTACTCCAATAACTTTAAGTAAACTCTCAAAATCCAATGAAGTCTTTATGGGTCAATAATGCTTATATATTTTCAAGTGAAATTATTTTATTATTAACTATCTTTTTAAAATGCTTTATTTTTTTCCTAAGTTTAGAAGCCAGTGTCCCATAGGGTATGACCAAATCCATGACTTCATACCCATCTTCATTCAAACCTCCCTCACCATCACCTTCACACTTGAGGCCCCATAACACACGACTTTTAGCAATCTGACTGCACCTTTTAATTCCAACAGCAAGGATTTTAGACATTCTATTTCCTTTGCCTGAATTACACTGTTTATCTACAAATCTCACATGATTCAAATTTCAAGTGTTATTTACAGGT
Organism: Hyaena hyaena; assembly: GCF_003009895.1. NCBI lineage: Eukaryota > Metazoa > Chordata > Mammalia > Carnivora > Hyaenidae > Hyaena > Hyaena hyaena. The sequence goes on from NW_024081049.1 coordinate 1,253,535, forward strand.
AGAAAGTTATGCTCTCTGCATAGTTTAACACCACCTCCAAGCTTACTTTATTTACTGAATTATCTGAATAATATTTTGTCTACCTTAATAGATTATACAGTTTTGGTCACCGTTATACTCTTATTCTGAGCATGGTACCTATGCAAAGTAAATATTTATTGAATTAATTAATGCAGTTTATATCACTATACGTCATAGGAAATCATAATCTCTTCCCCAAACTTTCAACAAATATCACCTGTGCATATCAGATTGAGTTAATTCCACAAAACACTTACACATACACAAAAGGAAGACTTACTTAAAACCAGGCTCTAAAGATAAGGATTTAAAATTAAACAAAACTTTTGTCATTGAGAGAAGAATGTTAGGTGGAATTTTTTAAAAATAAATGGCCAGTGCTCTTGTTAACTGTAACATTAATAGGCAATGCATAAATTTATTATTTATAAATAAAGATTAAATGATATTTATTTTCCAATCCAGAAGTCATTAGAAACAATGTCTATACAAACGAATGTTAATTATGTATCTTTAAATTTATCTGTGGTGAGGCACCTGGGTGGCTCAGTCGGTGAAGAGTCCCACTTCAGCTCAGGTCACTATCTTATGGGTTGTGGGTTTGAGCCCCACATCAGGCTCTGTACTGACAGCTAGCTCAGAGCCTGGAGCCTGTCTTCAGGTTCTGCGTCTCCCTCTCTCTCTGACCCTCCCCTGCTCATGCTGTCTCTATCTCTCTCTCAAAAATAAATAAAACATTAAAAAAATAAATTTATCTGTGGAAAATAAAATGAATTTCATGTGGAAAATAAAAATGTTTCAGAGTCTCCAGATCATTATTATAAGTTCAAGTTACTTTATTCTTTGGTTTAGCATCACTGTGAGAAGAAAGAAGGCTATTTAATTAGTAGATTATCACACTCCATTAAATTGGTGATTTTTAAAGAAAATGCCAAAATTGTAAATGAGAAAATCAAATCACATCATCAATTTGATAAATATCATTATATGCCATACGATTTATTTGAGGAAATTTCCTTGAACTAGAGTTGGCACACCAAAAACAAAACAAAAAAGGAAAAGGCCAGACGATACTTTATAATTATTGAAATAAAATGGTCAATGTCCATTATATCCCTCACACATCATCTTTCTCATTACTTTTTATCAGGTCAATTGAGAAGTTCAGAATTACATTTCAAACTTAATTGAAAATGCTGAGCTCTAAATGAGAAACAGATAATTTGGGCTGCATATATATTAAATAGGAAAGCATATCAAGGTCTTTAATATCATTAATTTAGAGTACTAAATTTAAAATGAGAACTAAAAATCACAGAGAAATATGTTAATATGTTTATTGAATATATAGCTTTCATTCTGATGCAAACTGCTCTCTGTTTCTTAGTCCCCAAAATATCTGTGATGTACACTGTATTTGGAAAGAGTATGTGACTGCATGTTTTTAGCATTGAATCCTTGCAGGATTTCTCCAGCTTGGATATGAGCAAAGCCCAGATTCAGGAGCTGAAATATCCCTCTGCATATAATGTCTAAACGGAACAATTTTGTTCCATGTATTTTTGGTACTTGGTTTGTTTTGATGAGTTTCTCACATCCCAGTGAATTCTAGCCTTTGTTCTGGCATATGAAGGATGCATGAAATCTCAGTGTCTTAAAACTACCTCATTTCAAGTTCATAGCAAGGCTTCTTGAAGTAGAGATAATTAATCAATGTCAGGTAAATAAATAACACTTACAAATAAATTAACCAATATAAATTATTTTGAAATTCCAAAAATGATCTTACCAACACCATACTATTATATATTTGTCATTGATTTTACTACACTGAAATCATGGATTTGTTGATGAAATTCTTAAACGCAAAATTCACAGTAGCAAGAAGGAAATAAGAAATTTGAGTTTGATCACAAATGGTGTTTAAAATTAAACGTAACTGAAGAATGAGAAAAACTGGAGCTTTTTAAAAAATAGATTTATTCTTTTTCAATGATCTTAAGGAAATACCATATTATAGCAGAAATGGAAAAAATGTCTAATGCTGATAATGGTTTAAAGGCATGAGGGTGCCATCTTGGCAAGTTTGAAAACCATTTTGAATTAATTATTTTATTTATTAATTTATGTTTTTTTTTGTTTTTGAAAACCATTCTTAATTTAAATGAATTAACCAAAAATAGTATTTGCTAAAGCACATCAACTCAGACTTTCAAAAATGTGTAAGAAGTATATGAATCTATTAAATTTGGGGTTCTATCTTGGGTCATATTGTGCCAAATAAAATCCAACCAGAGAAGATTTAAGATGGCAGAGAAGTAGGGGGACCCTGGGCTTTCCTCATACTTCAAACACAGCTATATCGAGGTCAGATTGGTTGGAACAACCAGGAAATTGATCTGTGGCATGCCAAAAGGAACTTTACAGTTGGAGGGAGGCAGCTTGGCAGGTGAGAGGTGCATGGATGTGAATTGGGGGAGACAAGAATGGTGGCAGCATGGAGACGAGGTAAGCCTTGCCATGGAGACACAAAGCAGGGAGAGAGAAAAGTATAGAGATAGTGCAGCACTGAGTTAGTACAAGAGGAAAACCACTCTGGACCACAGACTGGGAAGCGGGAAGTACTGAGTATCTTGGTTCTTTTTTGCAAACAGCTTTTAGAGCTCAAACTCTGAGGTTTTGGAAGTGCACAACTTTCTCTGGAATGGAGCTGAGGTGCATCCTTCTGGGGAGGAGGGGGACCCCAAAATGCATAGTGGTATAGAGATCTTCAGGATCCACTGGAAAAGAACAGTCACCTTCCTGGAGTACTATGGGAAGAGGGTTTATTACTTTCCCAAGGAAAAAAGATCCTGCAGATGCCAACCAAAAGCCTTTTATCAGCAGGGCAGAGTTACTCTACTCCAGAGGAGGAGAGCAGATCCATGATATGCTGGGTCCTTTAAGATATTGGGTTTTGAATCCCAGTCACATGCCAAAAGATAATGTAGAAGAGTTGTGGCACAGGGCAAGCTGACTTCCCTCACTGCCTGAACAGCAGGGGTTGATATCCCTGGGAAGGGATTAGAGATTGTGGTGCTGCCATTTCCATCCCCAAGTCCCAACATGGTGGGGCTTCAGAGAACAACACAGCAGCCCTCAGTGGAGGTGGGGTCTGCTTACACCAAACCCTGCCCCTCTGTGCCTGACAACAGCTTACTATTTAGGCAAGCCTGATTCTGAGCCAATGCAGCTGGCCTCTCCTCTAGAAAAGCACAGCCAGCACCCCCAAGCAGACAACTTTTTTTTTCTTTTTTCCCCCCTCCTTTTTCTTTTCTTCTTTTGAAATCAGGCTCATAGTTCCTTATTTGTTTTGTTTCATTTTGTTCTCTCTCTCTCTCTTACTCTCAGATCAGGATTTTAATGCTTTTCTTTTTTCTTCTTTTTTCTCCTCAATTTCTTCCCTTTCTTTTTAATTTTTTTTTCAATCAGCCTTATAGTTTTTAATTCTCTGGATTTTTTTGGTTCCCTTTCCTTTTATTTCTTTGAGGGGATCGGCTCCCCCCCCCTTTTTTTTTTCCCAGAGTTACTTCAACAAACAAACCAAAGCACATCTACTTACAGGTCCAGGCACTTCACCATTGTAAGCAAGTAGGAGCTCTAAAGAGGACTGACTGGTGGGAAAGAGCAGTAAAAACACAACAGCAGAGTGCACACAGGATACACCAGAAACACTTCCCGAAATGCCAGGTCTGGGACAGTATATGGTCCCTTTTTAATACAACAGTACTCTCAGATGCAGGAAATAGAACAAGTTTTAACATATGCAAAAGACAGAAACTTAGCCAAAGTGACAAGATAGAGGAATTCTCCCCAAAAGAAAGGTCAAGAAGAAATCACAGACAGGGACTTGCTCAAAATAGATATAAGAAATATATCTGAACAAGAATTTAGAAGAACAGTTATACAACTACTAGCTGGGCTTGAAGAAAGCATAGAAGAATCAGAGAAGGCCACGCTGCAGAGATCAAAGACCTATGAACTAGTAAGGATGATTTAAAAAAATCCTATGACTGAGTTGAAAAATAAACTAGATACACTAACAATGAGGATTGGAGAAGCAGAGGAGAGAATAGGTGAAATATAAGATAAATTTTTGAAAATAATGAAGGTGAAAAAAAAAGAAAGGAAAATACTAGGTCACAAGGGGAGACATAGAGAACTAAGTTATTCCAAGAAATGAAACAACATTCATATCATAGGAGTCCTAGAAGAAGCGTGAGAAAAGTGACAGAAAGTTTATTTGAACAAATTCTAGCTGAAAATTTCCTTAATCTAGGGAAGGAAATAGTCATCCACATCTAAAAGGCACAGAGAACTTCCTTCAAAGTAAACAAAACTGGTCAACACCATGACATATCATAATGAAATTTGCAAAATACAAAGATAAAGAGAAACCATGTTTTGTCCATCAAAATATGCCATACTAGAAGGAAGTGGCAGAAAATAATCAATGTGCTGACTAGGAAAAATGTGCAGCCAAGAATTCTCTATCCAGGAAGGCTGTCAATCAAAATTGAAGGAGAAATAAAAGCTTTCCTAGACAAATAAATCTAAAGGAGTTCATGACTACACATCAGCTCTGCAAGAAATTTTAAGGGGTACCCTCTAAGTGGAGGCAAAAGGAAAAAAAAAGACCAAAATCACAAAGACTACAAAAGGACCAGAGAAAATCACCAGAAATACCAACTCTACAGACAACACAATGGCCCTAAATTCTCATTCAATAATCACTCTGAATGTAAATTTACTGAATGTTCCAATCAAAAGACATAGGGTCTCAGAATACATAAAAAATAAAACAACAAAACCACAAGATCCATCTAAAATGCTGTCTATAAGAATTCATTTTAGACCTAACGGCAACTGCAGATTGACTGTGAGGGGAGGGAGAACCATCTATCATGCTAATGGAGATCAAAAGAAAGCTAGAGTAGCCATACTTATATCAGAAAAACTATATTTTAAAACAAAGACTGTAACAAGAGATGAAGAAGGCATTATATCATAATTAAGGGGTCTTTCAATCAAGACAATCTAACAATTATAAATATTTATGTCCCCAGCTTGATGACACCAAAATATATAAATCATTTTATCACAAATATAAAGAAACTCATTGATAAAAATACCATAATAGTAGGAGATTTCAACACCCCACTTGCAGCACTGGACAAATCATCTAAGCAGAAAACCAATAAGGATACAATGACTTTCTATGACACACTGGAATAGATGGACTTAACAGATGTATTGAGAACATTTAATCCTAAAGCAGCAGAATATACATTCTTCTTGAGAAAACATGGAAATTTTCCAGAAAAGATCACATGCTGGGTCACAAATCAGCCCTCAAGAGGTACAAAAAGATTGAGATCATACCATGCATGTTTTCATATCACAATGCTATGAAACTTGAAATCAACCATCAGAAAAAAATGGAAATCCCTCAAATACATGAAGGTTAAAAAACATTCTACTAAAGAATGAAAGGGTTAACCAGTGCATAAAAGAAGAAATTAAAAATATACATGGTCGCAAATGAAAATGAAAGCACAACAGTGTAAACCCTCTGTGTTACAGCAAAGGCAGTCTTAGGAGGAAAGTACATTGCAATTCAGGCCTATCTCAAGATGCAAAAAAGGTCCCGAATATATGTCTTAACCTTCTACCTAAAGAAGCTGGAAAAGGAGCAGCAAATAAAGCCAAAGCCAGCAGAAGAAGGACAGTAATAAATATTAGAGCAGAAATAAATGATATAGAAACAAACAAACAAAAACCAGTAGAATAGATCAATGAAACTAAAAGCTGATTTTTGAAAGAATAAACAAAATTGATAAATCATCCCTAGCCAGACTTATCAAAAAGAAAAGAGAACAAAATAATAAAATCACAAATGAAAGTGGAGAGATCACAACCAACACAAAAGAATACAAGCAACTATAAGAAAATACTATAAAAATTATATGCCAACAAACTGAACAATCTGGAAGAAATGGACAATTTTCTAGACACTCACACACTACCAAAACCCATACAAGAAGAAAGAAAATTCAAATAGGCCCATAACCAGCAAAGATTGTATCAGCTATCAAAAACCTCCCAAGAAATAAGAATCCTAGGCTAGATGGCTTCCCAGGGGTATTCTACTAGACATTTAAAGAAGAGTTAATACCTATTCTTCTCAAACTGTTCCGAAAAATAGAAATGGGGGGAAAAAAAAAAACAAAAAACAAAACCTTCCAAACTCATTCTCTGAAGCCATTATTACCTTGGTTCCAAAACCAAAAGCCCCACTGAAAATGAGAATTACAGGTCAATATCCCTGATGAACCTGTATGCAAAAATTCTCAACAAGATACTATCAAATAAAATTGAACAGTACTTTAAAAGAATTATTCACTATGATCAAGTGGGATTTATCCCTGGGCTGAAGAGCTGGTTCAATATTCACAAATCAATCAATGTGATACATTGCATTAACAAAAACAATTAAGAACCATATAATCATTTCAGTAGATGCAGAAAAAGTATTTGACACAATACAGCATATTTTCTTGGTAAAAATCCCTCAAGGAATTAGGGATATAAGGCACATTCCCGAACACCATAAAATCCATATATGAAAGGTCCACAGCTAATATCATCCTCAATGGGAAAAAGAAACTAAAAGCTTTCCCCCTAAGGTCAGGAACACAACAGGGGTGTCCATTCTCATCAATGTTGTCCAACATAGTGCTGGAAGTCTTAGCCTCAGCAATCAGACAACAAAAGGGGATATAAGACACTGGCAAAAAAAAGTCAAATTTTCACTCTTTACAGATGACATGATACTCTACATAGAAAACCTGAGAGACACCACAAGTAAACTGCTAGAACAGATGTGTGGATTCAGCAAAGTCACAGAACATAAAATCAACATACAGAAGTTGGTTGCATTTCTACACATCAAATAATGAAGCATCAAAAAGAGAAATCAAGAAGTCAATCTCATTTACAACTGCACCAAAAACCATGATACCTAGAAATAAACCTAAACAAAGAAGTAAAAGATTAGTATTGTTTCAATTATTATTGAAGAATAAGTATTGTTTGAAATGTCTATTTATCCAAAGCAATCTACACATTCAGTGTAATCCCTATCAAAATAACACTAGCGGTCTTCACAGAGCTAGAACACACACTCCTATAATTTGTACAGAACAAGAAAAGACCCCAAATAGTCAAAGTATTGTTGAAAAAGAAAACCAAAGCTGGAGGCATCACAATTCTGGACTTTTAGCTGTATTACAAAGCTGTAATCATCAAGACTGCATGCTACTAGAACAAAAACAGACACATAAATCAATGGCACAGAATAGAGAACACATAAGTGGACCCACAAATGTATGGCCAACTAATCTTCAACAAAGCAGGAAAGGGTATCCAATGGAAAAAAGGCAGCCACTTCAGGAGATAGTGCTGGGAAAATTGGACAGCAACATGCAGAAGGAGGAAAGTAGACCACTTTCTTACATCATACACAAAAATAAATTCAAAATTGATGAAAGACCTAAATGTGAGACAGGATACCATCAAAATCCTAGAGAAGGAAATAGACAGTAATCTCTTTGACCTCTACTGCAGCAACTTTGTACTAGCTATATCTCCAGGGACAAATGAAATAAAAACAAAAATGAACTATTGGAACATCATCAAGATAAAAAACTTCTGCACAGAGAAGGAAACAGTCAACAAAACTAAAGGCAACCTATGGAATGGTAGAAGAGATTTCCAATGATATATCTCATAAAGTATTAGTATCCAAAAATCTATAAATAACTTATCAAATTCAACACCCAAAGAATAATCCAGGGAAGAAGTGGACAGAAGACATTAATTGACACTTTTCCAAAGAAGACATCCTGATGGCTAACAGACACACAAAAAGTTTCTCAACATCAGTCATCAACAGAGGAATATAAATCAAAACCATAAAGAGATATCACCTCACACCTGCAGAATGGCTGAAGTTAACAACTCAGAAAACAACAGATGTTGTAAGCATGCAGAGAAAAGGGAACATTTTTGTACTTTTGATGGAAATGCAAACTGGTACAGCCACTCTGGAAAGTAGTATGGAGGTGCCTTGAAAAATTAAAAATAGAACTACTCTATGACCCAGCAATTGCACTACTAGGTATTTATCCAAACGATATAAAAATGCTGATTGGAAGGGGCACAAGCATCCCAATGTCTATAGAAGCACTTACAACAAGATTGAAATATGGAAAAAACCCAAAAGTCCATTGTGTGATGAATAGATAACGAAGATGTGGTGTGTATATGTATATATACATATACATGTATATGTTTTAATGAGTAAGCAGTTAAGCAAACTGTAGTACATCTATATCAAGGAATACTATTCAGCAATTAAAATAAAAAATGTATTGATACATGTAACATCTGGATGAATCTCTAAGGAGATTCGCTGTTTAAAAATGCCATCACTAAATAACAACCATATATACATATACACATACACAGATGAACAAAGGGAAGGGAGGGAAAAATAAAATAAAGACAGAGAGGGAGGCAAACCTAAGAGAATCTTAAATACAAGAATAAACTGAGGGTTGCTGGAAGTGAGGTGGGTGGGGGATGGCTAAATGGGTGATGAGTATTAAGGAGGGCACTTCTTGGGATGAGCACTTGGTGTTATATATAAATGATGAATCACTAGGTTCTACCCCTGAAACCAATACTGCACTGTATCTTAACTAACTTGAATTTAAATAAATAAAGTTTACAAATACAAATGAAAACAAACAGTGATTTCTAGGTGAACATATTAGCTTTATTGCATGCAAAGCAACTGCACCCGTACTTGGAATATAACTCCAGTACCCCAAAATAGTGCTTTATTATAAACTTAGGGGAGTACATATAAAATTATTCATTATGAGCAAAAAAGGTTTATAACAAAGATGCAGAGAAGTTTCAATATTAAAATCAATGCAATCTACCATATTAACAGGCTAAAGAAGAAAATACACACGTTCATATCAATCTATGCTGAAAAGCAACAGATAAAACTCACTACCAGTTCATGATAAAAACTCTAAGAAAAAATATTAATAAAGAAAATCTTCAAAAAATCTTCAGCTTATATAATATTTAGTGATAAAGGACTGAATGTATTCCTGCTAAGATCAGAAACAAGGCAAATTATTCAATCTCACTATTCTTAATTAATGTAGTGTTAGGAGTTCTAGTTAGTACAATAAGGCAAGTTAGAAAATAAAATTTGTAGATCTCAGAAACAAAGAAAATACTTGACTCTGCTTATTGATGAAATGTTTATCTACATAGAAATCACCAAAGAATATATAAGAGCAACGTCTAAAATAAGTGAGTTTAAAAAGGTTGGGTGTTGCAAGATGACATGCAAAAATCACATGTATTTCTATATACTAGAAAGAAATATTTGGACAATGAAATTATAAGTACAGTACAATTTGCAATCACTTAAAAAAGATAAAATGTTAAGTGTAAGTCTAACAAAACATATACAGGAAATGTAGTTCTGGGCATTTATCCCAGAGAAATTAAGACTTATTTTCACAGAAAGCCTCTGTTGAATGCTTATAGCAGCTTTATTCATAATAGCCCCAAACTGGAAACAATTCAGAAGAGTTTCAATGAGTAATTGGTTAAACAAACTGTAGTTCATCTATATCAAGGAATACTACTCGACAATTAAAATTAAAAAAAAATTATCGATATCGATACATGTAACAGCCAGATGAATCTCCTGGGAATTACACTGTTTAAAAAAAGCCATCACGGGGCGCCTGGGTGGCTTAGTCGGTTAAGCGTCCGACTTTCGCTTAGGTCATGATCTCGCGGTTTGTGGGTTCGGGCCCCGCGTCGGGCTCTGTGCTGACTGCCAGCTCGGAGCCTGGAGCCTGTTTCAGTCTGTGTCTCCCTCTCTCTCTGACCCTCCCCTGCTCTCGCTGTCTCTCTTTCTCTCTCTCCTAGTAATAAATAAAAAGTATTCAAAAATAAAAATAAAAAAAAAAAGCCATCACTAAATACAAAACATATGATTCCATTTACCCTATCATTTTTGAAATACCGATTACTGAACTGGAGAGCAGATTAGTGCTCTCCAGGCATTAACAATGGGATGAGGGTAGGAAAGATGTGGTATGACCATTAAAGGGCAATGTAAGGGATCCTTGCATTATAGGAATGCTCAGTATTTTGACTGTATTGATGCGAATATTCTGGTTGTGATAAGGTACTAAAGTTTTACAAGGAGTTCCAAGTGGGGGTAATTGGTAAAGAGTACATGGGATCTCTGGGCCACCTGGGTGGCTCAACTGATTAAGCATCCATGATCTCACTCACAGTTCATGGGCTGGAGCCCCACACAGGGATCTGAACTGACAGTGTGGGGCCTGCTTGGTATTTTCTGTCTGTCTGACTGTCTGTCTCTCTCTTTGCCCCTCTCTCACTTGCACTCTCTCCTTCGAAAATAACTGAATTAGGGGCACCTAGGTGGCTCAGTTGGGTAAGCATCAGACTTTGGCTCAAGTCATGAACTCGTAGTTCATGAGTTTGAGTCCCATGTCAGGCTCTGTGCTGACAGCTTAGAGTCTGGAGCCTGCTTCAGATTCTGTGTCTCCCTTTCCCTCTGTTCCTCCCAGGTTCACACTCCGTCTCTCTCTCTCTCTCTCAAAAATAAATAAAGATTGAAAAAAATTAAAAAATAAATGAACAAAAAGAGTACACAGGATCTCTATTATTTCTTAAAACCACATGTAAATTCATAATTATATAAAACGTTTTATAATAAATTAAAAAACGAGTGTGATACTTCTCTAAGATTTGACTAGGCTTTATTTCATCTATGTATTTTCCCCAAATTGAATAAATTAGGTTATATGTATGAATCCTAGTGTTGTCTCTGTCTCTCTGTTTGTGTTTGTGTGTATGTATACAAAGACACATATGTATATGTATATGTTTATATACATACAGATACATACATATATACATACCTACAAGGTTAGATTAGAAAACGTGGTCCTATACCCACTTGTTCAGTCAAGCACCTTTAACTGGCATGTATGTCTACTGCCCTGAAGTCACCATGTGATGAAGAAGTCTGAACTAGCCCAAGTACAAAATAGCATACACGAATCCTCAAGCCTACATGAAACGAGAAAGAGGTGATGAAACGATGACATGTTTCAGCTCCAAGCCATTGTCTGTAATCCCACAGGAGATCCTAAACTAGAACAGACTACTGAGTCCTTACTGAATTCCTGATTCACAGAAAATCTAGAAGATAATAAAATGATCTACATATTTACACTTAACATGCATTTGTAAAATTACATGGTATTTTTAATGTATTCTTCACTAGATTCTGTGAATTTGAGGCTAACAGCACACATTAATACTAGATATATCTTTTTGATCTTCAGACCTATACTTTTGTAACTCGATGATCAGTATAGACTTGATACTCCATTAACATGTGATGAATATTCTCACGAATAGTTTTATTTTTAATATGATTGTGTTTTCAATATCATTTACTTATGTTCACTTTAAAATTTGTTCAACTACACAGAAGGGAAAGATTTTTGGTGTATATGAAATCAATAGTCAAAAGTGAGTGTAAGAAGAGTTACAATTATAAAAATCATATATTTTCCATCTTAACCAAAAGTTTTAAAGAAATAATTTCAAATGCATATATAGAGGCAAGAAAAAACAGGATCAATGGATCATATGCAGCAGGTGGTATAGACAGATGTCTATGGCACTCTCCTATCTTTTTACACTGTGAAATCATGTTTCCATACTGTTTCTGTCTGATTGATTAATTCTCTATAATCAGTCAGAAGCTGCATGGGTTCTTCTTTTGGGAAATTTTGTTAGTTGTCAACCTCTTGAAAAACAGTGATTTTATCAACAAAAGCTTTGTCTAATAAAATGTTTACTACCTAGCATTTCATTAAAAAGTATGTTAATGTCAAAGCCCCCAGTGGCTCATTTGGTTAAGCATCTGACTCTTGATCTCAACTCGGATCATGATCTCACAGTTGGTGAATTTGATCCCCATATCGGTCTATGCGCTGATAGTACAGTGTTTCCTTAGCATTCTGTCTCTCCTTCTCTCTGTCCCTTCCCTACTTGTTCTCTCTCTCTCTTTTTCTCTCAAAATAAATAAATAAATAAACTTTTAAAAAAAGTATGTTAATGTCAATTTTAGAAGTGTATTGCTTGTTTTTTATAGCCATTTTTACACGGCCATCAGTAGATTAATAGTCATTACCTTCAAGATTTCACCTGAGCCTGTATAAACACTAAATTTGTAAACAGTATCTTGAAATTTCTTTACAAAGATAAGACCTAGAATATGTTATTGAGGCTAGTGAGAGATATAGAAATAACAAGTAAGAGAAATTCGATTTAAAATATTACTAGTACAAAGTGGTTTAAGAGAGAAAAGCTAATGATTAACTCTTTTTGGAATGCTCTTTTATTTTTTTTTAATTGCAGGAAGGAAATAAATATGGTCATGAATCAAAAGGTCATGGATGCCTGCAAACTGCAGAGAAAGAGGAAGATGAGAGCAGGGTAGGAGGACCACAGGCTCATGTTGCCCTATGAACACAACTAGGTAACTATCAAATAATCCTATGTACCCCATAAATCAATCTGGAGACTGGCAGAAAAACTCCACAGCTAAAGGTAGAGAAGAGGCCACTTGGAAGAAGGTAGGAAGTGTGGAGACATGGCTTTTGTGAGAAATGGATTATAGCCCCTATGGTAGGGAGAGACCCTTGATTGCAAAGGGTGAGATTTGATAAACCAGCACACCAAGCAGTACATGGGGAAAATAAATCCCTGTTGCAATTGCTTTGGAATTTCAGAAGGCTCAAATTCCATGAGTTCTTGCAAATAGTGAGACTTGAAGCCTAGAATTTTAAAGGTTAGAGAGCTTGGCTCTGGGAGAGATCAGAGGACATCAGGGCAGCTCTTGGAGGAAACAGAGGGCAAACAGCTCAGGCGCATATAGTATGGAAACAAGAATCTGAAGAGTACCTGGAACAAAGAGTGGAGAGGTTAGTTGCTCACTTAAGAGTATGTTCTAGAGAGGCAGGATTCACAGAGAGACCACTCTGGAACAAAGGATTTAGCCAATGCCATTTCCTTCCCTCATCCCTCAGCATAAGTACAGAACCACCTCTGCTGGAACCAGAGGAGGGCTGACACTTGCTGCCTAACTTACTTGCACCAAGCTCTGTCTCTGTACTGGGGAAGACTCACCCGTCCTGTCATTCTGTGTTAGTCCCAGCATGTTGGGCCCTCTCCTCCAGAAGACCAGACCAAACCCCTGCCCCATACCATGTCTTCTTTCTACCTGAGAGTTTTGAGAGGCCTTGGTTTCAGTGACAGTGGCACCAGGTCTTGTCTCCCAAGCAGATCAGAGCACATCTAGTTGAAAGTAGCTACATTCAGGCCAGAGACCACATACTGCCCAGAAGAAGCAAAGTGAGCCTTTGCAGACTGCTGGCCTGAAGGATAAAGTAGGCATGACAAAACAGCAGAGAACACACAGCACATAGTGGAGACACAAATGGAAGCACCAGGCCCTGGATAATACAGGACACTACACTGCAGGGCACTATATGAGCTCTTCTTCATAAAGTCATTATCCTAAAAAAACAGAGACATAAATGACTTTCCTAACACAGAAACGAGTACAGAGAGTTAACAAAATACAAAGACAAAGGAATTGGTCCCAAATGAAATAAAAGAAAAAGGTCATGGCCAGAGTTCTAAGCAAAACAGATATAACTAACACGCTTGAAGGAGAATATAAAAAAATGACCTTAAGGGATCCTCACTGGACTTGAGAAAAGAGTGGAGGTCATCAATGAGACCATTAACACAGGTAAAGGATGAACATAGCTGAGAGAAAAGGCTAAATAAATAAATGAAAAACACACCTGACAGAATGAATGGTAGGATGAAAGAAGTACAAAACAAACTGATAATCTAGAATTCAGAACAATGGAAAGTGACCAAGATGAACAAAAGAGAGAAAAAAAATAATTATGCAAAATGAGAACAGCCCTATGGAAATTAGTGACTCCATCATACATAATAATATTTGTATTATAGGAGTCCCAGAGAAAGGAGAGAGAAAAGGGGGCAGGGAATTTATTTGAAGAAATAAGAACTGTCAACTTTCCTAATCTGGGAAAGGAAACACATATCTAGATCCATTAGGCACAGAGAACCCCCAAGAAAACTAACAGCAAAACCACACCAAGACGTATTGTAATTAAAATGGCAAAATACAGTGATAAAGAAAAAAATAAGCATTGAGACAAAAGAAGACAATTACATACAATGGAAACCCCATAATGCTATCAGTGGATTTTTCAGCAGACAATTTTCAAGTCAGAAAGAACTGGAATGATATATTCGATGTGCTGATTTCCCTGTCCCCTAAATAATAATTAAAATAGAATAGAATAGAATAGAATAAATATAAAATAAAGTAAAATAAAATAATAAAAAAAAACTATAGTCAAAAAAACTCTATCGAGCAAGGCTATCATTCAGAATAAAGAAGAGATTGGGGCGCCTGGGTGGCTTAGTCGGTTAAGCGTCCGACTTTCGCTTAGGTCATGATCTCGCAGTTCGTGGGTTCGGGCCCCGCGTCGGGCTCTGTGCTGACTGCCAGCTCAGAGCCTGGAGCCTGTTTCGGTCTGTGACTCCATCTCTCTCTCTGACCCTCCCCTGCTCACGCTGTCTCTCTCTCTCTCTCCTAGAAATAAATAAAACATTAAAAAAAAAAAAAAAAAAGAAGAAGAGATTAAGATTTTCCCAGAAAAAAAAAAAAAAAACCCACTAAACCAGCCTAGGATGAAATATTAAAGAGGACACTTTGAGTAGAAAGGAAAGACGAAAATTGACAATATAAATGTAGAAAACACCAAAGTGGTAAAAATGAATATTTCTGTAAAAAATCAGTCTAGGCACTCACAAAATAAAAAGATGTTAAATATGACACTATGTGCCTAAAAAGTGGGTAGGTGGGGAGTACAGAATGGGATTAAACTTAAATGACCATCAACTTAATACAGATGGCTATATGTAGAAGATGTTATATACAAACCTAATGGTCACCACAAATCAAAAAAACACTAATAAATATGCAAAGAATAAAGATAAAGAAATCTGAATATATCACTAAAGAAAACTAGCTAACCATGAAAGAAAAACAAGAAAGGATCAAGGAAAGTCTTCAGAAACAACTATAAAACAAGTAATAAAATGACAATAAATACATATCTATCAATAAGTACTTTAAATGTAAATGGACTAAATGCTCCAATCAAGAGACACAGGGTGACAGAATGAATTAAAAAAAGTCCCCAAAAAACAAGATCTATCTATATGCTGCCTATGAGAAACTTACTTTAGAACTAAAGATACCTGCAGATTGAAAGTGAGGGAATGGAGAAATATTGATCATTAAAATAGATGTCAAAAGAAAACTGGTGTAAGGGTACCTGGGTGGCTCAGTTGGTTAAGCATCTGACTCTTGATTTTGGTTCTGGTTATATTCTCACAGTTTGTGAGTTCAAGTCACACAACAAGCTCTGCACTGACATAGTGGTGCCTGCTTGGGATTCTCTCTCTCCCCCTGCTCTCTGCCCCTATGTCACTTTCTTTCTCTCAGAATAAATACATAAACTTAAATAATTTTTAAAAAAGAAAGCCAGTAGAGCAATACTTATACTGAACAAAGTTGACCTTAAAGCAAAGATTGTAACAAGAGACAAAGAAGGAAAGTATATAAAATTAAAGGGGACAATCCAACAAGAAATTATAACAAATGTAAATATTTATCCATCCAACATGAGAGCACCCAAATATATAAAACAGTTAATAACAAACTTAAGGAACTAACATAATAACACAATTATAGTAACTGAAGGAACTAACATAATAATACAATTATAGTAGGGGACTATAATACCTCAGTTACATCAATCCAAACAGATCATCTAAATAGAAAAGCAACAAGCAAATAATGGCTTTGAATGATACACTTGATCAGATGGATTTAACAGATATATTCAGAACATGCCATCCTACAACAGCAGAATACACATTCTTTTCAACTTCACATGGAACATTCTCCAAAATAGATCATATATTAGGTCCAAAACAAGCCTTAACAGATTTAAGAAGATCAAAGTTATACCATTAAACTTTTCTTATCACACTGCTATTAAACTAGAAGTCAACCACAAGAAAAAAAAAATTGGAAAGACCACAAATACATGGAGGTTAAACAACATGCTACTGATTCAGTAATCATGAAATTAGAGAAGAAATTTATAAAGTACATGGAAACAAATGAAAATGAGAACAAAATGATCCCAATTCTCTTGTATACAGCAAAATCAGTTCTAAGAGGGAAGTTTATAGCAATACAGGCTTAACACAAGAAGCAAGAAAACTCTCAAATAAGGAACCTAACCTTACACCTAAAGGAGCTAGAAAGGAAGAATAAACAAAATCTATAATCATCATAAGTAGGAAATAAGAATTAGAGCAGAAAAAAAATGATATGGAAACTAAAAAAAAAAAAAAAAGAAAAGAAAAGAAAAAGAAGAAGAAGGAAAAAGAAACCAGGAGCTGGTTGTTTGAAAAAATCAAGAAAGCTGATAAACAGCTAGCCAGACTCATCAAGGAAAAAAAAAGAAAGGAATCATAATCACAAAGAGAGAAGAGAGAGAGAGAAGATATGACAACAAACACCACAGATATACAATTACAAGAGAATATTATGAAAAAACTATATGCCCAAAAGTTGGACAACCTAGAAGAAATGGATAAGTTCCTAGATGCATATAACCTACCAAAACTTAAACAGGATTAAAGAAAATTGGAATAGATTGATTACCAACCAAATAACTCCCAATAAACAGAAGTCCAGGACCAAATGGCTTCACAACTACCAAACATTTAAAGAAGAATTAAAATGTATTCTACCCAAACTATTCCAGAAAAAAATAGAAAAGGAAGGATAGTTTCCAAATTCAATCTGTGAGGGCAACATTACCCTGATACCAAAACCAGATAAAGACAACACACACACACACACACACACACAAAAAAAAAAAAGAGAGAGAGAGACAGAGACAGAGACAGAGACAGAGAATTACAGACCAATACCCCTGATGATCATGGCTGCAAAAATTCCCAACAATATTCTAGCAAAACCGACCTAACAATATATTAAAAATATAATTCACCATGATCAACTGTGATTTATTCCTGGTTTGCAAACACTCAATATTTGTAAATCAATCAGTATGATACACCACATCAAATAAGAGGAAAGAAAAGAACCACATAATCATTTCAGTAGAGGCAGAAAAAGCATTTGAGAAAGTACAGCCTCCACTCATGATAAAACCCCTCAACAAAGTAGGTTTAGGTGGAACATTCCTCAACATAATAAAGGCCATATATGAAAAATCCACAGATAACATCATCCTCACTAGGGAAAAACCAAGAGCCATGCTCATGGCTTGGAAAAACAAATATTATTAAAATGTCTATACTACACATTTAATGCAATCCCTAACAAAATATCACTAGCACTTTTCACAAAGCTGGAGCAAACAATTCTAAAATTGTTTTCAAAATCAGAAAGACCCTGAATAGCCAAAGAAGTCTTGAAGAAGAAAGGTAAAGAGGGAGGCATCACAATTCCAGATTCCAGGTTATATTACAAGGCTGTAGTAATGAAAAAATTATGACACTGGCACAAAAATAGGCATATAAATTAATGGAAGATAATATCCAGAAATAAACCCACAATTTTATGATCAATTCATATTTGAAAAAGCAGTGGAGCATCTGGGTGGCTCAGTCAGTTGAGTGGCTGACTTTGGCTCAGGTCATGATCTCAGTTTGTGGGTTTGAGTCCCACATCAGTCTCTGTGCTGATAGCTCAAAGCCTGAACCCTGCCTCGGACTCTGTGTCTCCCTCTCTCTGCCCCTCCCCTGCTCACTCTCTGTTTCTCTATTTCTCTCTCTCTCTCTCTCTCTCTCTCTGTTTCTCTCTCTCTCTCTCACTGTCTCAATAAATAAACATTAAAAAACATCTTTAAATATTTGACAAAGGAGGAAAGAATATCCAATGGGAAAAAGAGTCTCTTCAACAAATGGCACTGGGAAAACTAGACAGCAACATGCAAAAAAGTGAAATTGGACCACTTTCCTACACCATACACAAAAATAAATTCAAAATGGATTAAATACTAAATTTGAGAACTAAAACCATAAAAACCCTAGAAGAAAACATAGGCAGCAAGCTCTGTTATTTGGGCCATAGCAACTTTTTCTACCTAAGTTCCCGGAGGCAAGGGAAACAAAAACAAACAAACACAAAACCAAACAAAAAAAACCTATCATGTCTACATCAAAATAAAAATCATCTTTATAGCAAAAGAAACAATCAACAAAACTAAAAGGCAACCTATGTAATGGAAGAAGATATTTACAAATGACATACATGATAAAGACTTAGTATACAAATATATAATGAACTTATAAACTCAACCCCTAAAACAAAGTAATCTAATTAAAAAATGGGCAGAAGACATGAACAGACATTTCCTCAAAGAAGATATACAGATGGCCAACATATGAAAAGATGCTCAAAATCACTCATCATCAGGGAAATGCAAATCCAAACTACAATGAGATATCAACTCACACCTGTCAGAATGACTAAAATCAACACAAGAAACAACAGGTATTGACAAGGATGTGGAGAGAGAGGAACTTCTTCCCCTGTGGGTGAAAATGCAAACAGGTGCAGCCTTTGTGAAAACCAATATGGTAGCTCCTCAAAAAGTTATAAATAGAACTATTTTCTAGCAATCACACTGGATTGGGTATTTACACAACGAATAGAAGAACACTAATTCAAAAGGATACATGCACCTCTGTGTTTATAGCAGCATTATTTATATTGGGAAAGATATGGAAGCAGCCCAAGTGTCCATCAATAGGTGAATGGATGAAGAAGAAGCGGCATACACATATAATAGAATATTATTGTGACATAAAAAGGGGTGCCTGAGTGGTTCAGTTGGTTGAGTGTTCAACTTTGTCTGAGGTCATGATCTCATGGTTCCTGAGTTTGAGCCCTGCATCAGGCATCCTGTTGTCATCACAGAGCCTGCTTTCAATCCTCTGGCCCACACCCTTCTCTGCCTCTCCTCCCTCTCAAAAAAATTAAATAAATGAAATCATGCCATTTGCATCAACTTGGATTGAGCTAGAGAGTATAACACTAAGTGAAATATGTCATTTAGAGAAAGACAAATACCATATAATTTCACTTATATGTGGAATTTAAGAAACAAACAAATGAACAAAGTGAAAGGAAGAGAGAGAGAGAGACAAACCAAGAGACCCAATTTTAGAGAACAGGCTGATGGTTTCCAGAGGGGAGATGGGTATGGGCATGGGTGAAATAGGTGACAGGGACTGAGGAGTGCACTTGTCATTCTGAGCACTAGATGGTTAAAATAAAAGCTTAAAAATATTTTTAAAAAATTCTCACAGATGCCCTACTAGTGGAAGAATTTCCATAAATTTTGAAGGTAAGAAATAGTAATAAATGAAATAGCACTTTAATAGTGTGTTTGATTTTAGCTTAATTGGGAAACCACAGCTTTAGCCATTGAGTACATTCTCAGAATGCAAAAGTGGGCGGAGAATCCTTTATTAGAGCACGACATCTCCTGAATAGCAGCTAAAAGTCGAGGGCATATTCTGCTCCAAGTCATGAATCCAAAAAAGTAATCCAGGGAAGCCAAAAGCTGCCAGCCTGGATCATTGCGGCAGAGTTTCATGTTGTGTGCAGACACGTGTTCCAAGTAGACTACATAGAGCAAAAATATCATAGAGCTCCAGGGCCAAAATTTCAGCCTTATAAAAATAATCAATGAATCAGGGTTCAAGAAGTGAGAGTTTCCACATGCCAGAGAGTATGATTCAGAGACAGATGTGTGTCACAGATGGCTGCTGTGGCTGGAAAGAGAATACCGAATAAATGAGGGTGGATGGATGTGTCCCAAAGGCCAACACTGCACTGTCGCTATTGCTCATCATGATTTTCCCCCCCTTGGCTAGTACTGTCACCTCTGTACCGTATGACCATTATATATGCTTTCTGACATGTTCCAAGATTGCTCTAATGTCCACATTCACAGAGGAAATAGCTTCCAGAAAAGGCCGAATGATATAGAAAGCATGCTCATTTATTTTTCCAGCTTTTCATAAAAATTCATGGCTGAAAGTAACTCCCACTTGTATTTGCTGCAAATAAGCGTATATGAATATTTTCCTGGCTTCATGTCATGATTTTCATATGAAAAAATATATAGGATGGAACACATATGAGATGAAAGGCTTAGAAATGTTGTGGATTGGGTGAGTGTGTATGATACCCAGACAAGTGGCCTCAGCTAATGAAATCTATAACATTGCTATTCAAACTATGATAAAATGACATGCTTTTGTTTTTCAGTTTTCCAAATTCATTACATGCCTACATATATTTTTAAAGAATATAATTCTGAATTTGTAGAAAAAATTAAAAAATAACAATGACATATGAACCAGAACACTATTTTAAAATGGATTGTTAGATCCAGTAGACATAAAATTATGTCAAATTATTATGAATTTTGTAGAACACTGATCTAAAGCTCATCTTAATGGGTATATTCACGTAATTTTAGCAAAATGCAGGCCAGGCTATATGACACTTAAAATGAAATAGACAAAGAGAAAATGTGGTCCTGTTCTGAATAAATGTTAAATATAGAAGTGAAAAGAAGAATGGACGCACCATTTAAATTACTCTATGCTTAATTGAACCCAGAGAAAGGTCTGATTTATTGTTGTCCTAAGTACAACATTTTTTTAAAAGGTGACTGATAGTTCCTTCTACATTTCTATTCTCAGATTCCTAACATTTGGGTTCTGAAGACTCAGTACATGTTTTAAATGCTATTACCAAATGGAGATTAATAGAGCAGAAAATATACACGCAGAGATTCTTTCCTGCTTTTTTGTTATCATATTTGGGATTGTATTTTTAAAGTATCAAATTTAAGTACTAATCAACATTGGCTATAATAAATCAATATTTAATTTTCACCTTTTGAAAGACTCAATGAATTATGTAAACATCAACATTCAAGGGACACATTTATAGAAAATAGGAAAGCCTGATAAGTAGAATATGTAAAATGAACTTTCAAGAAATAATAATACAAAAATATATATTTAGCATAAAAAAATCTGAGAGCTAAATGTTCACATTACCAGAAGCTATGTGATATTTAAAAAGGTAATGCTAACATGCAATGTCACCTAAAGATTAGGGTAAAAGAATGGTACATAATTTTTGTAATATTTATTATTTTTGAGAGAGAGAAAGAAAGAGAGAGAGAGTGCACAAGTGGGTGAGAGGCAGAGAGAGAGGGTGACAGAAGATCCTAAGCGGGGCTCTGTGCTGACAGTAGAGAGCCTTATGCGGGGCTGGAATTCCAGAACTGTGAAATCATGACCTGAGCCAAAGTCAGATGCTCAACTGACTGAGTCACCCAGGTGCCCTGGTATATCATTATAAATAAGGTGTATATGTGTGTGCACATGTGTGTGTGTATGTGTGTATATATATATTTATATATATATAGGCTAAAATCAACAAATGTGAGGTAATACAGCAATACTGTCAATATTTACACCAAATAAGGGGAAAAATGAGTAAGAATGAGTAATATTTCCTCCTGTAATGTTAAATCCACCAAAAGTTTAAAGTAGTCATTAATAATTGTTCTTTAACATAAAATATTGACATATATAAATGAAAGTCCACAAAATAAGAGATGAAACTGTCACAATGTAAATAATGTCCATTTTTATTAGTTTCCTCTTGCTGTTGAAAAAAGTTACAACCAAATCAGGGGATTAAATATAATACAAACTTATTATCTTATAGTTCAGGAAGTCATATGTTCAAGATGAATTTCACAGGGCTAGCATCAAGGTATCGGCAAGTTTGTGTTCCTTTCTGGAAGTTCAAGGGGACAATTTTTCCTGACTTTATCCAGCTTCTAGAGGCTGCCCACACCTCTTGGTGCTTGATCCCTTCCTCCATCTTAAGAGCCAACAATGATTATTAAGGCTTTCCTACATTGCCATCTCACTGGCTCTCTCTTTTCTGTCTCAATTTTTCAGTTGTAAGGATCTTGTGACTACACTGGCTAACCTGGACAATCAAGGATGATCTCCCCACCTCAAAGTCAGCTGATCAGAAATCTTAATTACAGGGGCACCTGGGTGGCTCAGCTGGATAAATGCCTGACTTTTGCTCAGGACATGATCTAGTCGTAAGTAAGTTTGAGCCCCAGGCTTTGCACTAATACTGTGGAGCCTGTCTGGGATTCTCTCTCCCCTCTCTGCTCCTCCCTCACTTGCTCTCTCTCTTTCTCTCTTAAAAGAAATAAACTTACAAAACACTTATATAAGAAAATAAATCTTAATTCTATTTGCAAACTTAATCTCTCCTTGTCATGTAATGCATAGTTTCAGGAGATTAGAATGTGGACATTTTTTGGAGTAGCATTTTCTGCCCAACATAACATATAATACCTATTTCTGATAAAATAGAACATTTAACAAAAAAATAGTGATGATAAAGAGATATTGAATAATACAAGTAACATACTTACAATAGGATATAAAGAATAACAAAAGACCATTTTATTTACAAGTGTCATGAGTTTTTTTTAATCTGTTAGGCACATGATATCTATGGGAAAATGTAAAATCACAAAGTTCATATTATTTGATGATAAAGTAATAATATTCACACAATATTCAAAACAATGATAGAAATGTGATGTATGTGTGTTGTGCATGTAGTAGTCATAATCACTGGAATTTAAGTTTTAAACAGTCTGTTCTCCATTGTTCCAGGCACAAAGGTAAATGAAGAGTAAAACTATAGTTTGTTATGAATAAATAAAAGAAAATTAAATTGCAAGGCTCTTATCAAAGTGGTGATAATAAAATTTATACATATAACAGTCTAAAAGAAGAAGAGCTAATATGACAGATCTCCACATCTCCTTTTTCAAAATCACAAATGGAAGTAGTAACAATAGGTAAAACCAAAGAATATAAGAAAAGCAATCAAACAGTGAAAATACAAAATGGCATGTTAGAATCTTTGAGAAGTATAACACCAAAGATACATTAAAAAATCCTCAGGGTGAACCATGTCTAAATTTAGTGTGGAATAATTAATCGACATACAGAAGACTTATAGAGATAACTGGATAAAATAAGTGGAAAAATAATTTTTTAAGTGTTATACTTTATATGCAAATAAGTGGACAAGGAAGACGAAGAGACAGCCTGAGGAAATGACGTCAAAACTTTTATTTATTTATTTTTTATTATTTTAAAAATTTTTAATGTTTTATTTATTTTTGAGAGAGGCTCCAAGGTCTGTGAAGACAGGCTTCAGGCTCTGAGCTAGCTGTCAGCACAGAGACTGACGTGGGGCTCAGACCCACGAACCAAGAGATCATGACCTGAGCCAAAGTCGGACGCTTAACCAACTGAGCCACCCAGGCGCCTTGTCAAAACTTTTAATGAGCAACTACTTTGTCCAATGTTTTGTCAGAATCAAGTAAACAACAACATAGTGCTGGAGAATTCCAGCCAAGAGAATGATGGAACTTAAAGTCAGACATATGATAAACAGAGTTATAAGTATTTTCAGATAAATAAGAAAACAAAACAAAAAAAGGACCATGGAGAAGAATAAAAAAAAGATGACGAAACTTCTTGGGGGTCATGGGGGGAATTGGCCTCTATCCTAGGTACTTAGAATAATGTCTGATACCTCATACATTCTCAATAAACACTTGTCAAAGGAATGAAGGAATAACACACACAAAAAAATTCTCCTCTCCTTCTGAATTGTAATAAAGGTACAGTTAAATAAAGCTGGGGGTTACCTGACTCAAGGGATATGTTTGGTTAAAGATCCATGCAGTGGGCCAAATTTTAATAGATGTTGAAACATTATTTAAAATATGAAAATAAAAGGGGCGCCTGGGTGGCTTAGTCGGTTAAGCGTCCGACTAGCTCAGAGCCTGGAGCCTGCTTCGGAGTCTGTGTCTCCCTCTCTCTCTGACCCTCCCATGCTCACGCTGTCTCTCTTTCTCCTAGAAATAAATAAAAATATTAAAATAAAATAAAATATGAAAAAAAACCCTGTGTAGCAATACTCAATGTACACCATACACATTTTACATAGCTTGTAAAGTGTAAATAATTCCCATCTCTGCTGAAATAAAAATCACTCGCAAATATAAAAACGCACATATAAGCCAACCACAGGCAGCAGTAGCCAAGGGCATTGATGGATATGCCAATATCCTAATACAGTAAAGTGGCATGTATACAGCTTCAAAGTTATCACTTCGGGCCTCAAAATAATAATGAAGATATTGAAGAAACAGAAAATAACAAATTTTTTTAGACCCAGCAGATGATTAAGATCACAAAGCAAACTGACCCTGAAAACCAGAAAGACTGGTGAATAAGAAGAACTGCAACTTACCAGGACCAAAGGATGTCACTGAAGTCAGCCACCAGTGGGGATACTTAAAGGAAACTAATATCTGGAGACTGAGTGGACTAGTTTGAGAGAGAAAACTCCTGGAGGCTCATCCTGAGGGGGACCTCAGCACTTCTGTGAATAATACTTCTAGGAACTCTGTGAGGTACTCAGTGAGATGGCCAAAGCAAGACCCCATTTTCTTATTCTTCTGCCAGGAAATGGGATAATTAACCACACTGAGATATTCTGAAAGCACTCTGTCTTCTGTTACAAAGTCTTGATCACAAGGGACTCTATTTTACTAAAGCATGGCCAACCTATGGGAGGGAAATACCTAACTTCAGCCTTGTGATCTTTGATGTAAGAGGATGGAAATACCCAATTTCAGCTCTATCAAGCCTTCCTGTCTCACCTAATGGGTGAAAAAAAGGCTGAGAAGCACTTGTGAAGGTCACAGCCCAGGAACAAAAACGGACTAAAAGAATGAGTTCTAATTTTAGGATTATGGGATGCTTTCTCTCCCCTTTCACCTTCTCAACACATCCACAGGGCTGCCGTGTAATAATAAGGGGTTATAGCTGAAAGAACTTCTATGCCCAGACTGTGTTTAAGAAAGGATTGAACAAGAAATCCAAAGCAACAAATGAGAAAAAAAAAAAAAAAAAGACACTAGAGGAAATTTTAGCCTCTGACACCCTAGCTATAACAAATGGTAAATAGAGCCTATTCCAACCAAATAAACATAAAATCTCACACTAAAAGCCTATTCTTATCAGTTCTTTTAACTGATAGGTGATATCTGGCTTTGGAGAAAAAAAATGAAATGCATATGAGAAGCCAGAAAATACTATTGAAGAGACAAAGAACAAGGCATGAATAAGGAAGACTTGGAACTACCAGACTAGGAATTTTAATTAAGGATGAATTTACTTTAAAATAAAATAAATTAAAATAAAATAAAATAAAATAATAAAACAAGGATGATTTATAAGCTATTGGATCTAATTGAAAAAGTGGAAAGTATGTAAGAACAGATGTTTAACATAACCAGAGAGATGAAAAGTGTAAGAAAGAATAAAAATTAAACATTAGGAATCAAAGACACTGTAACAGAAGTGAAAAATGTATTTAATAGGCTCATCAGTAGGATGACATAGTCAAGGATCAATGGATATGAACAGAGGTCAATAGAAATTTCCCAAACTAAAAGGCAAACAGAAAAACAAAATAATGGTAAAAGTGGAATAGAATATCCAAGAATTGTGAGGGTAATTACAAAAGGTGTAATATGCATATAATAAACAGGCCAGAAGGGGAAGAATGGGAGAAAACAGAACAGATATTATTTGGAGACATAATTGTTGCAATTTTTCTGAAATTAATAATTGACACTAAACCACAGGTTCACAAAGCTCGAAGAACAACTATTAGGATAAATATTAAATAATTTATACCTAACCATACATATGCAAACTGCAAAAAAATCAAATAAAATTTTTAAAAATCTTAAAAGAAGTCATCAGGGGAGGGGTTACTTATTTATACAGGGACAAGAATAATAATAATTATGTCAGATTTTTATTCAGAAAACTTACAAGCAAGAAGAGAGGGAAGTGGAATATTTAAAGTGTGGACAGAAAAAAAAACAACCTAGAATTCTGTTCTCAGTGAAATTACATTTCAAAATTAAAGAAGAAATATTTTCTCATAGCAACAAAAAATAAAGGCATTTGTTGCCCGAAGCCCTGCTTTACAACAAATGTTAGATGTCTTCATAGGGAAGAAAAATGATATAAAGCAGAAACAGATTTTAATGAGGAAAGGAACAGTGTTAAAGAATGAATAAATAAATGTGATGAAATATGTAATTGCTTTTGTTCTTTAATTGTTCTTATTCTTATTTTATGTAACAAATAAGTTTGTTCAAAATATTAATAGCAGTGATGTATTATATGATTATAGTGTATGTGTAAGAGAAATTAATTGAAACAATGTAATAAAAAACAGAAGAGAGGAATTGGGAGTACTCTAAGATACCAGTATTACCCAGTAAGTTATTTGAAAGTGAACACAGATTAGTAAAAACTAAATAGAGCAAACTCAAGGTAAATCATTTAAAAAATTGGCAAAGTAGGGGCACCTGGGTAGCTCAGTCGGTTGAGCGTCCGAATTTGGCTCAGGTCATGATCTCACGGTTTGTGGGCTCAAGCCCCACATCTGGTTCTGTGCTGATAGCTAGCTCAGAGCCTGGAGCCTGCTTCAGATTCTGTATTTCCCTGTCTCTCTGACCCTCCCCTGCTCACGCTGTCTCTCTCTCTCTCTCTCTCTCAGAAATAAATAAAAACATTAAAAATTATTTTAAAAAATATCAAAGTAATTTAGCAACATCTCAAAAGAAATTTTTAAAATATTTTGAAATAAATGGAAATGGAAATATAACTTACAAAATGTGTGGGTTAAAGTAAGGGCAGTGCTTAGAAGAAAAGTTACAGCATTATATATATCTACTAGAAAAGAAAATCTAAAACCAATAAGCTAAAATTCTGCCTGAGAAAACTAGAAAAAAAATTATTTAAATCCAAAGTAAGCTAAAACAAACAAACAACTGAACAAAAGAAGCCTAAAAAATAACCAGAGTGTAGACCATAAAAGAAGCAGAAGCAGAAAGACAGACAGACAGACAGAGAGACAGAGAGACAGAGAGAGGAAACAAATAAAACCAAAACCTAACTCTTTGAAAAGATCAATACAATTGATAAACCTCTAGGCAGGCTAGGGAAGATAATCATAGAAGAGTAAAATTGCTAATAACAGAAATGAATGATAGAACATCACTACTGATCCCATGGACATGAAAAGATAATAAAAGAAGATTATGAAAGGGGCACCTAGGTGGCTCAGTGAGTTAAGTGTCTGACTTTGGCTCAGGTCATTATCTTGTCGTTAGTGGGTTCGAGCCCTATGTTGGTCTCTGTGGTAACAGCTCAGAGTCTGGAGCCTGCTTTGGATTCTGTGTCTTCCTTTCTCTGTACCCCTCCCCTGCTCACAATTTGTCACACTCTCTCTCTCAAAAATAAACAAGCATTATTTTTTTAAATAAATGTAGTAAACATGTATAATATCTATATGAGATACACTACAAAACTCTGATGAGATAAGTCAAAGAAAAGCTAGATAAATGTAGAGATATTCCATGTTCATGATCAGGAAGACTCAGTTTTTCCCAACTGGATTCACAGATTCAATATAATCCTAATAAAATTGTCAGCAAGTTACTTTGTGGATATTAATAAAGTAATTCTAAAATTTATTTGGAAAGACAAAAAATCTAGAATAACAAAAACAATCTTTAAGAAGTCAAAGGCTAATACTTTAAGACTTACTATAAATCTGTGTTAATCAAGACAGTGTTGTATTGGTAACAAAACACACAAAAAGATCAATGAATAGCAAGCTTAGAAAGAGACTTACACAAACACAGTCAACTAATATTTAACAAAGAACAAAAGCAGTTGAATGGAGAGAAAAGGTATCTTTTCAACAAACGGTGTTGGAATCACTAGAAATCTGTGTGCAAAAAAATGAATATAACCATGTAATTGTAATAAAATATCAGTAGATACTTATTAAATATGAAACATGTAGTTAAACACATCTTTCAAAAAATTAACTAAAAATGCATCATAGAACTAAGTGTAAAACATAAATCTAAAATTTCTCTAAGTAACACAGGAGAATATCGAGGTGACTTTGAGTTTGGTAGCGACTTTTTGAATACAATACTGAAATACAATCTCTAAAAGACAAAATTGATGAGACAAAACTCATTGAAATTACAACTTTTGCTATGTGAAAACCTGTTTTCAGAGAAAGACAAGACAAACCACAGACAGGGAGAAAGATCTGCAAAACACATATTTGATGAAGGACTTGTGTCCAAAATAAACAAAGAATTCTTAAAACTCAATAAGAAAACAAAACAAAAATAAACAAACCTAATCAATAAATAATCTGAACAGAAATCTCACCAAATATGAAATACAGATGGTAAACAGCATAAAAAGTGATCAACAACACATATCAGGAATGGCATATTAAAAAATGAGATAGCACTATATACCCATTAAAGTGACTAAAATCCAAAACACACACAGTGACAAATACTTCGGAGGATGTGGAGCAACAGGTACTCTCATTCATTGCTGGCAGGTATGCAAAATGTCCAGCCCTGTTGATAGGCAGTTTGACAGTTTCTCACAAAGCTAAAGCTAAACTCTGTCATACCATAGGATTCAGCCATCACACTCCTACATAATCATCCAAATGAGGTGAAAATCTCTGTCCACCGAAAAATTTGCCCGTGAACATTTACAGAAATTTTATTCATATGCTGAAATTCAGAACCAACCAAAATGCCTTTCAATGCATCAAGTGATTAAATCATGATATATCCACACAATGGGAAGTTATTAAATCATAACAATAAGTGACCCCTCAAGCCAGGAAAAGACATGCAGAACCTTAAAGGGATGAATTCTAAAGTACTGAGTCAGTCTGCGAAGTCTACATATTTTATGATTCTAACTACAGACATTCTGAAAAAGGCAAAACTATGCAGAGAGTAAAAATACCAGGGGTGGCCAAAGTGTCAGGGGGAGGAAAGGAGGGTAGAATGCATCACATGCATTACTGTCTTTTTAAGACAGTAAAACTATTTTGTACTATACTGTTAAGGCAGGTACCTGACATTATTTATTTGTTGAGTCCAATAATCAATACCACACAGTAAGGAAAGGTGTTCATAAGAGGGGAAACGATGGGGGTGGAGGAGGGTCAGAGAATAGGAAGTATCTGAAAACTCTGTATTTGCTGATCTATTTTTTTCTCTAAAAGACTGCTCTAAAAATACACAGTCTAGGGAGCCTGGGTGGCTCAGTCAGTTAAGCACCTGACTCTACATTTTGGCTTAGGTCATGGTCTCAAGGTTCATGAGACAGAGTCCAGCATTGGACTCTGTGCTGACAATGTGGAGCCTGCTTGGGATTCTCTCTCTGCCCTCTGCCATTCACTTGTGTGCATGTGTGCGCACGCGCACATGAGACCTCCTCTCTAAATACACACACACACACACATATATATATAGACTATTAGTAAAAAAAGAAAAAAATCAATCACAACCCAAAACAATCATTAGCTGAATTTTTGGTTCTGAATATTACAAATCAGTATGCTATTCATCTGCAAAGGCTTATTTCAGTTTATTATATAAATGTTAAAATTGTTTAATACTCCTTTTCTCCAAAAAATGCCTGCTTCAGAAAAATCACATAATAAATGCACTTATAAACGGCTAATTTAGATATAAGAGGAAAAAATATATCTTCTTAATAGAAAACCATTTTTCCCTGCCCTCATCAAAATAATTATTTGAGGATCATTGGTGTAAGTGTTTGCCATCTTTTAGTCTTTCCATATGCCTGGGGGTCCATATGCCTAGGTATAATTCACCCTGTAGCTGGATGTGCAGATTCTTTTAAAATTCAGAGAGACACAAAGTACACCTGATTTTTCATCTTCCATGACAGAGAATAGATTGAACAGTGTGATGAGCAGTCTTCGTTCCATATGTTCTGTTTAAATCTTGCCAATTTCAATGCTGTAAAAGGTGAGAATAAAATGAACAACCTATTTTTCATTCTGTATGATTCTCGAGTAAAGGGAAATTACTTTCACATTTGGTGGTCAATAAAAAGGTGTAATAAAAAGTTTAATTTAAAGTGAGTCTTAAATAAGATGATTTGTAAAATAGGCAAAAAAGGAGCACAGAAGTTACAGCAGATGCAGCGGGTTTGGTGAAGGCAAACTAAAAGGCAGTATTTGGGAAATGATGCTGTGGAAGTTTCGAGAGATTGATCACAGCAGAATGGTGAATCATTTAGACTGGGCAAAAGCCATGTATCAAGAAAATGTTTAGAGTTTATTTTAAAAATGAGAAATGTGAAGCGAGTAATGACGTTATCTTCCACATGCTGAAGTAAAAATGAAGCTTATTTATGACAAGAAGAGGTGGGGGGTGCTAATTAAAATAATTAAGACACTCTCATTTGAGGGGCTGGTAGTTTTGGTCTTGCAGATGTGTGTGTGTGTGTGTGTGTGTGTGTGTGTGTGTGTGTGTGTGTGTGTTAACAAATTCCATTTGAAGATTACAGGAGGGCAAACAAGAAATGTATAGGAGTTGATGGGTTCTAGAAAATAAAAGTCACATTGCTGATAAAATGTGGGAGATTTACAAAGAGATGTTATATTTGAATGAATGAGATAATCAGGGATTATACTGAATAAAACAGTGGCTTAAATGCAGATAGGCTGAGGATACAAATGTGGATATCTCTCTTGCTTGGTAACACAAAACAAATTGATATCCTTCTATCAGCTTGATGTAGCATAGTTGAAGTCCTGAACCAAAAAGACTGAATTCCTCTGAAAAATTTAGTTAGCCTATGGGCTTAATAATAAATGGATGTCTTACTACTTACTTACTTATTTATTATTTTTATTTTAAGTCACACATGCTTACTTAATATGTTTTACTATACCCTTCGAATATATGGGTTTTCATTGATGGGTGTGTTATACACATAATATAATATACTAGAAACATTACAATAAGAATTGCAATTGAAAATTAATTCATGTGTATCTGTTTCACCTATAAATGATTCCTTCAAGTTATTTTTAGCCTAAAAATCTTTCTATTAAAATATTGTATTTTTTTTCTTTTAAGTTTGTTTAGACTCTTGAAATCCTCTTCAATGTCTGTGATAGTATACTTCCAAACAGGGCATATAATATTATCTTTAATTAGTTAGCCAAGCCTTTTAAGTATATTACCTCTATAAAATTATCTTAATATTTTGCAAAATAATTTATTTAATTAAAAAGAAAGATTATTCAACTATGACATGTTTTCTTTAATTTTTAGGTACTTTAAATATTAATGGTTTAAAGTGAGGAATTTTAAAATCTAGTTCACACAATTAACATATCAATTAGTACATGAATCCAGGAGTCCCAGGGCTTTGTTTTGTTTGTATGCTTTGGCTTCCAATTGGCATTTGCAATTTGTACATCATAAAAACTATGATGAATATTCAATACCAGTTCAAGTTAGGTAAATTCAAACTGCACATGCATAGCTGTAACTACTGGGTTAGTAATTTGGTAATTTTTTCTCTTAAGATGTTGTTTGCACTATCCAGAAAACTAAATAAATATATATGTAGTACGTGTGTGTGTGTTTATAATATATATAGCATATATACTAGTTATAAAGAGTGAACATTGTGTGGAAGGCAAGTTAATACCTCTATCCTAAGAAAAATAATAGTTTTACCACTCCAAGTTTTAATTTCACATTTGGTGATGTTTATACAAAACAGTATAAACTTACATAAAAAATTCTACTCAAAAGTTTTCTATATTTCATGTCTTCTCACATAACTCAAATGGTTCAGTTGGTTAAGTGCCTGGTTCAAGCCCCACGTCTAGCACTGTGCTGACAGCTCAGCACCTGGAGACTGCTTCTGATTCTGTGTCTCTCTTTCTCTCTGCCCTACTTGCACTCTGTCTCTCTTTTACTCAAAAATAAGTAAACATTTAAAAAGAAAGAAAAAAGAAAGTAAACAGAGTTGCAGGGAAATGTAGGGTAAGTTAGTATAACTGAATTACAATCAAAATGGGTATATGAAACACTAGTGATGATAATTTATATATATCACAGATATCTAAGAAGACAATGTGCATATTAATACACATACCATTGTGTGTATATGTACAGAAACCTACACAAATGTGCACTTTTATTCTTTTAAATTACTCTCGTATGGAATTGATAAAACTTATGTGTTTTGTCCTGAACTTTACTAAAATACAATAATTGTAACAATGAAACCATATTCTAACCACATTCCACACAGCTGAAGAATCTGTTTCTGTATGAAGTTTCTGTCAGTTTATGTGTCGACTTATCTAAAAATAGCTGAAGAGATTTTAAATAACTTTGGGAGGTATATTTCCATAAGTTAAAATATATCTAATATGAGTTTATATATACATAAACTCACACTTTGGGTCATAATTTAAAGACAAAACAAAACAAAAACCTGTATCTTATGGACAGCCTGAGCAAAGGTGCTGTAAGAGGCTTGTCAAGAATTATTCTAGTGCTGCACCATTCAATATGGCCGACACCAGCTGCATGTGGCTACTGAGCACTAGAAATATTGCTAGTCCAACTGAGGAACTAAAATTTTAATTTTATTTATTTTTTACATATTTATTTATTTAAATATTTATGTATTTAATATAAAAATTAAATATATATATTTTTGAGATAGAGACAGAGAGACAGAGTGACAGAGAGAGTGACAGAGAGACAGAGAGAGAGAGAGAAAGAGAGAGAGAGAGATCAGGGAAGGTGCAGACAGCGAGGGAGACAAATGAACCAAAGCAGGCAGAGCCCAATGCAGAGCTCAAACTCATAAAACTGTGAGATCATGACCTGAGCCAAAGTTGGATGCTAAACCAACTGAGCCACCCAGGCATCCCTCCATTTTCTTTAATAATAAGGAACTTAAATTTAAAACCTGAAATAGTATTGAATACAGATAAGTATTTCTCATGAAAATTTAGTATTCTACTTGAGATGTCCTTTGTAACTATGAAATACACACTGGCATTTAAAGTATTGATACTATCAAAAAGAATGTAAACTATTTTATTAATAATTATTATATGACATGTTTAAGATAATATTTTAATGGGTTAAGTGCAACATAATACTAAAACAAATTTTATTATTTTTAACTTAAAAAAATCTCTGTATGACTCTACCCTCTATCTCTGACTCTCCTCTCTCCATGTCTGCCTGACACCTTCTTACCCTCCACTACAAGTGGATGTGGCCCTTATTCACTTGCATTGCCCTCACCATCATGCTTTTCTTCACCTTTTCATACGGTTCAACAATAAAAGGAAACAATTGGTGACTCAAATGGCAGATGCTGTTCCGAAGCAAATAAAGAGTGCTAAATACTTATTGTGTTGATCTTGAGAATGCTCTTTTCTCCATATTAATTTAAAGACTTTTAAAGTCAGTTTGTCTTTTCTTGGCAGGGACAGAATCAAAGCTTTAGTGTCTTATGTCAGGGCTATATCAACCCTTCACCTCACTCAAATTATTCGGGCTTGTCCACTATTTTGACAAAATCATTCTGATTGGATCTGTTGAGTTGGAGTCATCATACAGAATAGAACCTTAGAAGATAAGCGAGAGGCTTAGAAATCTATCACATGATTATTAGGGGGGCATTAAAAGACTACGGTATAAGGCATGTTGATATATTGTCTTCAAGATGAACATCTTATTTACATATTCCCAGAAAAGACACACACCTAGTGGGTCCCTGAATTTCAGCAACAAACCTGCACTTTATGTAGACTTACTACCCTGATTCATTTGCCAATTCAATGATCAGTTTGGAATAGGTCTAAGTTTCCGCGCTACGTACTCTGCCCTCGCTGTTTGACCCACCAGATCCAAGGGAGCCTGAAGTATCTATGGCGAATATACTTTGTATTTTGAAGCAAACCCATGTTCTCTTCTGCAGATGTCCACCTACCTTGTGAGTGACAGCTAAAGCTCACTGCTGGGCCTTGCAGAGACCGAATGCTTGTCCACAGCTTTCAAGGCACCATGACACATAGAGAAGCCCATCATGAATTGGATGTTATCGGACACAGCAAGCCACGGATTTGGGGGTGTGCAGCCATACCCCATCATCAAAAGCAAGTGCTTTGCATGAGATGGAGCGGAGCAGAGGCAACAGCAGCCGAAACAACATTGACAGAGAATCCTCACTGAGTGTTTTCCACTCATCGCGCAGAAGTATCCTGAAACGGTTGGTGTGAAGTTTTTCAGAGATTTAGGAGAACTGCAGCGGCTCCTCAGTGTGATTCTGAGAAACCGCCCCTTCTGCACAGTGAGGTAATGAGTATCTGCAGCCTCGTCTCTTCAGCTGCAGTCTCCCCTGACGCCGGCAGCCCTCCTCCTCCGTTTCTGTGCAGAGTATGCCAAGATTCTGACAACCGTTAGTTCCCGTGGTAACCTGTTGTTTTCCTTCCCAGAATTCCTGAACTGGCTCTAGTTTTGTGACTGAACCAGACTACTGAAAACAGACTGCTGCGTCCCCTGACAGAGTTCTGGGAGATGATGCATGGCATGTGTCTTTCTAGCACAAAGCACCCAGTGAGGCTGGACAAGCCTTTGTTGGGTCTGGTCTCTACATAGTTATAGCGCACTTACTGTGCTGTAGTTGACAGAAAATTGGTGAGATCTTGAAATTAATGGACAGCAAGGCAGAGCTTGAAACTTGCTAGTTGGCTTTTTGTGTTTTGTTTCATTGATAAATAACAATAACACTTTGGACATATTTTTTGTCTCTCATATATAATATATATGCATATATTTTAAGTTTTTGGAGTTTATTTATTTTGAGAGACAGAGAGAGCAAGCAGAGAAGAGGCAGACAGAGAGAGAGGGAGAGAGAGAATCTCAAGCAGGCTCCACGTTGTCAGCACGGAGCCCAATGCATGGTTCAAAACCACAAACGATGAGATCACGACCTGAGCTGAAACCAAGAGTCAGATGCTTAACTGACACTCTGGTGTCCCTCAAATATGTTATATATTAATTAAAATTTGAAAATTTCAGGATAATCTCATATTCTTTATGGCCTTGTCGACCCTTTGTAGCTAATATGAACTGTTGTTTGTTTCAAGATTAGAAACATGTCAATTTTCCACAGCAAGATTATTTTATCATTTTACCTTCTTCTGATAGGTACTTTAAGGATTTACTAATGTTTGGGATATTTCAATACATTTCTGGAAAACTAGGCTATCTAAATACCCCATCTCTTGTGTCAAGAACACAGGTGTGTTTTACACATTTATCAACAAAAAGAAGAATTACTGTCCCATAAAATACTTTAAAATGATTATCATAGTTCATGCATCGGAATATATTTCCAGATATATTTCATGCTTTAATTGAAAGATACGATCGATGCTAATGTTATTAGAAGCATTAACTCTAAATTTTACCAGGAGTTTGTCATGTCCTAATTGTGGCAACTCTTCCAAGGAATCAATATCTGTCTGTGTGTGTCTGTGAGCTAAACACACTGGGATAAAGATATGTGTCTGTGAACAAAACACAATGAGACTTTCCTTTATCATTTCAATGCATAAGAGTTTAATGAATGACTAATATGTGACCAGTTGCACACTAAATGAGCACAATGCTAAAGTGCAAATTCAGATCTGTGCATGTTTGTGTCCAAGTGTGTCATGAACGTGTGTGTATGAGGAGGTACTGAATCAGCTCTTCCTCTTGAAGTAATGACTATGTAGTGGGTGGAAAAGTCATGCTTGTTGTTAGAACAAGCAAGTCAAGGCAAGTCTCTTCTCCTAAGTAGGTCAAGGAACTGTTTATGGGTACATTGATCACATGATTTATAATATCATAATGTCAAACAATCCAAAAAAAGGGAGCAACTTTTTATGATTAGCTGTTAGTCAATGTTCCCCCTTTTCCTTTTATGTTTTTTTTTTTTTTCTGGGTGACAATCCATTTACCAAATACTTCCTTTTGAGTGCTACATTTCTCATTTACTAAACTCTTCTTGTCAGTCTATAATCTCTTCCTTTCAATGTTTTGTAAGAATGATGCTTCCATATCCGAATTAACTATATTAGTGCCGGGGCTCTTTAACACCAGGATTGGGGGTTATGAACACAAAGAGAATCTGATTAAGGTTTAAACACTCCATTCAGAATACTGCATATATTTCCTTCAAAGGAAGTTTTTGCATAAGACTTCAGATATTTTTCACACTTTAAAAACATTTTCCATGAAGTATTAATGGCTTTATTAATGGCATTATATACTATATAATGTCCCTGTATAATACACTTATTTATATGAAGAAACTAAGTTTCAGCCTTGATATCTATGGTGATAGATAACTGAATATGATGAATACTCAAATTTCTATTTCCTTCTAATTCTACATGAAATATTTCTATTCCTACCTTACATATTCAGTATTGCGTATCTATAAATTAAGTAGTTAAATAGTCTTTAATTACTGGTAAAGTAGTCTTCTAGCCTTTTCTTCTGAGTTGGGCATAATACGCCTTATCTTTAAAATCCTTATTGCCATTAGTCAGCTCAAACTGAATGGCTACTGGTAGAACTTTTAAAACAATACTCTAGGGGCGCCGGGGTTGCTCAGTTAGTTTCATGTCCTACTCCCGGTTTTGGCTCAGGTCACGGTCTCGTGGTTTGCGGGCATGAGCCTTGTGTCAGGTTCTGCACTGATGGTGTAGAGCCTGCTTGGGATTATCTGTCTCCGGCTCTCTCTGCCCCGCCCCTTGTCTCTCTCAAAATAAATAAATTAAAGAAACATTAAAATATATCTCTAAGATGAAACAGAACTCCCCTTTGAATTTATCTTCAGGCTAATTCTATTAACCTAATTTCTAAGTTGAGCAAGGGTTTAGAAAAGATCAACGTGTGTCTATCTGTGTGTAAATGTAGTAGAATTTTGTCATAGTTGTGGATGTAAGAAATATTAGCATTGAGCAGAAGTCTCTAAACAAACACTAAAACTACTTCAAGTGCTTCTTGCAAGTCACTCTAGAAGGCTCTACAGGGATTCTAGAAAATTTATGTATTTTGTAGAGGAATGAATTTTATAATCGCATTCACAGTAAGGAAGCTGCTAGTATCTTTATTTATACGAATGAATAACTGTTGCTCCTGTCTGTTTGTAGCTGTCACAGAGAAGGGATCTTGCTGATCCATGTCTCTCCCTCCCCACTCCATCATGAGAATATGGCTGAAAATGTGGTTTTTCCATTGTCATCCTAGCTTTTATCACAGTGGCAGCAGCAGCAAAGGGGTAAAAATCACTTTTTTCTGAAACTGTTCCAACTTGGGCAGGTACAAAAGTTAGTTAATTGATTCATCCTGACAAAAGAGGGAAGATGAAAAGTGCACTCAAATCTAGAAATCTTTTAGCAAATGTAGGTTAAAAACACTAATTGCACTTATTCAAAGTAAGCTCTGTAGGAGAATGGGTAAACCATGTTTGAAGTATTTCATAGCAATTGATACTAGAATCATACAAACATGATGACTGATAAACTCTGTCCTTCTATATTCTAATAAAGGAATAAAGTTACTTTCTATAGCTATCTCATAAAATTAGAACTTAGACACAAATATTACTCTTGCTTGAAAACTTTGATCAATTCCTCTTAGAATATAAATTCATTGTGTTAATGTAAACTAGGAATAATAATATTTCTTGGAGGGATTTACAATATACAAAATAAATTATATAATGTATTCCTCCACTGACTTGTTACCTTTTTCATTCTTTCTTCCATTCATAATTATTTTTATTCTTTATTGCTCCCACATACTTCACCAGTGTTCTTTTACACCACATTTTCTACATCCTCTGAATGTGACATCCTCTGAATGTAACAAATATTAAATATTTGTTTTTGAAGGCTCTGAGCTAGGAAGATTGACATTCACAGATACATCACCTCTGCCTTCCCACTGTCACATCTACTTCTCCTCTTTACCCTCTCTTTTCTCCTTCAGTCCAATGGTGTTGCTATTACATAGTTTATAAATATGATACTAAGAGTCAACAATTAAAGAAGTTTATATTGGATAGGATTTTATTCAGCATGCCTGAAGGATATTATGTATTCAATACAAAGTAAAATAAATGTTTTATCCTTTTGGCAATTAGCTTAATATTGTGATTCACTAAGTGGACTGGAAGTTATTTAGTACTAGAAACTAAGTGCCATTATACTTTTTATGTAACTACACAGATACATTTGCAATATCACAGAGATTAATAAATTGTGAACTTTTTTGAGAATTTTTGTGTGACTAAATGATCCATTATTTGCATGTACAAGCAAATCAAGAAACTCTCTTTCATACCCATCACTTTCATGTTTTTTATTATAGTATAGAATAAAATACCTCTTATGAGACAAACTATGTATATCTCTATATTAGTATTGGCAGTAAATGCTAATTTCAATCAATGAATATTCATTGGGTAGCAGGCACTATGTTCAGCACTGAAAACACAGCCACGCATAATAAGCTTGGTTTCCTGCCCTCATGGAGCAGGAAATAATTCATCCTTAATATACTCATATAACTTACTATAGATTATGACAATTCGTATCATAAGAAATGATCAGGCATGTATGAGAGAAAATAATGGCGAATATTTTTTATATAAGTCAGAAGTATCTTTTCTGAGAAAGTGAGATGTTTTTGAGATCTGAAGTGGGGTTGGGGGGGGCAGTGCAATTGACTGAATGTTTGTGTCCCTTCCAAATTTGCATGATGAAACCTAATCCTGAAGTGATGGTATTAGGAGGCGGTAACTTGGAGAGGTAATTAGATATGAAGGTAGACCCATGGATGGGATTAGTGCCTTATAATAAGGACTCCAGAGAGCCCTCTTACCCTTCTTCTGCCATGCAAGACAAATCCACAGGAAGGATAGCAATTCTAAATGTATGTGCTCCATGAAACAGAGCTGAGATACGTGAAAGAAATCCATGGAACCAAAGAGACATAGAGAATGACACAATTATCACTGCAGACTTCAAGTCCTCTCCATCAAAAATCTATAGAACTATCAAGAAAATCAGAAATGAGATAGAAAAAAATTAACAGTATCAACCAACATTATCCAATTGACATTTACAGAATATTCCACTCAACAAGAGCAGAATACACATTTACCCCCAATTTTAAAGGAACTTCCACCAAGACAGAAGAAAACCTTGACTGTCAATAAAATCTCCACCAATTTACAAGAATTGAAATCATACAGAATGTGTTCTCCAACCACAATGGAGTCAAATTAGAAGTAAATAGGAAGATAATAGGAAAATCTACAAATACTTGAAAACAAAACAACACATTTCTAACCAAAGACAAAAAGGGAAAGTTTAGGAGAAATTTAAAAAAAGAACTGAATGAAAATGGCATACAACAGCTAGTACAGTCTTGAGAGAGAAATTTACAACACTAAATACCTGCACAAGGAAACGTCTGAAATTAATCTAAACTTCCTCCTCAAAAACTTGAAAAATAAGAACAAAATAAAAAAGGCTTTGAGGATAATAAGACTTTTGTCATATATCTTTGTTTCAAATATATTCTCCCAGATTTTTACTTTTTATTCACTTAATGTTTTTTTTCCTTTTTACAGTTTTAATTTTTATAAAATCCCATTGTGCAGTGAATGTAAAATCCTGGCAGTAATCCTATTTAAAAAAAAAAAAAAAGTCCTGAAATTCCATCCTTGGTGATATTTATAGAAGCAGTGAATTATGTAGAAGAATATCAATTCTTTCAGTGCAACCAGTACACAGTGAAGGGATGGGGGAGAAAGAAGGAAAATGAAGAATGTCAAGGATTCTTCTGATTAAGATTGAATCAAAAAGGTCAGTTTTTGAGTGAGCTGGTCATGGCCTACCAACTGATATCTCTCAAAGCTGTCA
Organism: Hyaena hyaena; assembly: GCF_003009895.1. NCBI lineage: Eukaryota > Metazoa > Chordata > Mammalia > Carnivora > Hyaenidae > Hyaena > Hyaena hyaena. Next base: position 1,294,033 of record NW_024081049.1, read on the forward strand.
TGTGGCACATTACTATCTAGAAAGCTAAGATTGTTGGGATTTGTCAAGCAAAAGGGAAATAAATATGATGCATTCTCAAAAATTAATCAGATTGTTACAAAAAGGTCACAGATATATTACATTTTTAAATTCAGTGTAGGATTTGTTTTTACTATGTTAACTCTAAGTACAAAGGAGGCTTCAAATTCTTCCATTATTATTATTTTGTGTTTAGGTTAGAGATGATTTGAAAATGTATTTTTCTATTCTCCCATTACTTTGCATGCTAGTCAGTGAGCCCCTCTCTCTACGCTTCAGTATTACTCACTTCTGCTGCTTCTGTGATGAGTGTGGAATTAATTCTCTGATGAAGCCTCAGCCTTTGGCTCACACTTACCCTGGATATTTAGGGTTGTGAACCTCTCAGCGCTCTTATGGACCCTCCTCCCAGTTGTAATTCTTGGCTCAGATGGTGGAATCCCCTTTCCTCATGAATAGAAGGTTCTTTGTTTTTTCCCAGCTCTCTTTCTCAGGAGTGATGTGTTTTCACAAGTGTTAAAAAAAAGGTCATCCTATTAGTGTCTGAAGTAAATAGTTTAAATCTATTCATACTTCATAAGCTTTCAGGCTGAAGATGAAATTTTATTATAATACTCCTTATCTTTCTATGTAGTCCTGAAGTTGTACTATAGTATTAAAAACACACATTTTTACAACTCTTTTATATTTTAAGGGTTTTATTGTATTTATTTTTATTTAAAAAATTTGTAATGTTTTATTTTTTAAGAGAGAGACAGAGTATGAGCTGGGAAGGGGCAGAGAGAAAGGGAGACATAGAATCCAAAGCAAGCTCCAGGCTCTGAGCTGTCAGCACAGAGCCCGACCTGGGGCTTGAACTCATGAACAATGATCATGACCTGAGCCAGAGTCAGATGCTTAACTGACTTAGCCACTCATGTGCTCCAGGTTTTGTTGTATTTAATATTTTTTTTAAATATTTTTATTTATTTCTAGGAGAGAGAGAGACACACACACAGCATGAGCAGGGGAGGGTCAGAGAGAGAGGGGGTCACAGACTGAAACAGGCTCCAGGCTCTGAGCTGGCAGTCAGCACAGAGCCCGACGAGGGGCTCGAACCCACGAACCACGAGATCATGACCCAAGCGAAAGTCGGACGCTCAACCGACTAAGCCACCCAGGCGCCCCTGTATTTAATATTTCATAAGACCCTTTTTATTATTTTGAAATTGGCAAGTGGTATGGTAAAGAATCATGAAGTTATAGTTAGAATAAAAATCTACTTATTCTATAAAATGGTTATTCATAGTGCATACTGGAGAAAAAAATCCATTCTAAGAAGTAACAAACCTAACATATGTGTCTGTTGGTCAGAGACCACTTAAATATACAAAGCTCCAAAATAGACACTTAAATAGACAAAGTAGTTCACTTAAACAAAGATACAAAATTAATGAGAAAGTTCTGATTTACATATATGATATAGAAATAAACAGTTGCCTAGGGAAAATTTTTACAGTGGGAGAAGTCTCAGAGTATATAGATAAAATTTTATCACTGAAAAATTCCTTGGGGGCAACTGGGTGGCTTAGCTGGTTAAGCATCTGACTTCAGCTCAGGTCATAATCTTGTGGTTTGTGAGTTTGAGCCCTGCATCAGGCTCTGTGTTGATAGCTCAGAGCCTGGAGCCTGCTTCGGATTCTATGTTTCCATCTTTCTCTGCTCCTCCCCTGCTCACACTCTGTCTCTGTCTCTCTCAAAAATAAACAGACATCAAAAAATAAAAATCATTGGAAGTATTACCTCTTTCCAGACTGAATAAAAATCAATTTATATTAAGAATTTACACTTTTGAAATGGATAAGTTAAAATCCCAAATGGAAATAAATATATATACATTGTATCTGAGGTATGAATATATCTGTCATCATTATAGTCAGTGGAATTGTTAATGGATAATATCTCAATTTCCCACAACTTATGTTTGTCACCAACAGCTTTTTCAGGTTTGGAGTGAGAGAGAGAGAAAGAAAGGAGAGAAGGAAGGGGAGAGAGGGACAGATAAAAATAATTTAATTAGCTGGGTAATTGAGTAGCTTATTTTTAACTGAAGTTCTCTCAAAGTATTGGACACTTTGTGATTTCAAATCCTTGCTTTAAACCAAGCACTATATTCTTAAGGGAAAAATTAGGAAGGATTTTTAAGGGGATAACTGTATAATATCATAACTATCATTATCACATGATATAAAAGGCAAAAGTATAATATTCTGTATGGGACTACTAATAGTTGTCTTTGGAAAAATGATTGCTAACCATGTAAAAATGTGCTACAGTTACTTTTTTTTTTTTTTTTTCTTTTCCTCAAGACCTCCCAAAATGTCTTAGCTTCCCGTGTGGTAGTGTGCTACACTTGACCGCCCCCTAGAGGTCAGTCTATGCGCCATGCTGGCTCACTCAGGTTGGCTTTGTAGAGTTGATCTATAATAATTGGAATGAACTTCCTACCATCTTCATTTTCCTGTTCCTTCCCCCTACCCCCTTTTCCCCCATCTCCTCCATGAGTACCGGAAGCATAGAAATGAATTGATAAGCTTCTCGGTTCCCTGCTCCTTCTCTAAATTCTACATGGTGTGGAAATCAAGGACCTTTTCTGCAAATGGAATTGCTTCCAGGATTTTGCATCTGATGTACAGGACTTGGCATATTGTGTTCTGAGAATGAATACTACCAAGCCTTTAAAAAATCTTTTTTGTAAAACATTTAATACTATTAGTTGTCATGAATTACATATACTCTCACAATCAAAATGCATTTCTTGTTTATATTGACATTTATTTTTATGTTGGTGTGTGTTTGTGTCTGTGTCTATGTCTATGTCTCTAATTTCTCAATTTCTTTAGAAGAGAATGTGAGAATGATTGAATAGCAAGCAATATGGTCTGTAGAGGTTGGTAGAGGAACAGAATGTAGCAGATAAGCATTATGCATTGCTGGCATATTCTTCAGTAGCATATTGGTATTATTAGGAAACATTTCAGATCCTTTATCATGGCATTTAGCTGTAGCTATGAAAATGGATGTTCCCTCAAATCTCTTCAGAACATAATATCCCTTCTGCCTGAAGAAAACATGTCCAGTTCTCTCTATTCAGGGTGGTAGAATTCAGAGTTTCTCAACTGTGACATTATTGACATTTTGGGATGGATAATCCTTTGTTGTGGGGGGTTAAAAGTCACTAGTGTAAGGGAAAGAAGCCAGCCCTTGGTGCTAGTTAGAACTAGATTTAAATTCCTATTCAGCTGTGGTTGCATCTGAGCAAATAGTACACATTTCACATATATGCTGCAAGGGTTAAATAACAATATACGACATACATATATTAGCCTGTCCACCGCCTGAAATACAGCAGTACTCCTCAATTATTCCCACACTTGGACAGAGGCCACTTTTCTTAAAGGATCAATTCAGAGGCACTTAGTTTAGAAGACTTATTTTTACTTCAGACCTTTTAGCATATAGTATATAATGTTCTTTATAATTCATGTCCATTCCTCACAGGAAATTTGTTGTTCTTTGTCTGGGCTGCCACAGCTTCTGAGTCCCAATCTATCATAACATTCCCCCTCCCTGACTAGATGTAATTCGTTGGGTTGCTTTCCTGTGTATAGATGTACAGGATGACTTCCCGGTTCCTGGAAGACAGGGGAGATTCTTGTTCATCTGTGCTTATATTTCAGCCGGCTGGCTCAGAGCTATGGACCAGTCACACACGAAGGTACATATGAATAGGACATCATCGATGCACGTGTTTACAGAGTCCCACTTAGTAGCCTCTGTGGGGACTGGTGAACACCAGCCCCTCATAATGAAACACTCAGCTGTTATGGTTTCTATTCACAATTTCAGAAAAGAACAGGTCCCCAAGCAAAACAAAATAAGAGAAATGACAATGAAAACAAAAACAACAAAACATGTATTTTTCCAAGTGCTTTGAAGCTACCCTTTTGTCACTAATAACCCAGGATTATGTTTAGAGGTCCTGTTTTTACTGGACCTTCTAACAGAGCCTTATTCTTTGAAATAATTCCATTGCTGCTGCCCATTATGCTATGTTTGTTGTTTTGTTTTGATTTTATGTCACTTGTGGTTATCAAGAGTGAGAGAAATACTAAGTAGTGAAGTAAATTTATTATACTGTGGGGGGAAAAGACCAAAATCATAAAAAGCAAAAAGACACAGAAAGCATCTATTGGGATAAATCAGAGATAAAAAAAGCAATGAAAAAGTAAGTATCCCATTGTTTTGATACCATTTGTTGAAAAGATTTTCTTCTTTACCATTGAATTTCTTTTTTGCCTTTGTTTCAAATCTATTTATCATACAGATGTAGATCTGTTTGAGTTCTCCATTTCATCCACACTTATCCTTATGGCATTACCACATTGCTTTTACTATTACATTGTTAAAGTAAATGTCAAAATAAGTTAGTGCATGTCCTCCAAATATGCGCTGTGTTTCCAAGATTGCTTTGACCACCCTGTGTTCTTTGCGTCTCTTCTAGAATTGTGAAACTAGTGGCCAATTTCTAATTTAAAAAATGTCTCCTAAGATTATAATGCATATCATATTGAATAAAATAATTTGAGAATAATTTATATTGATTACATCTTTCAATCCATGAACACAGTATATCACTCCATTTATTTAAGTTTTGTTTAATTTCACTTAGGATTGTTTTTTAATTTTCAACATGCAGGACTTGCACAGATTTGGTTCAAATTTCCCATGAATGTTTTATGGTTTTTAATACTTTAGAAAATGGAACTTCTAATATTCCAATTAAATAGTTTTTTAAAGAAATAGATTTTATTTTTGTTTATAGATGCTGTAACTTAAGATTTTGCTAAATTCCTTATTTTCAGTTTGTTAGTTTATTTTTAAAACTTTCTACTTAATTATGCAATCTTCAAATTGAGACAGTTTTAAGTCTTTCTTTCTAATTATACTTTGAGTTAACCTTTATTCTTATTGCTCGGGATGATGATTAACATAATTGTTGAAGATGAACAATCTTGCCTTTCTCCCAATAATAAGGAAAATATGTTTAATATAAAGAGACAGGCTAATACATTTGAATAAATGAATTTTGTTCAAAATGTGTAATTAAAAATGCCACAGATTATAAAAAAGGAAATGCATATTCCTTATCCTTCAAAACTTTAATACCATCACTATATAAATAGCTGTGTCTAATAAAAGAAAAAATAGACACTAAAATATAAAATCATATAAGTATCAAGGAAGCAATTCCTAAAATAATAAATACAATCTGTTTTCTTTTTTAAGTTTATTTACTTATATTAAGAAAGAGAGAGAATGTGTGTACATGTGCACTTGAGCAGGGAAGGGGCAGAAAGAAGGGGAGAGAAAGAATCCCAAGCAGGCTCCACAATGTCAGCACAGAGCCTGATGTGGAGCTTGATCCAACCAACTGTGAGATCATGAACTGAGCTGAGATCAAAAGTCTAACACCTAACTGTGTCAGTCATCCAGGTGCTCCAAAAACAATTTGATGTTAAAAATACAAATGCAAATACACAGGAGTGCCTGGATATTTCAGCTGGTTGAGCATTGGATTCTTGATTTTGGCTCAGGTTATGACCCCAAGGTCATAGGACTGAGACCCACATTGGGCTTTGTGATGAGTGTGAAGCCTGCTTAAGTCTCTTTCTTTCCCTCTGCCCCACCATCACCAAGCCCTCTCTTTCCTTAAATAAATAAGTAAATAAAAAATAATAAACATAAAAATATTAAAGAATATAGTACAAAACTGTGATAAATTCTTCCATCTATATTGATAAAGAAAAAATGTCAATTCTTATAAATGTCTTTGGACATACTTTAATATTCAAAGCTGTTGGGTATATTTCCTTTCAAACTTCTCTGTAGAAGGATTTAGAAATCTAAATCCTTTACAATAGTAAAGACTTTGGAACAGTGCTTAAATGTAGATAATAACAGTTTTAAGTAAGATGATTAAACAAATATTTGTGAATAAAGATATTTGCTGAAGGGTTATCTTTGATAGCGATATGAGAAATATAAATACCTAAACAAAAAGATTGTTAAATTTTGTGATATGTAAGTGAAGAGGGTTATTATAGTCTAATGCTCACTATATTGTGAGTTATTTTTATCTTCTTAACAAAATTAAAATACATAATAACTTTTTTTTTTTTTTTAAACTGAGGAAAGGCCCTAGAACCTCCTGAAGCCTGGTCCAGATGCTAAAAGGTTTTAAATGCAGAAACAAGGAACTTAAATCTATGCTGTGAATCATGGATTCACCAAACATTCTTCACAGCCAAGCTTCCTCTTAGTTGATGGTTCTTCTCTTTTTCTTCAAGCCACAAACTGTAGACTCACCCTTGACATTTCTTTTTCTCTCAATTCTCACATCCAAAAAATCCCATTGTCTCATCATTGGAAAGAGATGAAGATTCTAAAAATCTCTTCCTGTCTCCACTGCTATTCTCATGGTCCAGCCTTTGCCCTTTCTTGCCTGTAATAGTCCCCAGTCATACTTTTTGCCTCCATCCCTGCCTTAGTCAAAAATTGTTTTCCAAAATATGTCAAAATATACTACTCCTTTGTCTCAATCCTCTTTTCACCTCCGATTTTGTTTTATAATACCTCCCCATGTCTTTATAATGGCTATAAAATCCTATATGATTTGTCACTAATACATTTGAGTGCTGTTTGCTATTTTCCTTTATGCTTCCTCAGATCCTGTTATATCAATCTTCTTGAATACAACAAGTATCCTCGCATTGTAGGATTCTGATCAAACTGTTCCTAGATATATGCTTGGCTAAATCCCTCATCTACTTCAAGTGCATGTTCAAATTTCATCTTTTCAAAGAAGACTAATCATACAATTTAATAATGCAACTCATGCCACAGACCTCCTCCATAATTAAAGTTCCTGATCATCTTCACCTGGTCTACTATTGCACTGTTTTCTTGTAAAATGAATTACTTTCTCACATACTATATAATTAATTTTCTGAGTTTAATATTTCCCATTTATCTTCTCTTGCTTGCCGTGCTCTGCATAGACATGAATCATTTTTGTTTTTAATTTTTTCATTGATGTACCTCAGGTCCTAAATGAGTACCTAGCACATGGTGAGTATGTAATAAATATTTATGAAATGAAAGAATGAATGATCTCCTTTTTATCTTTTTTATGATGTGTTCACACCTAAATATTCATAATCTATTATGTGCACAGGGCATTTTGGTTTTTAATCTCTGTATCTTTATTGTATCATTTTAGACTTAAAAAGCTATGCATTTTTTTTAACCTGGCTAACTTATTATTTGCCAAATTCACACAATTTTAACTAATGCAGAGTTTAACTTTCTTCATAATCATAATAAAAGTGATATATATAATCAACCAGAAGTTAACTTATACTAAAATTCCCATTCTTTCTTGTGAGAGTTTTTCAGAATTCTTCTGGACCAGCAAGGAAGAAAGGGCAGACTGAGGACACACAGAATCCAGCTGCCAAAGAAGTTCTGTCCTTGTTATTTGATTCAAATTAAAATAACATGTTTATGTAAGCATGTTTTTGAAAGAATAACATAGTATGAATTTCAAATGTGGTTATTAGTATTACATCCAAATAATTAGCCTTCGATGATAATTTATCTGAGTGGAGCTGGAACACTGGGGAGCTATTTCTATAATGGCAGTATTCCTAGAATCTGCCAGTGTACAGCAAATACTTACATCTCTACATCTACCATGTAGCCTGGACTATTTTAGGTTTACTACGATTGTTTTCTTAAAAAATCTATGAATAGCGGCATTCATACATACTAAGTAAGCTCCCTGAAAGATAAAGAAACAAAGAGGTGAGGTCTAATATGGAAAGTAGGCAGGAATACAGAATAATCTTTAGAGTGTGTCCTGCATGGCAGAGAGCTCATCTTTGTTGACATGAAGGATGGATTGTTACAGCCCAGCACTGGGCCATTGTAAATCCAATCTAAATGAACATTACACTTTAGATTGATTGAGTAGGTTGAAGCAAGAGCAGGTGCATTATGTTAATTTATCCTTTCTGGTTTTTAGTTTTTAGAATGGACATGGTGGTGCAGCTGGAAGGGGTATCAGGTAAAGGGTTTAAGCAATCTTATGGGATTGGGTATCTGGTTTGGAAAACAAAAGATATCCTCAATCAATCTAATATCACTAACTAACATTTCTTTCCCAATAAAACTACTCCCGAGTTTTCATCAACTTCCTAAGATGCAAATGTATTTGCCACTATTACCCAGTTGACGTTAGCATTTTATAAATTTTTAAAAGCCTGTAGGGATAGTTTAGGAGTTTGGCTTCACTTAGCTCTGAACATAACTCTTCTCAGTCTTCTAGAGACTACGTAGCATATAAGTGGACAGTTTATCTCCTCGTCTTAAGATTGCCTATGCTTCTCCAGTTTTCTCCCATTTATTTATCTTATATTTCTAGTGTAGTCTGGTTTCTGTGTTCCTTCGTTCTCTATTTTATCACAGCACCTTACATGTAATCACCCAGTGTGATTGGAAAATATTTTTCTATCTGCCACTTAGTCCTTGAAATCACAGACTCTATTTTCATTTTTTGTGAACAGCAGAATGCCAGGTGCCACAATAATCCTTGCATATACACACATACCCATGTGGGAGGAAAAAAAAGGATTGGCTACATGAATCTAGGATGGCATTGTTTTTTTAGGTTTTTGAGGATTTCAAAATTTTTGGATAATCCTGATTTACTGTTATCAATAACACCTTCTAGGGTTTATTTTTAAAATGCAAATCAAGATTATAGTGGAAGTAAAGTAATTCATCAAGTTCAAAACTTACTCATGTGATACTTGTTCAAAAAAGTATGCTTCATCAGACCAAATACTATATTGAATTCACTTCTTTAATTTTTCACTTGATGACAAATTAAAATTAATTGAGATAGCAATTCTGTTACAAAAAGAAATAACTTTAAGTAGTGAAAAATTAAAATTGACTTCATTTAATTACTTCAATTTTAACTTATAATTATAATTTAATTATGGTTTAATGATGGTAGTGTAATACTCTCCATTTAAAGTAAATGGAAAAAAATACTAATTTTTTTTCATGTAAGAACTGATTGGGATTCATCAGCATTACAATTGTATCAGAACAAATTTCTTAAATTGTCTCAGCTCTGAGCTTAGGATTTATCTGTAATGCAAAAGCACTTAATCATTTACATGTGTGTGTGTATATATATATCCATGTATATATATATATGTGTGTGTGTATATATATATGTGCATATATGTATACGTATATATATATACATACAACATACAGAAATAAAATATAAAATATAAATTATATATACATACAAATACATACTGTCTCATAACTATAATATCTATTATTTTCAAATAACATGATTATTATAATTTGTTTTTGTAAAACATGAGTAGTTTATTCAGCATATTTCTTTGTTGACAAATTTTACAGACTGATTTTCAATATCTATTCAATAATTTAGTGTAGGTTGTTGAAAGTTTAGGAAGGTCTTTAGAATATTAATAGTGACTTAGGTATGTAACCTAATCATGATTAACACAAAAATATAACAATGAAAACCACAGCTGTATTAATTTTAGTTACAGGGCCCACTGAAAGCCAAGTGTGTATTTTCTCCCTCCATTGTTTAGAACCATTCAGAATACCCAAGGGGATAATCAGCCCTTTAATTAAATCTGAAAGTTCCCCTGATGTGCTGAAAGAGTGCTTTGAAGCCAGTTTTTCATATGAAAATATTGATGCTTTAACACAATTTTCTGTCATTTTCTTCCATGATCAGAATCTAAATACTGAGTTTCATTATTGAAATGAAAAACAAAGTATGGTTTTTATTAATTTTAAGAAAAATATATTGATGCTTTCAGACATGTATATAACTGACTTAAATATTCTACTAAATATCTTGTGATAATGAGCAAATTCTTAATAAAAAATGGGTCTTAAAGATGGAATTGTTTTTTAAATTTTATTCGTCTTATGACTCTTGAAGTAAGCAACTTTGCCCAGGTGACATTAAAAAAAATTACATGATTGCTTTGTTTCACTGAGTTTTCTCCAACTGAGAAAGGTTAGCATGCTCTAACATTGTGACTTGGTGATCATGAACTCAAAGAAAAGATAAATTAATTAAGGTTCAAGAAATACAAATCTGTGTCACATGAAAGACTCTACTATACAAATCTATAACAAAATGCAAATATATTTTCAAATATGTTGGTTTCCCATAATTAGTGATAAGTAAAACAGTTTGATTTGCTTTATGTTTACCAGCTCCTAAAATAAGATAGAGTTATTAGAAATCAAGGTTCAAAAAAAGACTTTTATCCTCTAAACCTGCTGTCTGGTACATTAGGAGACAGTGATTTCTATGATGAAAAATAAGGTAGGAAGAAGGCTGAGAATTATCGGAGTGTCACTAGGATCCTACTTAGAGTGCAGGAACTGATCACTGAGAAGCTGACACTGTTCCCTATATGAAGAGGTTGGCCATGAAGAAATTGAAGGGAAGAGTGTTCCAGACGTAGGGAAGAAAAAGTGCAGATGTCCTGAGTATGGAGTTTGCTAGACACTTTTAAAGGAAAATCACAAGGAACAAAGTGTGGCCTGAACAAAATAGTAGGTAGATTCAAGAGGTATGGGAAGCCAAACTGTGTAACACATTATAGACTTTTCTGAGAAGAAATGAGATAGGTGGTGATGACAAGATTTGGTACACAAAATTAGTATAATCTGGATTAAAGAACATTCAGGATGCTGTGTTGAAAGGAGACTGAATGAGACAATGGTAGAGGCAGGGAGATCAAGAAAAAAACAATCTACATTTACTTGTTTTCCTTAGATTTGGATGGTACACTGGAAAGCAAGATGACAGTTGATATTTAATTTTTAACTTTGTTATTATTATTTTTTTTTGAGAAAGAGAGAGAGAGAGTATGCAAGGAGCAGGGAAAAGGAGCAGGGAGAGAATCGTAAGCAAGGATCTATGCTCAGTGCAGAGGCTGACATGGAGCTTGATCCCACAACCCTGGGATCATGATTTGAGCCAAATTCAAGAGTTGGACAATCATCTGACTGAGATTTTATGCAACATCTTTCTTCTTTTATAGTTCTAAAATCTAAAGTCACACAAACTATTAAAAGGTGGTCAAGGCCTACATAAATGATTCAAAATTGCATGAAACTTCAAATAACCAGAACATTAGAAAACTAGTGAAAAAGCATGACAGCTATCAAATTACACTTAGAAATGTCGTATAAATGGATATAAATAAATAAATGAATAATTAGGATAAAATTACAAATTTGTGCATCTAAATTTGATACCAGTAGAAGTTGAAGGCTCAAATCCTTTACATTTGATAGAGTTCTAAAAAGTCATTGTTAAATATCAACATGCATGTAGAACTGAAAAGATTTTACTTGAAGGATAAGGGTCCATGTATAATAATTTTAACTTAAAACAAATCCAATGACTGCCAATATTGAACTAAATGGATAGGGACAAATATTGGTTAAATGAATAGTTATCTGATATTAGGAGAAAACTGAACCCTATAATCAACCTGTTCTGGTGAAATAATTGATAAATGGGTCTTCAGCATAAAATCAAACAATGCCATGACATGAACGATGCTAATTGAGAACATAATAAAGCCACAAGGACATATTAAGACCTCTGTCAATAATATTAGAGATGTCAACTCTCAATAGATTACAAAACCATGATCTATATCTATGGGAGGGTGTGGATGGTGTGTGAGAGTGATAATTAACTTTTAGGAAAAATAGGTATTTCCAATAATTTTTGGACTAATAAATAAACATCTTAGTCAATGATTAAAATCTCACCTCTTGATTTGTATATGTGAAGAAAAAAGCAACTCTCAAATACGGTAAATAACTTACCAAATGATTACCAACAAATAAAGTTTAGCATCTCTATAAATATTGACTGAGGTATAATTATATTATGTGCTTTCCAGTTCACTAGGATATATCCTGGATAAGACTGATTGAGGTAGGTTTAATTGAATTGTTGTTTGAGATAAGCTGAATAAAAATGCATCATTGATAAATAACTAAGAATAAATAATAAAATTTTTCTTCAGTTATATAAGAACAAAGACATGACTCAAACGTTGATATTCGTTTGCAGGAAAAAGAAAATGTGTCTGATTTGGATTCAGTCTGCCATGGCCAAATGGGAAACTCAAGTATTTAATATGCACATTCAGCAATTATATAAACTGTTTTCAATAACCTACATGATGAAGTAATGTCAAAAAAATCTTATTTTTTCAAACCTGACATTATTCAAAACTGCATCTTAATTATCTTTTTTAAGACAGTAAAGAATTCCTGGAAGAGTATTATTTTGATCATCTCATTTCTTTTTTTTTTTTTTTTAATGTTTTATTTATTTCTAGGAGAGAGAGAGAGAGAGACAGCGTGAGCAGGGGAGGGTCAGAGAGAGAGGGAGTCACAGACTGAAACAGGCTCCAGGCTCTGAGCAGGCAGTCAGCACAGAGCCCGACGCGGGGCCCGAACCCACAAACCGCGAGATCATGACCTAAACGAAAGTCGGACGCTTAACCGACTAAGCCACCCAGGCGCCCCTAATCGTCTCATTTCTTACAGTGCTATCTTTGTTTGGAAATCTCATCATTTTCTATGTTCCTTTATATACTAAAGAAATCAATATACCTGGTGAAGCATCTATTCATTTAAGATAAGTAAAATTATAGTTCATCACAAACAAGGCAACAACGACAAGAAATTTACTTGCATTGGTTTGAAAAAAAGAGATTTATCCAATTATAAACATGCTTCTACAAGCAAGGATAATATCAAACTTTCAGAACAAAGTACAACCAGGAAAAAGATCAGAACAACTCTTTTTTGCTGTTGTTCATTACTACCTCATTATGCTGACTTTGGCCAAAGTCTCATGGACCTAGTTTAATGAAGGGATAATGAAAGCTCATCCTTTCCCATTTATATGCTCAATCAACTCAGTATTATTCAAACATGTTTCTCTCTTTTGGAAATTCACACTACAAAGAGTTCTTTTTTTTCTTTATATTTGAATGCACAAGCATGTAACTTACTGAGATCTGTTAACTATATGACTTCAGCATGTTTCGTACCATCCTTAGTAAAAGACTGATAATAGCTCCTACTTTAAAAAGGTACTAAGAATTTTAAATTACTGAACACATTCAAATTATGTGTCTGGCACATTGTAGAGCTTGATGAATATCATTTATTTGCATTGTTGTTGCTAATAATGATAGTTCTTAGAATACTGGTTTAAATGATTTCTAGGTTAATGTGCTAGATGTTAGCATAGAGAAGGAGAGGATTTAGAATTGACTCCCTACCTTAAAGAAATTTTTATTCTGGGGGTAAACATCCCCATACAAATGACTTAAACACTAGGGAAAAAATCAAATAATTTTGAGTTTTGTTGGTTTATTTAGTAAAGTGTGTCAATATTTCAATAAATGTACCCACGGTGCTCTGAAAATGCTGATTCAGTTTCCCTAAGACTATTCCTTGTAGCAACCCTATTTAACTCTTTTAGTGTCTATACTGGGTTACATCAAACAGTAGCCTCATTTTTCAACTTAGATACCTCACATATAAATATAAATATATATATATAGCCCTATATATATATATACATATATATATATATATATCCCAAATATATACCCATGTTTCTATTGTTACTTTGTATATCTGTTTTTAGTGAATTTCCAATAATAAATACAGATAGAATGAAATCATTTAAGACATAGGAATAAAAGTCAAGTAATAAATTTTGGTTGATGGAAATACATGAATGAGATAAGCAGGATATATAATAATAATACACAGTCAATAAAAATAGAAACAAATGTATAGATCACCTCCACTGTACAGAGTTTGTCTGCAAATGCCTAGTGAGGTCAAGTCAGGCCAAGAAAATTCAGGCTTGCTGCTAAAATATTGACACCAGGTGGAAATTCAACCCTCAAAATCTAGCACCCTAATCTGTAGAAATTACATTACAATGATAAAGGCTAGAAGGTGGTGGAAGTCAGGTATTAGTAAATAACACAAATTAAAAAAATATGTAAACAGTAAATACTGACTTCTGAAAATTACTTTTTTTTTTCAACCAAATTGTGTTTTGATGTGTTTGTCAGGATAAAACTAAAAAGAGTAAAAAACATAAAATGTTACCTCAGATCATGAAATGCATTAATCTAATGGATAGGCCTGTTTACTATTAACCATCAGGATACAAAAAAGATTCTGCCAGTGTCAACAGTTCTGATCTTGAAATAGTTGTTATTGAGCTGTTCATTCTGATAGCAATTGACCAACATGCTCCATTGTTTCTAAAAACCATTCTTCATTATGATAGAAAGTCCATATCACCAGCACCGTATGACTCAGAAGAGGCTCATTGTTTGGCTTCTTATAGATACAGAGCATAATTTAAGTTTATCTAAAAAATATACTCATGTATAAACTGAAACACAGAATGGATAGGGAAACCTCCTGTTTTACTCCATTTAGTTTGCTCTGTCCGGTTCCCAGGACTTCTAAACTATCTTTGTTGTTACTTAAATGGTATTCAATTTCCATGATTATTATTATAATTCTCATAACACAATATTTTAAAAATCCAAAAAAGTATGTCCCCTGAGTCCTCTCTTCTGCCTAACTCTTCCTGCTCATTCCACATTTCCTTTCCCTCCTTCCTCCCTCTTCTCCTGTCTCTAATCTCTTTTCTTCTACCTTTCTCTTTGTGGAGCAGGTAATCATGTGTGGACTTTTTAGGCAACAGCAATAATTTTAAAAATTATCCTGGCAAAAGGTAATATATTAGTAGTGGCTATAGAACCTGATACATTTTTTCAAAGACACATCAAACAGATGTGTATAAACTATCAGAAGTGCAAGAATAGTAACTGAGAGGTGAGGTGAAGGCGAAGCCATGGGATACGTGATTAGTTGGCAAATTTAATTTTAATATTTTGGGTTTATTTAATTATTTTTGAAAGAGAGAGAGAAAGAGAGCATCTGTGTGCAAGTGGGGGAGGGGCAGAAAGATGGAGAGAGAGAGAATCCCAAGCAGGCTCAGCACTGTCAGTGCAGAAACCAGTGTGAGAGTTAAACCCACAAACCATTAGATCATGATCTGAGCTGAAGTCTGATACTTAGCAAACTGAGCCTCAATGCCCTTCACTTTTTTTTTTTTTTTTAAAGAAAAGTAATACTGTGAAGTTGCTATAAAATGCTCCCAGCTAAAAAAAAGACATCTGATGGTCACAACATCCTAACTTCTCACAAAGAAAACTGATTCCTTCTAAATTTCATCCAATGATAATACATGCCACTTGTAGCAGCACAAGACAAATGTCCATTTTCCTCTATTTGACAATAAAATTTTTCTCATAATTTTTAGCCTTTAAATATTATTTTTAAGTGATATCATGATCACATTAAAGACAGTGTAAAGCATGTCTGCCCTATCTAAAATAGTATTTCTTTAGAAACTCCCTGTGTAAACTTTTCTATCAAGACGTACTTTTATCTTTCCAAGTTTAGCATTATCCTGATATTAGTGATAATTATACCTTTGTGGATTTTTTGTTTTTTGTTTTTTTTTAGACGTTGACCACCCATTATATGCATCCTTAATCAAATGGTTAATGAAACTGGACTACTTCTTACACCATACACATAAATAAATAAAAAAATGGATGAAAGACCTAAATGTCAAACAGAAAACCATCAAAATCATACTGGAGAAAACAGGCAGAGACCTTTTTGACCTTGGCCACAGCAACTTATTACTAGACATGTCTCTAGAGACAAGGGAAACAAAAGCAAATATTAACTATTGGAACTTCATCAAGATAAAAGCTTCTGCACAGTAATGGAAACAATAAATAAAACTAAAAGGCAATCGATGGAATGGGAGAAGATATTTACAAATGGCATATCAGAAATTGGCTGGTACCCAAAATATATAAAGAACTTATCAAACTCAACACCCCAAAAACAAATAATCCAGTGAAGAAATGGGCAGAAGACATGAACAGACACTTTTCAAAGAAGACATCCAGATGGGTAACAAACACATGAAAAAATGCTCAACATCACTCATCATCAGGGAAATACAAATCAAAACTACAGTGAGATACCACCTCACACCTGTCAAAATTGCTAAAATTAATAACACAGAAAACAACAGATGTTGGTGAGTATGTGGTTAAAGGGGAACCCTTTTGCACCCCTAGTGGGAATGCAAACTGGTGCAGCCCCTCTGGAAAACAGTATGGAGTTTCCTTAAAAAAATAAAAATAGAAATACCCTACAACTCAACAATTGCACTACTAGGTGTTTGTTAAAGGATACAAAAATGCTGATTTGGAGGGGCACAGGCACCCGAATGTTTAAGGCAGTGCTATCAACAACAGCCAAAGTATGGAAAAAGCCCAAATATCCATCGACTGATGAATTGATAAAGATTTGGTGTGAAGATCACACACACACACACACACACACACACACACACACACTGGAATATTATTTGGAGACCAAAAAGAATGAAATCTTGCCATTTGCAACAATGTGCATGAACTAGAGTATATTTTGCTAAGCAAAATAAGTCAGAGACAAAACAAATATATGATTTCACTCCTATGTGGAATTTAAGAAACAAAACAGATAAACATAGGGGAAAGGAAGGAAAATAAGAGCAAAACAGAGAGAGAGACAAACCATGAGACTCTTAAATACTGAGAAAAAAACTGAGGTTTGCTAGAGGGGAGGTAGATAGGGGCATGGGCTAACTGGGTGATGGGCATTAAGGAGGACACTTGTCAGGATGAGCAGTGAGTGTTATATGTAAGCGATGAATCACTGGGACTTACTCTTGAAACCAATATTACACGATGTGTTAACTAACTTGAATTTAAATAAATTATATATATATATATATATATTTACTTCATCTAGCTTTTTAAATGTACATACATAGAATCATACTGTGCCTACATCTTTAACTCAAGATTTTATTTCTAAGAATCAGGAATCTGATTGTGTATGGTTGCAGTTAACTTATTTCCATCACTTTGTAGTAATTCATTGCCTGTTGCTACCACAATTCAGTTGTGCATTTATCATTTAGTCTCTTATGAATAATGCTGCTCTGAACATTCTTGGATATATCTTCTTGCATAATTTCATCCACAGAGTAGAATTTCTGGAGCTTAGGGTATTAGTATCTTGAAATGTACTATACAATGGTAAATGTTAACCACAATGATTATACCCTTTACAGTTTCATCACAATATATAAACAGTCCCATTGCATTGGTTTCACACCATAATTTAGTCATTAGATTTTTATACACACACACACACACACACACACACACATATTTGCAAATCTGCAGGAAATAAAATAATAACTTAGTTTGACTTCAACTTGAATTTCAGTCATTATTTAGTAATAATTGCAAATTTTGATAAATGTTGGAAAAATCCTATTCAGAAAAGCTCTGACAACTTACATTCAATAAGAGTGTTTATGAGAATATCCATTTGTCTCAGTCTTAAAATAACAAATGTATTGACTGTATATTTTGGCAACATGAGAGGATACAATTTAGATATTAATCTTGATGTAATATGCATTGCCATGATAAGAGGGTACTATGAACAATTTTACACCAACAAACTGGACAAACCTAGAAACACACAACCTACCATTACTGAACCATATGAAATAGAAAATCTGAACTGATTACTAGTAAGGAGATTGTGTCAGTAATCAAAAACTTTCTGACAAACAAAAGTTCAGGAAAAGATAGCTTCACTGGTGAATTATACCCAACATTCAAAAAAAATCAAAGAATTAATATTAGACCATCTTAAACTTTTCCAAAATAATAGAAGAGGAGGAAACCCTTCCAAACTTATTTTATGAGGCCAGTGTTACCCCAATACCAAAACCAGTCAAGAACACCACAAGGAAAGAAAATTATAGACCAATATCCCTGATGAACAGATGAAAAATCCTCAACAAAATATTAGCCAACTGAATTCAACAATACATTAAAAGGATCATACACCTTAATCAAGTGGATTAATTCCAAGGATGAAAGGTTGGTTCAACATCTACAAATCAGTGAATGTGATATACTGCATTAACAAAATGAAAGATGCAAATTATATGACTATTAGGACGCAATTCTCCACGTATCTCTCACATTCCTTTATTTTTAGCCATTAACACTAATTCGCTCAGATAGTAAAGATAAAGACCTCTCTGTTCTTTCACCAGAAACCACCTGCTCACTTTCCAGAACAATAGAGAGAAGGCCCATCTCCAGGAGGGAACAATGGGAAAACTTGGCAGTAGGTCACTTGTAAGTCTAGGGGTTTCTTAAGTTCATTGTTCCACAGATGCCACACAAACCTACTGTGTGTACAGCATCCACACAGTCTAGTTTTGGATCACTCCCCTTGATTTAGGGGAGGGGATCCAAGGGAAACGACAAGCATGAAACGCTTTTCTGCTCGCTCCCTCATGAGTAACAAAGCCCTTTGTACCTATGTCTTCCACAAGCATCTATGAAAACAAGAAAAGTTAACTAGATAGCTTTCAAGTAGGATGCAATCTCAGATCCCTCTAAGTTCTTACAGTGACAAATTCCTCTCTGGAGAAATGAAAAACATGATGCAGTTTGACGTTAGGTACAGAACAAGTGTGAAAGGTGGGTGGGGGTGGGGAAAAGGCAAGTAAGAAACAATGAAAGGCAAGGAACTAAAGATACCCCAACAGATGGCAGGTTACTCCTGTAGAGTTCTCCTCTATAGAAACATGGTCACTCTAGTCCTTGATGCTTCAGTACCTATTTCATGGCTTTAAACACAATACATTGATGTTTTTATCTCACTTTTCTATTTCTTACAGGGAGTACCGTTCTGCCATAGGCTTCTCCATCCTACTTGATATCAGAGATAATTAGGAATTCTTTTAGTAAACTAGCAATAGGAAATTCTTAACCTTATAAAAAACATCCTTACAATATACATTACTCTAAAAGTGTAAAAAACGGGTAGAAAATACTGAGGATCTTTCTGGAAAGGAAAAGCAGAGAAAGAGGGGAAATTATATCAGACATAAGGCTTTATCAAAAAGCTATAGTAATTAAAACAGTATGGTACTGGTACAACAATTAACATATAGATCAATGAACAGAAAAAGAGTTCTGAGAAAACTTAGATATGAAAGGAAAATTGGAAGATGCAGAGGTAAGTTCACAGATCAATTGAGGTAGAAGGTAATCCACATTAAATGAGCCATTTAAGAAATATACAATTAAATTCATAAATCAAAAATAACTCCAGAATATACTTTACACATGTCTTTTCATCCTTAATGTGAAATAAAATGTGTAAAAATTTTGTTAAGAAATATTGTTATTTTTTGGGGCGCCTGGGTGGCTTAGTCGGTTAAGCGTCCGACTTTCGCTTAGGTCATGATCTCGCGGTTCGTGGGTTCGAGCCCCGCGTCGGGCTCTGTGCTGACTGCCAGCTCAGAGCTTGGAGGCTGTTTCTTATTCTGTGTCTCCCTCTCTCTCTGACCCTCCCCTGCTCACGCTGTCTCTCTCTCTCTCTCCTAGAAATAAATAAAACATTAAAAAAAAATTAAAAAAAAAAGAAATATTGTTATTTTTAAGGCTAATTTTTAAAAACAGCAAATTTGATTTGACAAAAATTCAGACCTAAATTTGGGGTATTGTTTGTATTAGTAATATATGATTAGCATATACAAACAAATAAAAAAGTCATAATCAAAACAATATAAAAACAGGTAAGGACATGCACATGATTTCAGAAAAGAAAAATTTTTAGTGAAAAATATTATGAAAAGATACTAAAGTTGACTACTAAGCTGGAAAAGCCTAATCAAGACCTCATGGCATCTTTTTCAGACATTGTTTTGTCAAAAATTGAATTTTGACAATGCAAATTGTTATTTAAAATGGAATTAATTGAAGTTTTAACATAAAACAGTATTTTTTTTGCATATGTTATTAATTATTTTCCATTTCTCTACAAGACAAGCAAACATCATGAAATGGTGAATTTTGTCTACTGTGTTAAATACTACATTTCAAACAGAGTTCTTTGACACATGGATATGCAAATATTTATCAAATGAACAACTATGAAATAACTGCTGAGTTCCAAATATGAAAGACAGTGAAACAGATATTTAGACTTCCTCTCATCTCCTTTTCCTTTCCATTTTCTTAGTTTGATGGTTTTTAATAACTTTTGCTTTTAAAGATTTATCCATTTTAGCATTTTCTTATATTGTATATCTATAATTGCCTTTATTTAGTTCAGTGCTCAATTAACTGATGTACCTCTCACAGTACTTTGCTATTATGTATTTCTTATTCCATGAACTATTTATCTATATATATGTCTATTTATTTATCTATTAATTTAAAGAGCTAGTTTATTTTATTTTTTAAAGTTCTATTTTTTTTTTTTTTTTTGAGAGAGAGAGAGAGAGAGAGAGGAGGGGCAGAGGGACAGAAAGAGAGAGAATCCCAAGCAGGCTCCACATTGTCAGCACAGAGCCTAATGCAGGGCTTGAACTCACCATGAGATTATGACCTGAAATGAAGCCAAGAGCCAGATGCTTAACTGACTGAAACACCCAGGCACCCCCATGAATACTATTAAGACAATAAATGCCATTTTGGTTCATGTTGGAAGACTCTATCTTGTGCCCATAAAATTTATTTTATTACATTTTATTTACAAAATCGCTCATAAGTTCTGTATTTCCTAAGCTCTTCCTTTTTCTCTGGTTTCTTCATCAACAGCATATTTGGCAGTGTCCATTTGGCCATGATATTTATAACAGTGTATAAATATCACATATAATTTTACCATGTGCCAGATAATATTTGGAGCACTGAAATATATTAGTTCACTTAATTTTTACAATCATATCAAGTAATATTATTATGATATTATTATAATATTATAATCAGAAAACATAGGCAATACTGGATCAGTTACTGATAAGCTGGTTACCCAAAATATATAAGCAGATACCCTATTGCAAAAGGATATAACCATAATTTTTTTGTTTACCCCATTGTCCTGTTGCCATTCTGTATTACCTTGGATTCAGGAATGTGCCCATAAACTATTTAATGATTCCAGCCTTCTCTGTTCCGATTATTAGAACAATGTCAATAATTTGGCTTTTTTAAAATAATAAATTATTGTAACTTTGGTGTTACAATTTTCATTGTATTGGCAGCTATTTGAATTATTTGCTTTGCATGTGAGATGATTCTGATGTGACATAGTGATTATTTTTATTTTTTTATTATTCTTAGCTAAAGATAGAAGGGCATAAGCAGTGGAATTCATTTGCAAAATGAGACAGAATTCCTCTGAATTACAATTTTTCAATCAATGGTGGGAAATATCTTTCAAACTTGTAATATATTATCATACTGTATTCTCATACTTAGCAAAGATATAAAATTATCTTATTTGATTTTTTAATATCAGGAATTTACTCTTTTTTAAAAAAATTAATGTTTTATTTATTTTGAGAGAGAGAGAGAGGGACAGTGTGAGCAGGGGAGGGTCAAAGAGAGAGAGAGATACAGAATCTGAAACAGGCTCCAGGCTCTGAGCTAGCTGTCAGCATAGAGCCTGATGAGGAGCTTGAACCCAAGAGCCGTGAGATCGTGACCTGAGCCGAAGTTGGACGCTTACCGACTGAGCCACCCAGGCGCCTCTGGAATTTACTCTTTTGAACAATTTGTCTTAAGCAATCAGAGAGTGAGAACCAAGAAGCCCAACTTTCTTTTCCAAGGAGACTTGACAACTGAATTTTTTGAATATTGAGAATCAGAATAGATAGCCAAAGTCTAGTTGTGCTAAAGGTAAAATAGAAGGGTGCAAGAGTGAATCTCCATTCGTAAAGCCCATAGCATAGTAACTAATTTCTACCTATGTTTGATTCTGAGATTTGAAAGATCAAAAAGAATTCAAACATTTTGAAAGTAATCAACTGTTGCCAGATTACACTGAAATATTCTTGATTGCCCTAAATTATCTCTCTATCCTATTCTTCTCCACTCTTCACTAGGGTTCAAGACCTTTATGGATTACATAAAATTTAGCCTCCCTTGCTCTCTACTTTCACCTGGGTTCACATAAAGAAATACCAAGAGAATATGACAGTGAGGCAATAAGGCCTTCATCAGGAATTCTTAGGAATGCAGTTATTATATCTACATGAATGTATTCCTGGTGAGGCTGCTGTAAAAGATATTCACGATATTTATTAATTTAAAAATACATTAATGAGGTTGGTTCTTTGTGCCAGGTATTTCTTTTTTCTTTTTTAATTTTTATTTATTTCTGAGAGAGATAGAGAGGCAGCATGCGCAGGGGAGGGTCAGAGAAAGAAGGAGACACAGAATCAGAAACAGGCTCCAGGCTCTGAGCTAGCTGTCAGCACAGAGCCCTATGAGAGGCTCGAACCCAGGAACTGTGAGATCATGACCTAAGCCAAAGTCGGACGCTTAGCCGACTGAGCCACCCAGGCGCCCCCTAGGTATTTCTTTATAGTTGTGAATGTTTTTTTTTCAAAAATAGATAGTTGAATAAGATGAAGTACCACTTATGAACATGTGAAGTTTATCTTCTACTAACTACAGTGAGTACATCGTATGAAAGAGAATGGGATCTCAGGCATTGTGAAATCTAGTGCATTATTTGATTATATAGATTCTAATTTTTTTCTTTTATGACTGGATGTTTAATTATAATAAATAGAAATGAGTTTTCTACCTAAGAAATCATATTTAAAATATAACTTTAAAATAGTGAGATTTAACTTGATGTACTGGAATTTGTTTATTTAGCAGATTTACATAATTTAAAGCAAACACATGCTATAGTCTATATGAACATATTTCAACATATTTAAGTGCACTAAATTATGCAAATACTAAAAATTAAGTTACTGAGAATATTTTATTAATTAAAGAAAAAGACAATTGGATTATTAGGGAAATACCCTGTATTTTGTAAATTGGGAAATTTTATTTTTTTTTTTCAGAATGCTTAAAAAAAAGATGTTGAATCTTAACATTTGAGTCTCTTAAGTTCACTAAATTTTAGAGTTCATGGCATATTCTTTCAGGTCAAATTCAAAGAAGTTAATTCTATTTAGCCCTCTGGAAGAATACTCCATTAATTAGTGGTATCCTAATTAAGGCTGCTGGTGAGAAAGGAAGGCTAATTAAGTTACAGCAGCTGCTCTCTCTGTACCGTAAATGAAGCTATATTGTTTAGGTCTGCCCTGGTTTAAACGTGAAAAAAAATGTTAATACTTCATATAGTCTTTAAACTATTTTTACTTTGACTTTAGCTTTCTTATTTTATAGGATAACTGTTATAAAAAATGTGCTTGCTCAAAAAAATAAAAGAGAAAAAATGTAGGATTAACTTTCTAGTAAACACAGCACCATTCAGATTGTGACAATTTTCCTTTTTTTTTTTTTCTGATTTAAGGTATACACATACTATTGGTGAATCCATAATACAAAATTCATAAAATATTCATGTTTTCAAATGACCTGCTCTAAAATGAAAAACTTTCATATCAATTCATATAAAGTTAAGTTTTTTCTCTGTGTTTATTATTTGGTGAACTACTTTTAACATACTAAAGTTTGACTTAAGCTTGCCTCCGGTTGTACGCAGAAAATCGCCATGACTTGTAAATGATGCTTTTTGCAATGCCATCATTGTTTTCACAGTTGTGAGCTTATATTTGCTTCCAGACCCTGCCAATATGTTTTCAAAGCTCTGTGGTTTTCTTATGGTTCCTTCCAAACACTGCCTGCCTATCATAAAACTGCCAAATGGATTTTTTTTGGGGGTGCATGGGAAGTATTTTTTTAGCTTAGAATTTTGCAAACTAAGGACCACATTTATAAACGAATGACAAATAAACACAAAAATTAAAATTGAAAACTAGACAAGTAGGTAAATTGAAAACTAGTCAAGTAGGTCACAGGTTAAAATAATTCAGTGTGAAATAATGTATTTCTTCTTGGAAACTGAATTCTGTCATTGCTTTGGAATGGATAAATCAGAATTTCTGTTTTAAAAGAATTTGGTGTATGCTTTAATATTCAAACAGATCAGTACAATACAGGCATTAGCTTGGCATATATATTTGAAAAAGTTAGACAAAGTAACATAACCATGTAAAATAAGATTAAAAGTTATATATATTCATAAAATATCTGCCAAAGTGAATTAGCCAAAAACTAGAAATGATAAAATATAGCTGTGTTCTCCATTTCTTGCAATATGACACGTTAGGTATTTGTCAGGTCAACATATAAAAATTCTGGGAAATATAGCAAAATGTATTTCTAAAAGCCTCCCTAATTTTATGAACATATTCTAACTGAAGATGCAAACACAGATTGAGAAACTGAGTGATAAAGTTGGTTTTGCTTGAGAATGTTTGGTTACTTTGGTGATGCTGTGCTTACATGGCCTCCTGGCATACAACACACGGAAAGATTAGCTAACAATTCACTTATGAAGGGGTGTCTAACAATTCTGGGCATATGTGAGAGGGAAACAGGGATAAACGTGGGTCCTCTAATCTGATATCTGAGTAACAACATTCCTGCTTGACACTGAGCAGGGAAGGCAAGTGAGGAAAAAAATCTTTAAAAGGTATTACTATGGAGGTGCCTGGATGGCTGTCAGTTAAGTGTCTGACTATTGATCATGATCCCAAGGTTCCTAAATTCAAGCCCCCACTTGGAATCTGCCTCTCTCTCTCTCTGTCTCTCTGTCTCCGTCTCTCTCTCTCTATCTCTCGTTCCCTCCTTCTCTCAAAATAAATAAATAAACTTAAAAAAAAGAAATGTGTAACTCTGAAGCAAACATAGTATAGGTTTCTCAAAATGTGTATTGAAAACACTCATGTTATAATTCTAATTTAAAATTTTCTTGGATTGGTGGTGCTTCAGTGTCTGTTAGAAGCAATGCAAATCCTCTCTGGGGGAACATACTTTCCTCCTAGGGCTCATGTATTCTCCAAGCCTGTTTACAAAAACAAAACAAAACAAAAAAACAGTAAATAGTAATCAAACACATGGGTGGCCAAGTCATTATTTCTTTTGGATTAGAACAAACAGTATATGGGGAGACACAAGATCTGCAGATCTATAAATACAGAAAATGCCAGAAAGAAAAGGTAAAATAACTATTATGAACAAAGAAATGAGAAGCCAAGCTTAAATTCTTTAAGAGCAAGAAAAATGAAACATTATCAGTTATAACATGTGAAAGTTTAATTGAAAAAAAAGATAACATTTAATTTGCTATGAATTAAAAAAGTAATTGAATGACTAGGACATATTAGTTACTGATGAAGACAGGATTCAATTATCATAAATAGTTCAAAACTTAAATAAAACTAGAGACCTACATTTTCAGAAAATATGAATGATATACTAAAATAAAGAGGAAGGGAGAGCTTAATTCACTCTAATTGGCGTTTCAGATCAAGAAGACAGGAGAAAGAAATTTTACAAAGATCAGCTTATAAATATGTACTAATAATGAGGGGAAAAGGAAACTTAAAGCTGAAAAGCTATATGTAAACATTTTAAAATTAAAGAACAAAATCAAAAATAAAATATTAGCATCAATCATGGTGGAACAATTTTTAAAGTAACTTCAAATAAGTAGCACAGATACATATCAAATGTAATACAAAATGATATATTTTTAACGTAGTGAGAAAAATAAAATCCCTAATTTACCACAGATTTATGTTACTTAGTATTCACACCTGATGGTGGGTATACAGATTGATATAACTTTAAGAAAGAGTTCATATACATTTCTATCACATGAAATGAAATATGTAAATTTTGAGAGTCACCCAAGAATATCTAAATATATAGAAAGGGTAAAATGTTATTAGATTGGAATAACCAATAATGTAATAATTTCAATTATCTACAAACTCATTCTTAGATTCCATTAACACTAGCAAAAATCCCAAGTACTTCATTCTTATGGATTGTAAACCTTGACAAGTAGGTTTTCAGGATATACAAAAAAAAAAAAAAAATACTTTGCTGATTGTGAATTTTCTAATAAAGATAATCATATATAACACACATATATATAACATATGAAACATGGTCACTCTGCTACCATATTTGCAATAGAAACTTTGCTAATCCTAAATCATGAAATTACATCCTATGTTTTCTTGCAAATGTTTGAAGTTTTATATTTATATCCATGGTCTATTTTGATGTAATTTTGTGTGGAGCATATAGGATTATCAAGTTTAATTTCTTTGCATATGGATATTCAATAGGTCTAGCTCCATACTAAAAGTTTAATCTTTCTCCATGAATTCCTATCCCCCCACTGAAAGTCAGTTAATTCTCTTCATGCCAATGTATTTATTGGCTCCTTCTATTCCATTAGTCAATTTATCACCATGTACAACAGTATTACCCCTACCTTGATTACCATAGCTTTATAAAATATCTTGAAGGTAAGTCACTTTTGTTCTGTTTCTTAATTCTTTTTGGTTATACTTGTTTGGACTGTCACAAAAATTTTAGAATCATTTGGTCAATTTCTACAAAAATTTCATGAACAGTTTTCTAGTTATTTCTTTGACTCTAAAGAATACTGGGAGGAACTGTCATCTTAAGAGCATGGAATTTTCAAACCATGAAGAGGAAATACCTTTTCATTTATTTGGTCCTTTAAACTTTTAGGTATAATGTTTTATAGGTTTTACATTCAGACGTTACATATATTTTGCCATACTTATACCTAAATGTTTCATATTTTGATCTTATTTCAAATGGTGTTTTAGAGGCACCTGGGTGGCTGAGGCAGTTAAGTGTCTGACTTCGGCTCAGGTTATGATTTCATGGTTTGGGAGTTCAAGCCCCATGTCAGACTGTGCTGACAGCTCAGAGCCTGCAGCCCGCTTCAGATTCTGTGTCTCCCCCTCTCTCTCTGGCCCTCCTCCACTTGCTCTCTGTCTCTCTCTCAAAACTAAATAAAAATTTTTTAAAAATTTAAAAAATGGTATTTTAATTTTCAAATTCTATCACAATTTATTCCTATGATATAGAAATATACTTTGACTTTACATATTGATCAAAAGAAAGATAAATTGGACTTTAATCAAAATTAAAAGTTTTGTCTTTCAAAGGCAGTATCAGGAAACTGAAAAGACAACATACAGTATTTAGATAAAATATTTGCAAATCTTATATCTGACAAGGGGACTGTATCCTCAATATATAAACAACTCTTACCACTGAATCATAAAAAGATAAATAACCCAACTAAAAACAGCAAATACATGAATAGACTTCTCTCAAAAGAAGACATACAAATGAACAATAAGATTGTGAAAAGAGGGGTGCCTGGGTTAAGTGTTAAGTGTTAAGTTAGTTAAGTGTCTGACTTCAGCTCAGGTCACGATCTCACGGTTTGTAAATTCAAGCCCCACGTCGGGCTCTGTGCTGACAGCCCAGAGCCTGGAGCCTGCTTCAGATTCTGTGTCTTCCTCTCTCTCTGCCCCTCCCTGACTCCCAGTCATGTTCTATCTCTCAAAAATAAACAAACATTGAAAAAAATTTGAAAAAAAATTTCACAAACAGATAATATACATCATTAGTCATCAGGGTAACACAATTCAAAACCACAGTGGGATACCACTTTATACTCACCGGGATGGCCATATCCTAAAAAAGACCATGATGAGGAGGATGTGGAGAAATCAGAACCTTCACACACATGGTGGGTATGGAAAATGGAACAGCAATTTTGGAACATAGTCTGGTGGTTCCTCAAAATGTTAAACATAAAATTACCTTTTGGCCCAGCAAATCCACTCCTAGGAATTATACTCAAAAGAAATAAGAATATATTTCCATACAGAAACTTGTACACAAATGATGATAGCTGCATAATTCATACTGCCAAAAGTTAGAAACATTCTAAATAACCATCAACTGATGAATGGATGAACAAAGTGTAGTTTATCTATATAATAGTATAGTTTTATCCATAAAAGAAATGAAGTACTGGAACATGCTAAAATATGGATAAAACTTGACATCATGCTAAGAGAAAGAAAACATACACACAAAACAGAAATAATATAATCCCATTTATATGAAATGTACAGAATAGTCCAAACTATAGAAACAAAAATAGACTGGGAGGGGCGCCTGGGTGGCTTAGTCGGTTAAGCGTCCGACTTTCGCTTAGGTCATGATCTCGCGGTTTGTGGGTTCGAGCCCCACGTCGGGCTCTGTGCTAACTGCCAGCTCAGAGCCTGGAGCCTATTTCAGAGTCTGTATCTCCCTCTCTCTCTGACCCTCCCCTGCTCACACTGTCTTTCTCTCTCTCCTAGAAATAAATAAAAAATATTAAAAAAAAAAAAAAAAGGACTGGGGTGGGGA
This sequence comes from Hyaena hyaena, assembly GCF_003009895.1. Taxonomy (NCBI): domain Eukaryota; kingdom Metazoa; phylum Chordata; class Mammalia; order Carnivora; family Hyaenidae; genus Hyaena; species Hyaena hyaena. The sequence continues at coordinate 1,322,769 of NW_024081049.1, forward strand.
ATGTAGTTAGGAGTGATAACTAAAGAGTCGGGGCTTCTTTTTGAGGTGATGAAAATATCTTAAATCAATTATGGTAATGGTTGCATATCTTTAAATACATTAAAAGGTTGTATTGTACACTTGGGTGAGTTGTACCTACATGTAAATTACATTTCAGTAAAGCTGTTACCAAAAAAATCTTAAGACAGGCTAAAAATACTTTCCTTTACTTTCCCAACTATTTTGTTGATTTACAGACCTATTTGGTTCAGGAATGACCTTTAAAAATTTTGCAGAATAAATTTCTTACCAATTCTAAGAGAAAGGCATAATAAATAACATTTTTTCAAAATTCTCTTCTTTCAGAGGATTTTTTAGAATGTCTGCTATTATGCTTAAACCAGATATTTCAATATCCTTCTTATAAGAGGCTCCTCATTGAACTCTGTATTTTCTAGTGCCAATAAAAACACATATGTATTTTTTAAACAACTTTTTAAGAATAGAAAGACTGAAGAAGATGACTATTGTTTTAGTTAAGTGAAATCCAATCAAGTTATTAAAAATAGCTTGATTACAATAAATAAAAGATCTTCAAACTGTAGTTACATTCATCCATGTAAACTAATTCCTTCAGAATATTAAAATGTGCTATAAATCAATGCTTATGTTCCGAAGTTTTGAAGTTAGTCAAATGTAGATTTGTAATGTGGCACTACGTAGCAGCAATGTGATTTTATCACTTAGATGGTCCATCTTTATTTCCTCAGTTAAAATGAACTGACATTATCTTCTTAGAAGGACACATTTAAGATAACTCATGTTATATATTGGATCCTCAGTTTTACTTTTTACTATTAACAGTAGTAGTAATAGAAGTAGTATGAATTAAAAACATAAAGCATGATTTCCCCCAAATCTATACATTCTGATAAAAATCTAGCCTTCTTGAGTGATTAATGCCACTCTTTTTTGGAAATCAAACAATTAATATACATTCATTAATATTATGATTCCCCAAAGAGGGTTTCCTTTTCAAAAGACTTAATCTGGACTCTTCTGGACTTAATCTGGATAATTGTTACCTTGAATTATAACCAATGAAACAACTATTATCCTATAAATGAGATTTAAGAAACCTATATTACATTTCTACTCATTGCCTTCAAATATAAGTGTCTTTCATAACTTATCTTAGTGTCACAAAACACTTCACATGTTGTTCGCTTAAAATATTTATTTTTCTTCTAGGACTAGTCAGCATCAAGAGAGAATCAACAGGGGTTTCTCTATCACAGGATTTCTCTCTTGAAGCACTTATTGGGAAAAGTTTTCTACATAAGTCCTAGAAACAATTATTCACATAATTTATTATTTTCTTCTTGGAGACTAACAGTTTATGTGTGTGTGTGTGTGTGTGTGTGTGTGTGGTACAAAAACTTATTTGCTATTAAAACACATTATCTGGGCACCTGGGTGGCTCAGCTGGGTAAGCGTCTGACTTTGGCTCAGGTGATGATCTGGCAGTTAGTGTGGAGCCCACATCGGGCTTTATGCTGACAGCTCAGAGCCTGGAGCCTGCTTAGAATTATGTGTCCCCTCTTTTTCTGCCCCTCCCCTAATCACACTCTATTGTTCTCTGTCTCTCAAAAATGAATATATATTAAGCAATTAAAAAAATAAAACACTTCATCCTCATTAGTATTTTCACCTTGAAGGAGAGAATGACTGCTCAAACCCGGTAATTTTGCTTTAATGTTGAAAGGAGTTATGACGAAGGGGAAGCTCCAACTATTTTCTAAAATTAGATTTGAGGTCAGATGTGAGTTTCACTTTTGCAATGCTTTCCCTTAGCCCCAGTGGAAGAAATAATACTTGGCTGGACAGACATTGCAAGTAACAAGAAGTCAATTCTTTGATTTTAAGGCTGATGTTCCCCAGTGTCTTAAGCTGCAAAACAGTGATAGCCATAGTCTAGTTTATAAGTGAGCAGAAACCTAAGTGTGTGGGCAGGTGTTACAGCATCAAACTCACTACCAAATTTCAACACAACTCATAGAGAGACAAGCGAAAATACCAGTGGAATTGTTGTATGTTTATAAAGTGGAACAGTAGATAGATGGATGAGACACAACTATTTAATAAACTGTCATATACTTTCAAGTTCACAGACAGAGGAATTCAGCTCAAGAAGGAAACCAACTATCTGGATGGAAATTTGTCCAAAAAAGAATATCCAAGGCCGCCTGGGTGGCTCAGTCGGTTAAGCATCCAGTTTTGGCTCAGGTCATATCACAGTTCGTGGATGTGAGCCTCATGTGGGGCTCTGTGCTGACAGCTCAAAGTCTGTAGCCTGCTTCAAATTCTGTTTCTCCTCTGTCTACCCCTCCCCCGCTCACTCGCGTCTGCTCTCCCTCTCTCTCTCTCTCTCAAAATTAAACATTAAAATTTTTTTTAAAATCCAAAAGTGATGTAATGGCAACACCACTTGTAACATCACTACCCTTTTAGATAAATAACAAGAAATGTAATCACTCAAGAAAAATATATGATCAAACTATTTAGTCTTCCTTACGTAAATATGCTTAGTCCCCTATAATTTACAATAAAAGTAAATTATATTTTAAAATAACAAAAATAAATCTACTCAATATTGCTAATAGATTGGGAAGTGAGCAAAAGTACATATTTATATATCAGGTATATATTATATCTACATATGTATATTTTGATTCTTACATGAACATGTAATATAAATAATTTTGAGTAGCTAAGTGAAAGATTTGCTACTGATTTTATTAAAAATAAAACAAAGAGGAGCATGGACATCTTTATTAGGTGACTTAAACTATATTATTAATAAATGCAAAATATAAATGTAGAGTCAAAATTTCAATTCAAGTTTTGCCAGGCATTGTGATAGAACCATACTGGTATAAATTTAATTATAAAAATATTGGGCAAATGATCAGGAATTGAGAAGGATGCCAAACATAAATATAGATGGCCCTACCTACTTGAATTTTTGATATACAAGACTAACTGGACTGTAGTACTTGAGGGCACAAATATTAAATCATGCGGCATTGGTTTGAAATTCACTTGTGCCCTTATTTATATAGTAACCTTGGGTAGGCGACTGAATTTTCTGTACCTCAGTTTCCTCAAATTTAAAGTGGCTCTGGTAGTAGTACCCATTTCATGATAGCATTTCAGTGAGTTAGTGTGGTAAAGCTCCTGGAATGATGACTAGGACCTAAAAAATGGTATATGTGTGTGTTGTGTGTGATTATTCTTGTTGAGAGAGCTTGTGATGAGCTGAAGTACACAAAGCTGTGGTCAAAGAGCAGGATGACTGGATACGTGATCTCAATTAACCTACTGAGCCATCCAGGAGCCTTGGTGGTGCAATTGTAGTTAATCATAATGATGGAAATCTCACAAATCCTCAGATGGAAGAGAGTTTAGCATTCAAATGTTGACTCAATAGATTATACTGCCTAGAGAATGTTTTACTTTATTTGTAGACTCCAGGAGATATCCTGGGGGTCTTGAATTTGAGTAATCACACAAGATTTGAGGACTTGATATACCAGGTTCATAGAAAATGTTGGTGGGGATAAACGAATGGCTAAAAGTGTGACCAAAGACAGTAATATTCCCAAAGGAAAAAAAAATTACCACGAATTAAATGGGTCCTGTATTCTTGACCATTTGCTTATATTCCCTTAGTCACATTTTTCTAACATATAGACATGTAATTACTTCTATTTGCATGCATATTTATTAGTATTCCCTTCATTGGGTAGATTTGAAGGAGAAAACAATACTTCTTTTTACTTAAACCTGGTATCATAAATGAATTCTTAGGATCATTTTCCTTGTAGAAATATGCTCATTAGTTCTGGGTAGCTGAGCTATAGTAAAATGCTTTACAAGGTAGTAGATTGTATCAGAAATTTTTACTGTTAAATCAAAATCAAGTATTCTTAGGGGCATCTTGAGTGGCTCAGTCGGTTAAGCGTCCAACTTCGGCTCAGGTCACGATCTCATGGCTTGTGGGTTCAAGCCCCTCACTGGGCTCTGAACTGCAGAGCAAAGCCTGTTCGGGATTCTCTCTTTCTCCCCCTCTCTCTGTCCTCTGCTCGTGCTCTCTCTCTCTCTCTCAAAATAAACATTTTTTTAAAAATCAAGTATTCTTGAATTATTAACAAATTCTTATTTATTCATATTGGTAAAGTTCACCACTAAACCAATACAAATACACTGAAGAGTATGAATATGAAAATAAAACTACAAATTCCTGTTGTTTTCCAAAGACTATATTGTTCTACATTATTTTTGTTCTTGTTAATTAGGTTTTAGTATTAGGTTTTAGGAGGGAAGGGCATTTCTTCCAAAAGCATCCATGTAGAAATAATTTCAAGTAAATGTTTTTCTTCTGTGACATAACTTAGACGATTGCAGGAAATATTAGTGCAATTCAAATCCTAAGTTTGTCTCCAATAAAAACATTAAAATCATTCCATTTTCCATATAAAGTCAACTTCGATTTAGTCACTTTAATGACAAATCTAAACCATGACCACTGGGTTCTGGGAACAAATTTTAATCTGATTTTAAAAATGAGCTATCTTGTTATATGTAGAAAATGAATTAAATAAACTTAGGTGCCTTCTTCCATTTTAGGAAGTAGATCTCCATTAAAAACATAATAGAAAATATAATTGAGAGTGCTGTTCTTTGTGATATATACTTTTAATGTCCAAATTCCAATTAATGATAGCACTTAACTATGATACTCTGCACTGAAAACAATACAAAGGTAAATTGTTTACTTGAGAGACCATTGGGTTCTATGAGTTGCCAATGATACATTGTATGACCTTAGAGAAAAACATACAGCATTTCTTATAAAGAATGAAAGAATGTTACGTTCCATGTTAAAAAACTGCATGCTATTTTAAGAATATACAATAGCACTTTGGCTATTTAAATACTGGTACTAGTATTATAAATTAGCTTCAGAGACTCTATGAAAAACATGAAGAACTCCTCTCTTTTTGTGAAAATTTCCCAGGGAAGTATATAAAAGTCACAGGAAAAATGACATAAATCAAAATTTTCAACAAAACAGAAAAATCTAAATACCAGGGCTATTCCTAAAAGATTAATTTAAATAAATTTCAGTCAAGACTGGCACTTCTAATAAGCAACTACAGCACATGATTCAGTCCCAAATATATGAGCTAAACAATGAATTGCTCAACTGCAACCATGTGGTATAAAGACACTAAACTAAAGGGAAATATAAGACAATAAAATAATATCTCATTTGACATACTAGGTGGAGGATTAAGATTTAAACAGTTCTCAAAGAAATCAAAATTTTGAGGAGGTATGATATTCATTTCCTAATTTTTTTGAAAATAATAGTGTAAAAGAGAATGCATGAGAATATTACATTAGATTAAAACCAACATTAAAACATTGGTTATTAAAGACATCAAGGAGGGCATTTTATAGATCAAATATTAGAAAAAGCATATACCCAAATTATATGATATTCCTCTTTGATCCAGGCTCTATCATGTGATCAGTGATCTTTATGTTTTATTTCTTCATTTTCTAATGTATTTATATACGAAGAATACACACAAAAAATATATATACACATTTATGTAGTATGTGTGTATAACTATATATTTGCATTATTTTTTATTTTGAAGTTTTTCTATACTTACATATCTTTATATATTTTCTAATATCATATATTTGGATTTATGTAGATAGTATATAAAGGCTCTGGAAATGCAGAAAAATTCTAAAGATTAGTCAGGAGTGACAGACAAATGAAGGGAGTTAATTATTTTTAATATTATGCATTTTTATATTTCTTGATTTGGTAAAATGAGAATACATTACTTTTATAATTAAAAGTATAATAAAATTTCAAGAATAAATACTGAATTAACTATTACATTTTAGTGCATCATAAAGAGTCAAATATGTTATGGTTAATATGGTTATTATTTCCCCACTTCTGACATTGTCTATCAAATTAATAATTTTTGAGTATTTTAATCAGAATTTGGAGAGACATTCTGAGCTTTCCTCAAGCTGTAGGCTGAGAGTACACAGTCTAAAAATCCAGGAATAAGCAATATTATGAATGCCTATCTTGTAATTGTTCATGTCTTTAAAATAACTACCCTGTAATTGTATGTAATTCCATTTTAAGTACTCTATCATGACTTTAATAGGTGATATATGGGTGCTTCATGATCATTTGTCTGCTTAATTAATTATGCTGATCATGTAAGAAAACCCAGCCCCAAGAGGTCTAGTAAATTTTGATTCTAAATGGTGGATTGAGGGGCGCAGGGGTGACTCAGTCAGGTGTCTGACTCTTGATCTGGGGTCAGGTCATGATCTCATGGTTTGTGAGATGGAGCCCTACATCAGGCTCTGTACTGACAGTGTGGACCCTGCTTGGGATTTTTTCTCTCTTTTTCCCCCTCCCCTGCTTATGATCTCCTCTCTCTCCCTCTCTCTCCTTTCTCTCATTTCTCTCTCTCTCTCTCTCTCAAAATAAATAAACTAAAAAAAATAAAAATGGTGGACTGAAAAAAAGTTCTATATATTTTATTATGAACCATGAAATGGAAGTAAAACTCCTTATTTGTTTTTACCTACAAGGTCAGAAACAATGAGACGAAGGACAGTAAATGTATTTTATTTTATTTTTAAAGTTTATTTATTTTGAGAGAGAGAGAGAGAAAGAGAGAGAGAGAGAGAGAGAAGGAGAAAGAGAGAATCCTAAGCAGTTTCCACACTGTCAGCATGAACTGTGAGATCAATACCTGGCCCCAAACCAAGATTCAGATGCAACCCACTGAGCCACCAGGCACCCTGACAGTACATTTATTTTGAAGTTACAAGCAGAGAGGCAAGGGGAAACAAATTAAAACAAAACAAAACAATTAAAACAAAATTTTAACTACCAATGGAAGAACTTAAAAAAATATAGGTAAATTGATCCAACTGGAAGAACTTCAGAGTTTATAAAATTATATATTAAATTTATAAAACTATACATTATAATTTAAAAAATTATAAATTATCAGATGATAACAGGTACACCTCTGAAGTATGGTAGGTAGACAAAAAGAGACAGATAAATTATAATGCATTAAGTGTCATCACTAATTGTAAATTGAGGAATAAATTGATAATTCTAGCTATTGGTTTGCATCATTTTTGAGTTTATTTTCCTAAGCAGAAGGCTGTATAATTTTTCTCTGCAAAACCTTATCACTCCAGGAGAAAAGATTGGTAAATACAGAGGACTGTATACCCCAGACAATGCTATAAGGTAAGTAAAAGGTAAAGGAAATGGAAGAGAAGGGATCAAATGCCAATATCTGCAATATGACCATCAACATAGAATTGCCATGAAGAAATAGACAAGTTATTAGAATTAATTGAATTAATCATTCCACATGAATGCCATATATAAAAATACATGTTAAAAAACCAACAGCAGGGGGGGGGGGGGGAGGGGCATGGAGGAGGGCACTTTGGGGATGAGCACTGAGTGTTATGTGGAAACTAATTTGACAATAAACTATTTGTAAAAAAAAAAAAAAAAAAAACAACAGCAAACATACTGAACTACAGAAAATTACTATCAAGTGCAGTGGTTTAAATTATAAAATATGCATTAATCAAACTAAATCATGCACATATTCTTTACATAGAAAAATACAAAATGTATACAGTAACATAAAATAAGATCTGAATAGAGAAACAGTCTATGCTTCTTACTAGGAAAATACAACATGAAGATATTATTTAAATTCTACCCCGTTATCTTCCAATTCAAAAAAGTTCCAATCAAAATTCTTACTTTTTAAAATTTAAGTAACTCTTCAAAATCATTCCATAGTTTACAGTGAAGTATATATGTATAAGGAAATTAAACTCTGAAACAGAAATGTACAGATAGGCAAATAGGCCTACTAGATATTTAAATATATTACAATATCACTATGCCCATAAAATAAATTAAGAAAAATACATATTAAAATATTAAGAATTTGAGAAAACAAGAATTTTTATGCACTTTAGATAGTAGTAGATAATATTTAGTATTTTATGAAAAACAGACAGTAGTTAGTGGAAGTATATATGTGCATGAGCCACCCATAAACCAAATGTTGCAGTCCTCTGTATCATTATTTACAAAAATCACAAACATTGGTGGGATTGCATCTTCAAGGATGTTCATTATGTTTTGTTCTTAATGAGGGAATGAATGTAACCAACCTTGGTGTTATTATGAAAGAACCAGTGAGTGAAATATGTGATGGTTTCAGAAACAATAAGCTAAGAACGTAGGAGTATTTTCAATGCTGAAACTGAGCTTTCTTAAACTCTGAAAATTTATGGCAGTCTATTTCACTAACAACATCACAGGAATGGATATTAAAGTATTCATATTTAGAACAATGATGTCTTTTTTTAAGTGAGCTATCTCTAGGGAAACAAATTAATTTATGTGTACTCTAATAAGCATCTGACCATTTGTCACCCCATTTGAAGATGCTGCATTCAAAGTACCTAAAACTAAACTTGGATCAGTAACATATGCAGTTTCACTGGGATTGGAAGTCAAAGCTCTTTGCATTTATACTATCTTTGACTTCTCCTGAAAACAGTCTGGGCAACTGACTAATCCTCTTATTATTGATCTATGCAATAGGTCATGATATTAACTTATTTCCCAATAGAACTTATTTATATTTATATATTTATATTTATTTATATATTTATATATTTATTTATTTATATTTATATTATATTTATATATTTATATTATAATTTAAACATAAAAGAATATAGAGAAAATAATCACTCACAAATATGCAGACTATATTTCTTGAAAATAAATTATATTTTGACATATGACTGGCACAAATATCAATAACAGTCCTAAATGCTGTAAAGTTTATTTTCCAAGAAAACAGAACAGTGAAAGAAATCAGCCAAAATACAGCAGGCACATTTGCCCCTGCAGAAAAGTAACATAAAATGCTTGGAGGGTAATCAAAATTTTATCAAAACTATATTATTCTACCAGTTTCCTAAAGGAACAGAAATGTGTGAAAGAGAAGTTCTTTAGCAAAATAGTAAAGAACATCCACTGGGTACTGGTGGTTCTGCAACTGAAGACTTAGGGGTCCAAGTCCCAAAGGACACGACCGATCCCTCGCCGAGCCTTTTCATGCCTTCAGTAGGAGCCTTACCATGTCTTAAGAGTGATTAAGCCATTGTTTATTTATGTCTTTAATAGGGGACATTTGTTCCAGCTTTCTTAACAAGCCCCTAAGTGACTGTCAACAACAGGACTTGACCCACAATGGGCTGCAGAATTGAGTTTAACTTTTTTTTAACTTTTTTTTTTTTTTTTTTTTTGAGAGCCAGAGAGAACCAGACATGAGCAGGAGAGGAGCAGAGAAAGAGGAAGAGATAGAATTTGAAGGAAGCTCCAGGCTCTGAGGTGTCAGCACACAGCCTNAGAGCCAGAGAGAACCAGACATGAGCAGGAGAGGAACAGAGAAAGAGGAAGAGATAGAATTTGAAGGAAGCTCCAGGCTCTGAGGTGTCAGCACACAGCCTGACGCAGAGCTCGAACCCAGGAACCATGAAATCATGGCCTGAGCCAAAGTTGGACACTTAACCGACTGAGCCGCCCCAGAATTGAGTTTAGAGTTTAGAGTGTCTCTCAACTTATTTAACAAGAATGTCTAAATGCAAAATCCATGTACTTAATGTGTTGCATGAATATCACTTCATAGACCACACACAAAAATCAGTGAAAACTAGGGGCGCCTGGGTATCTCAGTAGGTTGAGCGTCCGACTTCAGCTCAGGTCATGATCTCATAGTTTATGAGTTCAAGCTCCACGCCAGGGTCTGTGCTGACAGCTCAGAGCCTAGACCCTGCTTCGGATTCTGTGTCTCCCTCTCTCTCTCTGCTCCTCCCCTGCTCACACTTTGTCTCTCTCAAAAATAAAGATTAAAAAAAATTTAAAAATCAGTGAAAAATAGATCTTTGCACAATAATAAATCAATGTTATTTTATTATTACTTTCATTTCTAAAGCTACATTTTCAACCATTTAAATTAGGTTTAAAAAGGAGAGAAGTGTTAACAACTGTGTTGGAAGACACCAAAATCGGCAATCATAAGTTATATTTACATGCATTGATGTTTGATAATGAAATATATCTGAAAGCTAAACTGTTGATATTACTGAAAAAGAAATAAGAGATTAGAAACTCTATTCAATGTTACTATGTAACTATATATATATATGTATATATAATATACACACACATATATATGCCACAAAATGTGAAAATACTGAGGAAACTATAAAGTTCAACTTTTTTATGTTTGTTTATTTTGAGAGGGAGAGAGAGAGAGAGAGAGAGAGAGAGAGAGTGCACAAGCCAGGGGAGGGGCAGAGAGAGAGGGAGAGACAAAATCCCAAGCAGGCTCAAGGCTCTGAGCTGTCAGCACAAAACCCAATGTGGGGCTGGGGCTTGAACTCATGGGGCTAGGGCTTGAACTCATGGACTGTGAGATCATGACCTGAGCTGAAATCAGACACTTAACCAACTGAGCAACCCAGGAGCCCCATATAAAGTTCAATTTTTAGACAGCTTTAAATTCTATGATCCTAATCAATTAATGTTTGTTCACATTAAAAAGAATGCACAAATAGCTTCCCCTCAGGTGATAGTAACAGCTGAGCTAAGTATATATTTGCATTAAATATTCTTGTGAAAAAATCATCATTTAAAACTTAAATACTCTATCTCCTTTGGCAGGGTATATAATAGAATTCTTGTCAATCTTATGCAATAAATGAATATACCATGGACCACAGGAGAGGAAAATAATCTTTGCTGATAGTTATTTATTTATTTATAGAGCTTCTATAACTTTTCAACTACCTATTTGATATTACCCCAAGGGTGTCTAAACATAAAATCATAATGTCTTCCTAAGGCATTTAAAATCCTAGACTCTTCCAGAGTTTCTTATCTAAGGTAGGCATACCATCAGACCTTCCATAAAGAATCCATTACAAAGTGTTATCAAATTCATTCAATAAATATTACTTTCATGCATCCTTTGATCCTTTTTCTGCACATATATCAATGATTTTCTTTTCTGAATTTTAGTTACCTCTTGCATAAAGTAATGCAATAGCTGTCTGACTGGATTTCTACCCCACTTGGGTCCTCTCCAACATATACTCAGACTTAAGACAGAGAATCATATTATCATACTCTAGATCTCCAAACTAGAAAATTTTTTAAATGTTTTATTTAATTTTTTGAGAGAGACAAACAGCATGAACAGGGAAGGGCCAGAGAGAGAGGGAGACACAGAATCGGAAGCAGGCTCCAGGCTCTGAGTTAGCTGTCAGTACAGAGCCCAATGCGTGGCTCGAACCCATGAACCATGAGATCATGACCTGAGCCAAAATTGGACGCTCAACCGACTGAGCCACGAAGGCACCCCTAGAAATGTTTAAAGCAACACATGAAGTTCTGTATTTTCCCAAGGTATTTGAAATATGCCACAGCTTTGTAAAAACAATAAAATAAAATTATTAGAGGATAATATGATTCCAAAATCAAATGTAAAATATTAAACTAGAACACATGAGAAATAGTTGGAATTCAAGTTTTGAACTAAATGGCTATACTACTTCATAACTTTCAGATAAAACAATCTATACATGCTTGACAGAAGAGAGAATGAAAATCTAGTCCTCTAGACAAGTATAGGAGGTTAATTTTAAATGGAAATTATTTACAATCACAGGTCTGTGGTAAATATTTCCTATGAAATATCTTTAACATTTTCAATTGCAGTCATATGATATGCTTTCATTTTTAATATAAATTCTGTTTATACATTGTCCATGTATATCATCCTTCCATTTCTACTTTAATAATTTTCACCCTAAAAACAATGAAACAAATCAGTGCCATGGCACATTATTAAAAGCAATGTAGGGGTGACCAGATACTCAGTCAGTTAAGTATCCAACTCTTGATCTCAGCTAAGTTCTTGATCTCAGGGTCTTAAGTTCAAGGCTTGCATTAAGCTCCATGCTGTGTATGAAGGCAACTTAAAAAATAAAAATAAAAGAGTGGCGTATAATCAATGTGTAAAAAAACATTATGTAAATCTCTCTTCCTGATTTTGGCAGGTTTGAGAGACTGTAAAATGTGGTATGCTGAATGATGGCCTCCAAAATATATCCATGCCCTAATCTCTGGAACCTGTGAATGTTATATAGTCAAACAGAACATTGCAGATATGATTAAGATAAAGATCTTGAAATGGGAAGAGTGTCTTGGATTATCTGCATGGTCCCTAAATGCAATCACATATATCCTCCTAAGAGGGACCCAGAAGGAGATGATTTCACCCATCTAGAAGGTAGCTTGGCACTGAGGACAAGATTAGAATGATGTGTCTACAAGTGAAGGATTGAAATCAGAGCACACAAGCTGCAGGAAGCAACAGAAGGACCCTCCCTCAGAGCCTCTAGAGGGAGGCCAGCCCTGCCTGACACCTGAAATCAGCCCAGCGAAACTGATTTTGGACTTCTGGTACTTAGTTCTAAATTTCCTTTGTTTGAAGCCAACAAGTTTGTAGTAATTTATTACAACATGATAGAAAAGAAATATATGTGATAGGCCAAAGGATATTGTTGATACTATTATTTATTGATTTTCTTAACTTTTATCAGCTTTTCAGTAGTGTCAAAAATCACATTTCTCATTTTTTACTTACTTACCTACTTCCCTCTAATGCACTTCTTTTTTTTTTTTTTTTTTTTTTACAAATAGTTTATTGTCAAATTAGTTTCCACATAACACTCAGTGCTCATCCCCACAAGTGTCCTCCTCCATGCCCATCCCCCCCTCCCCCCCACATCCATCAGTCCTCAGTTTTTGTCAGCATTCAAGAGTCTCTCATGGTTTGCCTCTCTCCCTTTCCCCCACCATTTCCGCCCTTCTTCTCCCCCTTGTTCCTCCGTCAAGTTCCTCCTAATCCTCCTATACGTTCAAACATATGATATTTGTCCTTCTCTACCTGACTTATTTCGCTCAGCATAACACCCTCAAGGTCCATCCATGTTGCTACTTTTTATTTGTATTAAACATTTCAATGCAAAAACAATATCAAACATTTTGTGTGTAAGTGTATCATGTGTCAATTGTTCCTCCCAAATTAAAAGCTAATAATTGAAGTTGTATTTTATAGACAGCTAATGTGGTTAGAATATTGTAGTTAGAATATGCTAGTGGAAGTAGTAAAATATAAATAATTCCCACATTAATCATAGAGATATCTTTATTTTGTTTTCCAAGTCTTTTCAGTTTTCTTTCTTGCAGTTACAAACTAGGCTTTTTCTGATCAACTTTCTTGTTAGTATTAACTATAAAACCATCTATAGTTTTATACAACATCACAGAGCTAATAATGTAATCAAAAATTATAAGGTAAAAAAATCCAAGAAAGAAGAGAAGCCAAAAGAAGTGATCAAGGCATTTGGTGCTGTATTTCTCCTAGGGTCATTTGGTAGTCCCCGGGGTTGAGAAGAGAAAATGAACACATTCCCCCCACCAGGATGAAAGAACTAACAGTAATAATGGATTGCGAGTGTGCTAACCTTGAGAAGGCCCTAGGGAATGCGTCAAACATTCAGGATTATGCTTTTGAAGAATGTTAGCAGACTATACAGTGACTGAAGCTCAGGGTTGGATCATTCTAATCTCTGAATTAAGATGATCCGGTTCAGTAGTGTGCCTACTCCAGTGCCTGACAGGAAGAAATGAAAACTGTCTAATCCAGAAAATAACATCATTCAAAATCACACAATATTTACACATTGTGTTTATATATAACATTTAACATTGTCTCAATAAACTAGAAATAGAAGGAAACTTCCTCAAACTAATAATAGGCATTTATTTTATTATTATTATTATTATTTATTTCTAGGAGAGAGAGAGAGTGTGAGCAGGGGAGGGTCAGAGAGAGAGGGAGTCACAGATGGAAAAAGGCTCCAGGCTCTGAGCTGGCAGTCAGCACAGAGCCCGACGCGGGGCTCGAACACGAACCGCGAGATCATGACCTAAGCGAAAGTCGGACGCTTAACCGACTAAGCCACCCAGGCACCCCAATAATAGGCATTTAAAAATATCTTCCATATAACATCATATTTAATAATGAAGGATAGGAGGCTTTCCTAGAGTAAGGAAAATTTAATGATGTCTGAACTTGTCATGTTGATTAAACATTGTGTGGAGTCCCTAACCAATGCAATAAGGCAAGAAACAACACAATCTATGCAGATTGATAAGGAAGATAAAAATCTATTAGATAAGAATCCAATCCATTCTAAGACATGGCAAAATAGTCTACACAGAAAATCCTAAAGAATTTATAAAAATGCTGCTAGAACTAAGGAGTGCATTTACTAAAGTAGGAGAGTGCAAGGGGAAAAAAAGATAGAGAGAGACAAACCAAGAAACATAGTCTTGACTTTAGAGAACAAACTGATGATTACCAGAGGGGAGGTGAGTGGGAGATGGGTTAAATGGGCAATGGGCATTAAGGAAGACACTTATGATAAACACCAGGTGTTCTATGGAAGTACTGAAGTATTATATGGAAGTGTTGTATGAAAAAATTGAGTAAATTCAGGAAGTACACCTGAAATTAATATTATACTGCATGTTAACTAACTGTAATTTCAATAGAAACTTAAAAATAATAACTGAATTCAGCAAGTTTATTATATAGAAGAAAATATTTTAAAATTGTATCTCTAAAAGTATTTCTACGCACCGATTAGAATGGCTAGAATCCAAATACCTAAAAATGCCAATTGCTGGCCTGGATATGGAGTGATAGGAACTCATTCATTGCTGGTGGGAATGCAAAATGGTAGAGCCTCTTTGGAAGAAAATTTGGCAGCTTCTTAAAAGTTAAATATAGTCTAACAACTCAGCAATTGCACTCCTAGATATTTATGAAAATTTATGCCCATACAAAACCTTACATGCGAATGTTTCTAACAGTTTTGTTTATAATCTCCCAAAACTTGAAACAACTAATATGCTTTTCAATAGATGGCAGATTCATACTATGGAATATTACACAGTGATAAAAAGAAATGAGCTACCAATTATGAAAAACATGGGTGAATCTTAAATGTATACTGCTAAATTAAAGATGCCAGTATGTAAATAATATATATTATATGATTACAATTATATGGCATTCTGGGAAAACAAGCTAACTATGGTGATGGCCAGAGATTTAGGTGGGAAAGGCACATAATACATATAACGCACCAAAACTGTACTCTCTGACCCAGAATCCTATTTCCTATTTATACTCACCCAAAATGTGTACATTACTCACCAAAAGACATATACTGTATGTATTTGTGTGTTCATAATATCATTATTGCTAGAGTCATTATCTAGGGAGAAAAAGGTAAACAAACAACGCTCAACAATAGTAGAATGTTAAATAAAATGTGTTATGTTCATTGAATGCAATTCTATTAATGGATACCATCTAGTACAAAAATAAACTAAAATTTGCTACATATGCCTAATGATTGAATCCCATGAACATAATGTTGAATGACAGAAGCCAGATATAAAAGAACACATTCTATATGTTCCATTTATAAATGTTTAGTCACAAGTTAACAGTGAAGTCAAGTCCTCAAACAGGCCTACCACATTTATTTTAAAATATATGCAAGTCAAGCACACTTTGCTGGCAGTAATAAAGTAATGTTGAAGCATAGTCCATGTTGGGAATTCATTAAGGAGAGATTCAGAAAACTATATCAAAATGTCTTGCTAATTATGAGGTTGTCAGTGTAAAGGTAAAATAGGAATCATCTGCGAAAGTCAGGTTTCTGCTTTGTATAAATTACAGATGAAATAATAGGAAGAAAAAAATCTTAGGGAAGGAAGTTAAAGAGAAGCAAAGTTTAATTTTAGAATGTTAAGTTAAAGCTTCTAGAGAAATGCCTAAGTGTATGTTGACACTTATGTTTGCCTCATTGTGAAAATATTTCCAATGTTCATTTTTGTTAAAGTTATCTAGTATTTTGCTTGATTAATAAGAAATAGAAAATGTATCAATGACTCTCTCAGACCAAATATTCATTGATTTGTTTTCATATGTTATTTTCTCAATCTAAAAATATATATATCACTCATTTTATATATATTTATATAAAAATTCATATTTTATCTTTAATCCATTGTGATATCTGATTAATTGAAAATGCAGTATAAAACTAACATTAATACAGTTTAGATATTTGTATAAAGCTCTAGTTGATCTAAAAATATACTAACTTTTATGGGGCGCCTGGGTGGCTTAGTCGGTTAAGCGTCCGACTTTCGCTTAGGTCATGATCTCGCGGTTCGTGGGTTCGAGCCCCACGTCGGGCTCTGTGCTGACTGCCAGCTCAGAGCCTGGAGCCTGTTTCAGTCTGTGACTCCCTCTCTCTCTGACCCTCCCCTGCTCACGCTGTCTCTCTCTCTCTCTCTCCTAGAAATAAATAAAACATTAAAAAAATTAAAAAGAAAAAGAAAAATATACTAACTTTTATACTGGTGATGACACACCCAATCCAAAAAAATATATTTATAAATACAGTTTCTTTTTTTTTTTTTAATTATTTTTTATGTTTTATTTATTTCTGGGAGAGAGAGACAGCGTGAGCAGGGGAGGGTCAGAGAGAGAGGGAGTCACAGACCGAAAGAGGCTCCAGGCTCTGAGCTGGCAGTCAGCACAGAGCCCGACGCAGGGCTCGAACCCACAAACCGCGAGATCATGACCTAAGCGAAAGTCGGACACATAACCGACTAAGCCACCCAGGCGCCCCTATAAATACAGTTTCTTGGTGATTATGGTCTATGTGTTATACTTTGCAAAAGCTGAAGTCCTCTTTGGCAAGAAAAATATGCCAAAATATGCAGTAAGCTTAAAGTGTTCTAGTTTGGTCAATACCGACCCTTACTTTTGTATCCCAGCTAAATATTTTCTATTCAGCTCCATACAAAGTAGATATTACTAAACTATTTACATATTCATTAAAGATAATATTTTGTTGGAGAACTTCCTTCTTTTCTTCAACATGTCTCTATAAAAGTCATTTAACTCATGCTTATTATGGGTTTAGCTCTAAGTAAGTCATTGTGATTAGAATGATACATAATATTGCCTGCTCTCAAAAAGTTTACAGAAGATTAGAGCTACAAACAAGCAAGTTGCAATAATGTCACCACGTAAAACATGCTATGATAAGTATATTCTTGGTAATAAGGGTAAACATAGGAGGGAAGGCCAACATAATGCGTGTGCTGGTATCTCAGCGACTCTTACGGATCAGGGGAACTTGTGCTAGAAATAAAAGAATGAAAGAGAGTTATTGGCGGAGAGAATAGCACATGTAGGCACCAGAGGGAAGAAAAAGAATGACACATTTGGAGGGGAATAAGGAAATCACTATAAATTTAACACAAAGTTGATAGTGGTCTATAAAAAACTAGAAGGATAAACATGGATAAGTTTATAAAGGAGTGCATATATATATAGGGCACACTAAAATGTTTGGACTTTTTCCTGAGGGTAATGGAAGCTCTTAAATACGATTAGGCAGACAAGTGTAATGGAGATATTTGCATTTTAGAACCATTTTTATGTCTTCACTAAGGAGTATATATATATATTATGGGACAAAAGAAAAGCAGTAGTAAGAAGAATCTGGAATGGTTGTGGGAATCCAAGTGAAAAATGATAATGGTGATGCACATGAAGAAGTGGCATGGGGTATGTAGGAAAGTGAATGCACATAACAAATAATCCTCAGAAAGAGTCAATGGAATTTGATAATTGATGGGCTGTCTGTGTAATGAGAGAAGTTGTGAAGGGTGACGCTTTGGTCTCCAGCTTGTGTTAACTGAGGAAGCACAAGAAAGTAAAAAAGATCCGTTGTGGACAGGATAAGATCAGTCTGGGATTTATTAAGTTGGAGCCTCTCAGTAACTGCTCAAGTATATCTCTTGAGTGTGCAGTTTAATTTATGGCTTTTGGAAAGAAAAAATATTGATCACAGATAAAGATATGAGAGAATTCAACCATCAGAACATAAGTGAATGAATGTATATGGCCATCACCTAGGAATGATGCTCAGAGTGAGAAGGGACTTAAAGGGTAAAAAACAGGAAAATCAGAAGAGTGCCCAGAAGAGAAAGAAAAATGTGGTGTATCCACAATATTAACAGAGACAATAAAAATAAATAGGGGGATGAAATTATCTATTGGGTTGGAATTTTTAAGTTCTTTGGTAATTATGTCAACATCAGTTTCAGCAAAATCATTCCGATAGAAATAAGACTGCAATATAATGAGAAACAATTGAGAAGCAAGATATTTGAAGGTAAATTACAGATTCCACTTACATGAAGTTTACTTAAAAAGTGAGGAAATAGATAACAATAATTAGAGCAGTCAGAGTCCAAGGTTTTTTCTAAGGTATAAGATGACAACTTGTGCTAAATTGGGTGGTATTTACATAAGGAATACTGGAAACTTCCAGTTTCCTGTTCCACATGTAAGGATCTTGGAAATCACCACTCTGTCCTAACAAGTAAAAACCTGAACAGACTGAAAAATCAGCAACTCTTCTTGGACTCTTGAGGGAGGGAAGGACAGAGGGTAAATCACTCCTCCCATGATGGAGAGACAGACAAATACAGGAACTCATGGCCTCAAGAATATTTCATGAATAGATTCTAAAAATGTTAGTCCTAGAATAATGTAATATAACATTAAAATAGGTTTAATTTTTTAAATGTGGGTATACTTAGTGATTTTGGATTTAAAAGGCTAGCCTGCGTAGTTAGAAGCGACTCAGGAGTTTGAAACACTGACTGAAACTTGATATTCAATTGTGTTGGCTTAGATTCAATTAGATTGAGATACTAAAGATGTCCTAGAATAATGAAAAGAAAAAATCCCAAAGGTTTAGAGACATAGGAATATTCGAGTGTATTTATCATGTGCTACTGACAAAACCCCCTGCTTGATATAACCTCAGGCAGGCCACGAACCTATCCACTTCACTAAAACTTACAATAAGCTAATGAGGGCTGTAACATCATACTCTTAAACTCTGTTGTAGCTGCTATATAGACCATAAATGATGACAAGAAATGGCGTCACCGAAATAAGTGAACTCATTTCCAGGAGTATGATTCCATTAGGAGCAACAGACACAAATATTAGTACTTAATAATCAGAGACAAAGTAATCATAAATACCATAAGAAGCAGTAACAAGTAGTAATCAAAATACTTTGTTTGACATCATCTTTGCAGTGGCCGATTAATGATGGATTACTAGTAATAAAATATGAGATTAATATTCTATTTATTACTTGATAAATATAGAAACATATTTTGGTTGAGAGAAGATTTATTTGTATTGTCGCAATGGAAAGTAATAAACTAAAGAAAAACCTAGACTATTCAAAGTTCTGTGTTACCTTGATTCAGTGAGAGGCTAGATTTTCTTATGGAAATACAAACTGTTATATTGAGAAATACAAATTATAATTATGCTTCCAAAGGTACCTCTGAAGGGACTGAGACCATTTATAAAGGTGACAAAATACTAAAAAATGGGAATTATACAAGACTTTTGAGGATATACAGACATTAACTTTAATATAATGCAATTTTCTGAGGACTTAAATCAACACTCTACCTATGGTAGTGAGAAGACAAAAGGAAATTTGACATGAGGCTACCTCACAGTAGATAGTAGGCTTGCAGCCCTATGCTTAATTGCTTTATCAGTTCTTAAATGTATAATTGAAATAATCATAATCTATATTATATTAGGGTCTCAATTTTGGTAGGTATGTCTCATATTTTCTTTTCCATAACCATAATAAGCATAGTCCAAAATCCCAAGATTGAATCCTGGATTTGTGAATTGAGAACACTTTTATTTACCATGCCTTCTGCCCATACTCAATTTATACCTACTGTCCAGATGTGATTATTGCACCTATTTCACTTAGAAAAGTGTCCAGGGGTACATAATATATTAAAATGCTCACCCTAGCTATTATAGTATGAATAGTACTATAAATTATTCTTATCAGGATAATGAACCAAATGAATAGTTTATATCTTAGGGAACTGCAGTAATTAGTGCTACAATTAAAGACTTGGAAGAAACCCATCACACCCCCATTTAGTTGGCTGTATTTCTTATGTAAAAGGCAGGTGAATATTCACAATAAATTATAGATAACAATCTTAATCAGATGGCAGATCTACTTGCAAATGCTTTTCCAGGTAGGTTATCACAACTGGAACAAATTTTAACCAGCACTTGGTTTGCAGCTATTGATCTGGCAAATACTTCCTCTCCTTTATACCAATTTACATATCACCATAAATTGTTTGCTACCATCTGGTTGGGATGACAGGACAATTTCATGTTCTTGCCTCAGGACCATGCTGACTCCTATTTCTGCCCATGATGTGCCCTGTACTATTTGATGCCTAATCTGTGGATTTATGTCAGCCTATAATAATGTAAATAAGAGGTTACCTCTATTAATGTATTTATCTCATGGGCCAATAACAAAGAGTTTTCAAATCAGCCTTAGATGATGGGTTACTTTCAGTACTACTGATCAAGGTTACCAAGATCTTAATTATAATCCATGGACAGTCATAGGGGCCAATTAAATTCATGATGTCATGATAATTGCACCAAAGTAAAAAAAAAAAAAAAAAAAAAAGCACCAGCAAGTCTATAAGATGAATGTGTCTTACCAATGGTATGCATCTCAGATAATGGGAGATAAGCCCATTAATAATATGAGTAATGAATCCACAACCTTGGGGAAATCTTTGTCAAGAGGCCTTGACCCTTCAAAATAAAAGGGTGTTTGTTACTTCTTACACTGACCATGACCAAAAAAATAGGAATAATTCTTAATGGAGCTTTTTAAATTTTAGAAGCAATAAAAGTTATATATGAGTGTGTTTCTAAGGATTACTAATAAGGTAACTATAAAGTTCCATTTTGAATAGGGCTCAGACCAAGGGAAGGCTTTGCAACAATTTCAAGCTGCTATGAAAGCAATTCTGCTATTTTTACCTCATGATCAAAAAAATCCAAATATAATCTATGTATCCTTGACATATAGAATATTGTGTAGATCCACAGTATGGCCTTAATAAGGGAATCACTAAATAAACCTCCGGAGTTTTGGGAAAATGTCGTGGTCTTTTCCTCTAGTTTTGAGAAACAGGTCCTGTCTCATTATTAGAATAGTAAAAAATGGATACCTATCATAGAATCAAATAAATTGATAATTATTTGAATACTATAAAATCATTTGAGCCATAAGTGTAACCCAGCCTCAATTGAAAATGTATTTATATGATCAAGATTGAATAGTTTTTTTTTTGTTTTGTTTTTTTGTTTTTTATAAAAATGAAGTCCAGATCCACATGGCTCAGGTTCCCAGCACACTTGCTACATATCCACCTTACTTCATTCTACAGCAATAGACCCATGAACAGTTACTCAATACCAGTGGATTTAGGAGGGTAAAAAGTTGTTATAGATTGTGTTAAGTGATATCCAGGCATCAATGGAAACCTTTGGTGCAGCATTAACATTTATATTGAGAGTCATCCTGATACACAGTAGTGAAAGGAAAAACCTCCTTTAGGCAGAACTCTGAGTCCTGCATCTGATTGTCCTGTTTTAACTGAAAATATCAATCAATCACAGTGATGCAAGAACAGCCATCAAAAGTTTGACCTGTTGATTAGAATCTTAGACTAGGATTGGGGAATTGTTTACTTGAAGGCCCAGAAAAGAGGTATGTGGATGGACTTTTCAAAAGTTACAGAGGGTGTGAAGATTCTTGTGTCTAATTGAATGTCTACCAAAGAATATATACCTCAGGGTCAGCTCTTAAGAATCAGATGGACAGGGCTGAGGACTGATGGATGTTGGGAGGAGGGGGGATAGGCATGGAGGAGGACACTTGTGGGGATGAGCACTGGGTGTTATGTGGAAACTAATTTGACAATAAACTATTTGTAAAAAAAATAAAATAAATTATGTATTTACCTAAAAAAATAAACATTATGAAATTTATGCTGCAAAAAAAAAAAAAAAAAAAAAGAATCAGATGGACAGGGGCACCAGGGTGGCTCAGTCTGTTAAGCGTCTGACTTTGACGCAGGTCATGATCTCATGGTTCTTGGGTTTAAGCCCCGCATCGGGCTCTGTGCTGACAGCTAGTGCAGAGCCTGGAGCCTGTGTCTCCCTCTCTCTCTGACCCTCCCCTGTTCACACTATCTTTCTCTGCTCTTTCAGAAATAAATAAAACATTTAAAAAATTTAAAAAAAGAGAATCAGATGGACAATGTTTTATGATCTATGGATAGCAGTCATTTTAGCTTGTTGTATGCACAATATGCCCATGTACAAAGTGGCCATGACACTAGCAGTGTAGAGGCTAAACAAGTGCTCAGCAATGTGAAAGTTTTCTTGCTAAGTCTGATCTGACTACTGAAATTTCTGATAGACAAACCTGCCAGAACTGAGATCATTTCTTGAGCTCCACTGGAAATGAATTTCCCTCTAATCTGATAACGAGAAAGTAAAAGTGAGAGAAAATAAAAATGTCAGAGCTACATCAAAATTTTAGCTGTACCTGACGATGCTTGGTCTTTGAGTTTTGCAAGATGTAGTTAAGGTTATATAATTATGTGTCTTTCTGAAAAAGAATGAAAAATATATTTAAGTGTATCAATCAGGGTCAACTCAGTAAAATGGAAATTGTAAGAGGTAATTGTGAGAATTTAATATAATAACTTGGCTATACAGAGGAACTATAATCTAATAGTAAGGGATGCAACACTCAATTCCTCCATTTGATCTTTGAATCCAAGCATTCTTGTTGCACCATAAAATATTAGAAATATCTATCCAGTATACAGCACTTCACCCTTACAGAAAATTCTGCCATACTATTATAGCAGTCTACAGGCATGAGCACACTGCTGCATATCTTTTGCTGTGAAACATTCCTTCAGAGCAATGTTGAGTTGGGTATCATAACTCTGGATAAGGCATTCCCTAAATCTACGGATGACGGTATTAATCATTGAAATTAAGAAGAAGGGAGCCTTCATGACTCAGTTAAGCATCTTACTCTTGATTTCAGCTCAGGTCATGATCTCAGTTTGTGAGATTGAGCCCTATGAAAGGCTCTGTACTGACAGCATGGAGCCTACTTGAGATTTTCTCATTCTCTCTCTCTCTCTCTTTCTCTCTCTCTCTGCCCCTTCCATGCTCATATGCATGCTCTTAAATACACTTTAAAGTAAGAAGGTATATCTGTATTACAGTGAAGGCAGATGACTGCCAATTCAAGGGAGGGGTCCAATGTCTGGTTGTCTTCTTGGATACTATATCGGGGGGGGGGGGGGACTTTCTTTCCATGGAGCTGAATCAAGAAGATACTCCTTTGCATCAATGACAGTTATTATTTTGTGGTGTGTGTATGGAGAGGGAGATATCTCCGTAGGAGATATATAAAAATGCAGTATCACTGGGGCACCTGGGTGGTTCAGTTTGTTAAGTGTCAGACTCTTGATTTCGACTCAGGTCATGATCTCATAGTTTAGTGAATTTAAGCCCCTCGGTGGGCTCTGTGCTGCCAGCACAGACAGAGCCTGTTTGTGACTCTCCCTCTCTCCCTCCTCCTTTCCTACTCCCATGCTCTCTGTCTTTATCAAAAATAAATAATAAATAAAAAAAAACTTTAAAAAAATGCAGCAACACTAAGACTATTTCTTCAACCAATCCAACCAAATGTAGCAAGGAATAAAAATGTATAGACAGAATTGACTTAGATTAAGAAAGACCTCAGACTTAATGTAAAGTAATGGACCTTACCTGAATTCCAAGTCTAACAAAGTAAAACATAAATGTGAACACTGGCCAGACATGATAATATACAGGAATTTTATGTTAATAACATGATAACATTTTAAGTTTGTATTTGATACAAACTGATAATTGGTTGGAAGGTGTTAAATGGAATAAATTGATATTTATTGAAGCTGAGACTGGATGGAGCACAGCTTTTTAATATCTTTAAAATTTTTCATAATGAAAAGTTTTTAAAGAAAAATTAGTTTCTTTGTTGCCCAACCATTTTAAGTCAACAATTTACCATTGTGACTTATAGATATTCAAGGGAAACATATTTTCTAATTTCCAGTACAACCCAAGATACTAGTTGTGTTGTTTGGGAATTATCAGTCGAAATAATTTCTTTAAATTTGGTTTCACTACTTAAGTTCAGACATGTTTAAAACCAACTCTAATAAAATATGGCATAAAAAGAAGCAAAGTGTCAGAAAGTACTAACAGTAATTCCGTCTGTACAGAAACAGAATAAAAACCAGAAGGCTTCCTGGTAACCCTAGAGGGCTCTGCTATCAGATACTTTTAAGTAATAGTCATTCCATAGAAAGAGTCCACTTCTCTTTTGTTTAATGAAATTATATTACATTGTTTATAGATTGTATCAGAATTACTGTAAAGGGTTATGAGTAGATTTTCCAGAATGGCATTTTAAATACAGCATGATTGATTCTTTGGTTCATTCTCCCAAACATTTTTATTGTTGACAAAGCTTCTCGGAATATACTAAATGTTATAGTTAGACCACAACAAAAACACATGTATGTATGTGTTTTTAATTATCTATATGTATTACATAAAAAATTTAATCAATCTGCCTAGGGTTATTGCTTGCTTAAAAATGATAAATATATTCCATATTAATGTCTTTCACAGGGAGAAATGAAAAACTTCATTACATCATAATCTTGCTCTGTAACTACTTTCCTGATATCATTTTTAAAATGTCTTTCTAAATTGACTTAATTTTTAAAAAAGTTTGGCAAAATGTATTCCCTATGTCTTTATCAAAAGTACAGAGTGTTCAGCTTCTACTTTCTCTTTACTTGAACATATTTCTCATTAAAAAAAAAAAAAAGACATGGAACTTTCTCTTAGATAGTTTCTGAAACTGAGACTGCATTTGAAATTGAGGATGGTAGACTTTCAGCTGAGACTGCTTATACAATTTGTACTTCTATACATTAATTTATATTGATTTCCTGTTTATGCTTTTGCTTTAAAAAATGAGCAATATTCTTAGATCTATACAGATTTTGTAGGTTTAAACATGCTCATAAGATGCACCCATATTTGTGGGTAATATAATTTGACCCAATTTTTGATGAGATCACAACTGGGTGTAGGGCTCTCATATTTTTTTGAGAAAATATTTCTTTTTTTCCTCAATAAGTAAAGCAATCAATCAATCAATCACTTTGTCTCAAACAAGTGATGTTTCCTTCTTTCAAGTATGATTTTTCCTTCTCTCTTGGTTCTCTTTTGTTCCCAGCTATAACTTTGATGATTCAGTAACCTGTTTGAGAAAATACAATTTTACTAGTAAAACACAAGACAAAATTACTGAATTCACTTAAACAAACCATCAACTATTAACACAATTAGTTTGTCTAACTGAATCAAACTGTGTATTCAGAACGACTGCTCTGGCAGTATTTTGTCATGTAACCAGGTACATATAATACCTATTTTGCATTCCATACAGTCATTTCTCTTAGAAAACATTGTTTCACCTGCTGGGAAACTCATCTCAAGCTTAAGCAGATTCTTTTGAATTTTGATTTAACGTTGCCTCTTTAACATTCTGACATATACTAAAATGCTAAGTATTATTGAAAGTCAACATTCTTTTAACACATCTCAAGAAACTGACTTCTGAGTACTTTAAAATATTGAGTCCTTCAGTATCTGTTCAAAATAAAACTTGAAAGTTCTGACCGTAAAGTGAATCGATAAGTGCTGCATGGCCTCAATGAAAAATTCTCCCAGTGGTGGTCTGTTCCTTGTCAGTTTTTATTTCTCAGTGGTACTATCTTCTGTTTAAATGTTTCTTATGTAAAAGCAAAATATTAAATTAAATAAAAAAGATATTATACTCAATAAAATAAAACTCAGTTAACTCTAAGATCTTACAACAAATAAGTATCAATCT
This sequence comes from Hyaena hyaena, assembly GCF_003009895.1. Taxonomy (NCBI): domain Eukaryota; kingdom Metazoa; phylum Chordata; class Mammalia; order Carnivora; family Hyaenidae; genus Hyaena; species Hyaena hyaena. The sequence goes on from NW_024081049.1 coordinate 1,349,073, forward strand.
TCAGACTATAAAGTCAAATGTGCTGTTTTGCCCTGAAAATCTACAAGAGACATCAAATACATTATTTGTATCCTTCAACTCCTACCCAGAATAATCAAAATGTATGTGAATAGCCACCTATCATAAAATAATGCTTGCTGTAGTTTTGTGCATTCTTTTTCAGCAAAGCACCTGAACAGCATCATTTTGTTTTATTGACCTTTTACTTTTAACTCCAGTATAGTGAACATACAGTGTTATATTAGTTTCAGGTGTACAATATAGTGATTCAACAATTCTATACATTCTCCATGTTCATCCTGAGAACTGCATTCTTTAATCCTCATCACCCATTTCACCCATTTCCCCACCCACCTCCCCTCTGGTAACCAACAGTTTGTTCACTAGAGTTAAGAGTATGTTTCTTGGTTTGTCTCTTTTTTTTCCCTTTCTTTCTCTTTCTTTGTCTCTTTTTTCATTTACTCATTTACTTTATTTTTTTTAATCCCAAATATGAATGAAAGCATGTTATTATGTCTTATAGTATTATACTCTCTAGATCCATCCATATTGTCACAAATGACAAGGTTTCATTCTCATTTATGGCTGATATTCCATTATATAATAGAATATCATTCATATATGATACATATATAAAATATTATACATATATAAATAATATATGATACCTCACTTCCATTGTTTCGTTATCATAGATAATGTTGCAATAAACATGGGGTGCAGGTATCTCTTTGAATTAATGTTTTTGTATTTTGGAGATAAACATCCTATAGTGCAATTAATGGATCACAGAGTGATAGTTCTATTTTCAACATTTTGAGGAACCTCCATACTGTTTTCCACAGTGGCTGCACCGGTTTGCATTTCTACCAACAGTGCAAGAAGGCTCATTTTTGTCTGCATCCTCACCAACACCTGTCCATTCTTATGTTTTTGACTTTAACCATTCTGACAGGTGTGAAGTAATATCTCATTGTAGTTTTGATTTGCATTCCTCCGATGATAAGTGTTTCATGTGTCTGCATGCCTTCTTTGAAGAAATCTCTTTTCATGTCTTCTGTTGGTCTTCTGCCCATTTTTAATTTGACTGGGTTTTGTTGTTGTTGACTTGTATCAGTTCTTTACATATTTTGGATACTAACCCTTCATTGGATATGTCATTTGCACATATCTTCTCCAATTCAGTAAGTTGTCTTTTAGTTTACTTTATTGGAAAACATAAATTTTAAAAAAAACATGATCTCTTTGAGAAATTCTTTAAAACATAATAACTTCTGTAGTATCATTTAAAGGCCTGTCAGTATTATGAAGTACATAATATAGGGCTAAAATTATAATAAATTTTAAAATTCATGAACAAAATCATACAATGTAAAATATAGTAGAATTTTTAAAACCTACAGTGAGTACTTTTATGCATAATGATCCCATAAAGACCTTTTGGTGGAGTTATTTGCTCAATAAGAAAGAATATTTACAATTTTTTAACATTAAAATCAACATTTTTAATTGGATCGTAGGCTGAATGAAAACATAAGGTCTTTTTAAAAAAAATTTTTAATGTTTTTTAAATTTCTTGAGCATTACTAAACAGAGGGGAATCAGTTCAGGAGAAGAAAATCAATTGTGAGATGCAAGATGCTAGCTGGACAGCCAGGTCAAGTAATTGGCTGCATTTGGCTTACTTACCACCTTTGAAGGTTCATGATGTAAGTACATCACCCAGAGTAAGTACATTATAGATCACTTTGTATAACAGATTCGCAAATGACTTGCAAAAGCTAAAATTAAGAATGGTAAACTTTAAACTTTAAAATGCTGCTTTAAATAAAACTTACCACAAACAAAGTAAAAGTATTTACCGGACTTTTTACTTAAACTGGGTTAAACACAAGTTGTATGATGCCTTTTATTGTTTATAGTGACATTAGCAAATATAAATAAGGCAAACCTCTCAATGGCTTGACAACGTGGCTGTTGCTGTCTGGAGAAGGTATTCAGAGACACAGATGCTTTTGCCTCAGGGCCCTACAGAAGTGAAGGTATTGAGAGATCTGAGCCCTAAACTAGACTAGGGGTGCATGCCACTTCCTCCCACACCCCATGACCCACGGTCATGGCTACATTTATCTGCAAGGGAGGCTGGGTGCTGTAGTCAACACTGTAGCTAAGAAGAAAAGCAAATCTATTTAATTATCATCCAGCAGTCTCGGCATCTCCCCCCCCCCACCAGAGCAGAACTTTCTATTTCTGTGAAAAGGCCTGGTAACACATGTACAGGCATAGGGAAGCAATTATACTAAACAGAAGTCTGAATTCAAATATTGTGTCCTCCTATGCAGAAAGGAAGTCTAAAGCACACGTTAATTTTGCCATGACCTGGTTTGTATGCATATGAAACAAGTGAAAATGAAATATAATTAAAAACTTAAAAACTTGACATTTTAACATTTTCAAATGAATAATTCCAAATCAATAACAAATGCTCTTCTAGAATATATTTCTATCTTGTTTTCCAGTCACATGTTGGAATCTCTAAGATAAGACTGTATAATAAAATTAGTGAGCAGAATATATGTATATATAATATTTATATATATAATAAGCACATTATAAAGGGTAATAGATCATTTACTTCTTTGTAGTTTTTTTAATATAAATTAAAGTATACAGCTGTGCTTAGAGTAGCAGTTTTTATTTTTCTTCTCTGTCTCTTATCAAGGATAAGTATACCTCTTATCAAGGTAGTATATGCTATACTACCTATATGACCTTTGCTTTCATAGAAGGAAACCTATATGTTTGACTAATTGCTTAATTTTAATTCCAGTTCAGGGCTACTGAAGTTCTAGTTTAAATAATAATTTCACCTTGTTTAGTTTTAAATGATAAAATTACACTTATAGAAAAAAAATTGAATGAGGTGAGTATTTCTGAATCAGTGTTACCTTTAGCTAAAATCTCACCATAAGTATCCATTAAGCATCACATCTGTGAGGGGCACCTGGGTGGCTCTGTTGGTTAAGCATCTGACTTCTGCTCAGGTCATGATCTCACGGTTTGTGGGATCGAGCCCCGTGTCAGGCTCTGTGCTGACAGCTAGCTCAGAGCATGGAGCCTGTTTAGATTCTGTATCTCCCTCTCTCTCTGACCCTGCCCTGCTCATGCAGTCTCTCTCTCTCTCTCTCAGAAATTAAAAAAAAAATCAAAACATAAAACAAAGAATGTCTGTGAAACCAAAGAATTAATATCACTGGAAAACACATATCATAAACTCAAGTTACATTTTCAAAGCAGTGATTGCTTGATTTTTTTTTTTTTCCTTTGGGAAAGGAACTATCCCTTAGATTCAGGATATCTATATTGCCAACCAGGTACGACCTAAATTTTTCATACAGCTACTCTAATAAATTGTTCAGAATTCATTTTGAGACAGGGATAGCCTGCTGAGCTAGGTGGGACCTCTGAAGAGGAGTTTAACTAAATGCTTCTTTTCATGGCACATTGGTCTATTTGCAGAGCAATAAAAGAGCAGGACTCGTGATCAGTAATTATTAAGTTCCCACTAAAGTTACATGTCATTATTGGCTCAGTAATTCAATTATTAATGTTTCAGTCAGGTTTTGGACAGAAAAACAGAAAGTAGTCTAGGTGTTTTAATCAGAGGTAAAGGGAACAGCAAATTCTTGACAAAATTATGAGAACACTGTGTAGGACAGCAAGGGGCAGGGAATCCAGAGAAACAGAAAGGAGAAATACAGAGCTCAGAAAAGCTAATGTTCCAAGGCTAGCATATATGAGTCAACACCTACTTTATAGTGGAAAATGATGCTGCATCTAATTCTTGATCGCCTAAAAGGTGCCACTCCATACAAGCCTAGAGCCACTGAAATTGTGCTGCCTCTGCACTGGCCACTGGAGTAGAGTATAAACTCCCCACTTCAGCCTAGACAGAAAGCAACAGCTGTAGGAATTAAGGCCAGAAAGTTTGTTCTCCCTTCTTCCATTTTATACTCCCAGTTCCCCTCTTACTTTATTGTTATTTAGCCTCTCCAGTAACTTTGTAGCCAGTTTCTTATATAGAATCCTCTGAAAGGAGTATGAAGTCTGTTTTTCTTTGCACCAGGTAGTGTGGTTATCCTCTGTGCATGGGTCTGACAAAGGCAACTAAGAAACTTGTTCCATCTAACTCACCAGGTCTAATCAGCATGCCAGCAAAATAGTAGACTGGCATGATGTTCTCTACACTGTGGAAACAATTAAGGTTTGTGACTGATACTAAGGGAAGAGATTTAGAATAGTGATACGGTGTTAGTTTAAGATGGCGGAGGTGGACAGCTGTTCTGGCAATTGGAAATTACCTACCTCTAGTGGCCTTTGCTAACTGGTATGTAGGAAAAAAAAAAGTAAGGGTGGGAGAGTATTTTCCAGATCCCCACATCAGCAGCTTAATATTAAATGCTCTGTTACATTAATTTGTTCCACTAAAGAGATCACAGCTTGAACAGCAGCTACGGTTGGAATCACTAACAATTTATCTAGATGCCTACTGTGAGCACTCACACTGGATACAACTATCTTCACACTGCATGCCATTAATAAAGTCCATCTGTATTTCTCTTTACCAACATCCCTTTAAATAATCTTCCAATTTTGTTCTTTGTGATTATCTTACAAAACTCTGTGGTTCTGTCTTAGCAAACTGGTCATTAATCAGAATCAACCTAGTGCTCTGGCTACATCCCCACTGAGGTACATGGAAAACCAAATGTATTCCTTGACCTTTTGCTACTAGGAAGACTTTCCTTCCTACTGTCTTTGGATGGAGCTCCTATGAGGAGAGTGCAATGCTTAAGCAACATACATCTGGTTGGTGAAAATATATTGCAAATAACCATCTGAAAATTCAGCCAAATCTATGTATGTATATACTTTCAATGAGACCGTAGACATGAATGAAAGCAGATAGAGCAAAATAGTTAAAGTGCATGTCTTGGGATCCTAAGCCACATATTATCTTATTCAAGAATCTAGAATCTGTTTGAGCCAAACAGATTCAATGCAATTGAATTGCATCAATACAGATGCAATATAATTTTGCATATTGTATTTATAAATAATGGTGGAATACAGTATACAATCTCTACTTCATGACTGACAATTCAGGTCACAATTGACTGGGGAGGCTAAGGGGTTTAATCCCTACCAAGGCCAAGTAGCAAGCCACACATATATTTTATTTTATTTTTTATTTTATTTTATTATTTTATTTTATTTTACTTTTTATTTATTTTAATTTATTATTTTATTTTATATTCAATTTATTTTGTTATTTTTTTTCAAAAGGAGAAAAGTTTTCTGCAGAAATTTGGATTTGCTCCAGAATCCTGGGATCTGACCTATGATTCTCCATTAGGATAGCTAACAAAACCCAACTACTACTGGTGCCTAGAAATGTAGATTTTAGAGGGTTGCAAGTATAGCCATTTATCTATTACGTTAATGTACTGAATATTTTCTAACTTACCTGAAACAAGATTAGCCACTATAAAAACATAGGTAAATTAAGAAAAAATTGACTTTTGCTTCAAATACGCATATTCTATCAATCTGATGTGAGAAACAAGTGGGATATTTAACAATCCAATGCAATACATGATGTATTACAACTGGAGAGATATGGGAGAAAAAATGAAGAAGATGAGCATTTTGAAAGGTCTCATGGAGGCACCTGGGCAGCTCCTCTGACTCAATTTCTGCTCGGGTCATGATCTCACAATTTGTGAGTTCAAGCCTGCTTCGTATTCTTTTTCTGCCTCTCTCTTTCTGCCCCTCCCCTGCTTGCATGCACTTTCTCAAAATAAAAAATAAATAAACATTAAAAAAAAACAAATTATAATATAGGCCAGCTAACTATGATGAGCAAAAATACATGATGCTCTCACCTTCATGGACCATATGCCCAATAAATATACCTGGTTATAGGGTAATTATGTGACCCTACAGCTGCCAAAGCTACAACTGCATCTAAGGGGGAATCTCCTGGAATATATCAGTGACTACACTAAGGGGTGAAAATTTCATTCATTATAAAAACTTATATTCAACTCTCAAAGTGTCACTTACTGATTGTTATATACTCATCAGTCTAGAATCTCCAGACATGGATTATATTGCTCTTATCATTTTATGAATTATAAGTAGCACCACTGACACATAACTTTATAGTACTTCAGTTATAAAACTCAGAATATAAATAAGCTGGTTTCTTAAAGCCTATCATGTCATAAATGGCAAAGATTAGGCTAAGTGTGAGGAAAATAAAAATGGGGGGGGCTGTCTGCTGTTGTTAAATCATTAACCAAACACTTTAGATTAGAGGAAACAGGAACCCAGTTTCCTTACTATTCTCTAATTATTATATTATTTTAACCTAAAGAATTTCAAATTATTTTCTTCTCTATGAATGGGAGGAGGATATTAAGCTCCCCAAGCCTCAGTCCCAGGAATCTTTTTAAAGCACTTAAAATATTAAATTCATTTAAAAAATTAGGCAGTTATACTGTGTACTGTTAAATGTTGCATTCCCTGATAGAGAACTAAAAATTATCTTCTTATTATCACATACGTGTGAAAATTATTTGGCTATTATAAATATAGAAAATGGGGGTGCCTGTGTGACTCAATGGGTTAAGCTTCCGACCCTTGATTTCAGCTAATATCATGATCTCATGGTTTGTGAGACTGAACCCTGCATCAGGCTCTGCACTGACATTGCACAGCATACTTAGGATTCTCTCTCTCCTTTTCTTTCTATCCCTACCCCACTTGCTCTCTCTCAAAATACATAAATAGACTTAAAAAATAAAATACAGAAAACTGAACATAGCATAAACAAATCTATTTCTACAAGTAAATAAGAAAAGCAATGTAAAATTTTACAAGCATAAAACCAGTTTAAAAGTTTTATCTCAGATTTGAATTTCTCTAGTTAATAACATGTAGTTTCATAAACTAAGGAAGGCTCATCTTCAAAAATTAATTCCTGAATCTCTGCCTACAGTTACTTCACAATTATAGTTAATGTCAATTCAATAGGAAAAAATATCAGTAATAAATATTGAAATGCATTAACACATGAAAGTTTATGGAGCCATACACTGAACTTTGGAAATTTAAAAGTAATTACACTATTAGGATGGATTTTAAATGACACACTTGTCTGAAATTCCACATATAGCTCAGTATAATACATGTAAAAGTCTATGTCATTGAAAGAAATAAATGCCGCATCATATTATTTTAGAATTGTTTTTAAGTATTCTCTGAAACCATGTACTTGCTAAGAAAGAAATATAAAAGTCAAATGCAAAAAGATATCCATAATGTATTCATGTCCTTCAGCACTCAGTAGATAAATCATTCTTATTCAACTGAAATCCTTGACTTATTATTATTTTTTTCTCCTCTTATTTTCAGGAGATATGCTAAGGGTACATGAATCCTCAGAGAAAACTCTGTCTCTCCATTTTTTTTCTTTGAGGATAAAGAATGAAACTAATGGGAAGAAGGCAACCTAAAATGAAACCTCAAAGGATAATTTGTTGAAAAATGATACAAGACATGGACTATTTGGCAGAGAATTTTCACATGTCTTGTTATTTCTATCCACAAAGTCCTGTGAGATTTTTCTCCTTATCATACAGAATGTTCAACATACTAACTGTAAACTTAAGGAGAATTGAGACATTTTATAACACCCCTATTACTGCAGAAATGTTATTTTCCTCTAAATTGGCTTAACGGTGATTGCCCAGGGACCAGTTTGAGTTATCAGAAAAAAAATTTAACTAGAGCTGGTATCACCTACAGTGTATGGATAAGGCAGAATAATGCACTGTAAAAATGGTGACATATTTAATGGAAGCCAAGTTGTAGAATTAGTCAAATGTGCCTAAACAAAGTAATACTAGTACTATTATGTTTTTAGAAACAGTGTTAAATTTCTTTATAACAGGAAGGATATGCGTGTGTGTGTGTGTGTGTGTGTGTGTGAGAGAGAGAGAGAGAGAGAGTGAGAGAGAGAGAGAGAGAGAGAGAGAGAGAGAGACTAAAAGCATAGATCTCCAGAAAAGTATCTCCAAAAAAGGGGCACCTAGGTGGCTCGGTCGGTTAAGTGTGACTTTGGCTCAGGTAATGATCTCACAGTTCGTGGTTCGAGCCCCACGTCGGGCTCTGTGCTGACAGCTAGCTCAGAGCCTGGAGCCTGCTTCAGATTCTGTGTCTCCCTTTCTCTCTGATCCCCCACTGCTCACGCTGTCTCTCTGTCTCTCAGAAATAAATAAAACATTAAACAAATTATCTCCAGAAAAACAATAAATTAAATAAGAAGTAAAAAAATTGAGATTAACCTTCACTTTTGTAATACACACTGCTTTTTAAAATAACTATTGTGAAAATCTATAAAGCTCTCTGTGTGGTGTGGGAGACTGAATTGGCAATACAACTTAAACAATGAGCGAGAGCAGCTCACCTCCCTTTTCAGTCTAGAAACAGAGGCGGTAGGATGCCCTTTAGCACCTGGTCAATATCTGAGAAAGTCACTTTTGCAAGAGTAAGAAAGTAGGAGGGTTTTTTTTTTTCCTTGCTTCCCATGGGGAGTAGTTGAAATTCCTGCTAAAGAAGAAACTAGATTGAGGAGATTCAAAGAGGTTGCAGGAGCAAAGCAGGGATTTTAAGAATACTAATACAATTATCACCTGTGTTCACGTATTTGCATTACGGCCCTCATTTTACCTTTCTTGAAAATTCTACTTCAACAGTTTTGTGCATTTTCTCTAAGTCACCAAAATGACTCACCTGAGATAGCTAATAAACTATGTTTCTGGAGAAGTATATACTTCATAGTCTGCTGAAGTCATGCATGTCTTTCCTAGCTTCTAGAGTAAATCCTTTTTTTCTACCCGAAGTGTCATATTTTCAAATAACTCTCATTTAACAAGTTCTGACAAAGACAATATTAAGGAACACAAACTGACTTGATATGTGGAATCAATGCTCTCTACAAAGCCCTCTCAAGAAAACTGGCTCAGTATCTGGTATCTAGAGAGGCAGTCTCAACGGTAAGTGACTGACTGGCCAGACATGTCAGCAGATAACAGAGGAGTTTAAGAACTAAAATCTAATGCCTTGGGCTTATTTTTTTTAGTGTTAAAATAGAGGTAGTAATCACTTAAACTTGTAAAAATCCAATCGAAAATTCCATGTGAACATCGAAAAACAGAAAGCTTTAGTTTGCTCAATAACATACATCCCCCAAAGCTTATATATATTGTTAATGTAAACAGGGAACCCATTGCTATTCCAAAAAAGAGAAACAGAAGACAAGCTTCCAGACACATTTGTGAAGCCAGTATTACCATGATTCCCAAACCAGACAGAGACCTCACTAAAAAGGAGAATTACAGGCCAATATCTCTGATGAACATGGATACAAAAATTTTCAACAAGATACTAGCAAATCAAATTCAACAGTATAAAAAAAGAATTATTCACCATGATCAAGTGGGATTCATTCGTGGGCTACAGGGCTGGTTCAATATTCACAAATAAATCAATGTGATACATCACAACAAAAAAAGAAAGGACAAGAACCATATGATCCTGTCAATATATGCAGAAAAAGCATTTGACAAAATACAGCATCCTTTCTTAATAAAAACCCCCAAAAAAGATGGGACAGAGAAACATACCTAAATATCATAAAAGCTATATATGAAAATCCCACAGCTAATATCATACTCAGTGGGGAGAACTTAGAGCTTCCCCCTAAAGTCAGGAACATGACAGGGATGTCCATTCTTACAATGATTCCATTGTTTAACATACTGTTGGAAGTCTTAGCATCAGCAAACAGACAACAAAATGAAATAAAAAGCATCAAAATTGGCAAAGAAGAAATCAAACTTTCACTTTTTGCAGAAGACATGATGCTGTACGTGGAAAACCTGAAAAGAGTCCATAAAGGCTGCTAGAACTGATGGATTCAGCAAAGTCACAGGGTACAAAATCAGTGTACAGATATCAGTTGCATTTCTATACACTAATAATGAAGCAATAGAAAGAGAAATCAAGAAACTGATCCCATTTACAATGGTACCAAGAACCATAAAATACCTAGGAATAAGCCTAACCAAAGATGTAAAAGATCTATACGCTGAAAACAATAGAAAACTTATGAAGGAAACTGAAGAAGAAACAAAGAGATGGAAGAACATTCAATGCTCATAGATCAGAAGAATGAATGTTGTTAAAATGTCAATACCATCCAAAGCAACCTACACATTCAATGCAATCCCAATTAAATTGCACCAGCATTCTTCTCAGAGCTAGAACAAACAATACTAAAATTTGCATGAAACCACAAAATACCCTAATAGCCAAAGTAATATTGAAGAAGAAAACCACAGTGGGAGGAATCACCATCCCAGACTTAATCTCTACTACAAAGCTGTAATCATCAAGACAGTATGCAATTGGGACAAAAACAGACACATAGACCAACTGAATAGAATAGAGAGCCCAAAATTGGACCCACAAATGCATGGTCAGCTAATCTTTAACAAAGCAAGAAAGGGTAAATGGAAAAACGAGAGTCTCTTTAGCAAATGGTGCTGGGAGAACGGGACACCAACATGCAGACACCACACACAAAAATAAACTCAAAATGGATAAAAGACCTAAATGTGAGACAGGAAACTATCAAAATCCTAGAGGAGAAAGAAGGCAACAATCTCTTTGACCTCAGCTGCAGCAATTTCTTGCTCGGCATATCTCCAAAGATAAGGAATTAAAAGCAAAAATGAACTATTGGGACCCCATCAAGATAAAAAGCTTCTGCACTGCAAAGGAAACAATCAACCAAACTAGAAGACAACCAACAGAATGGGAGAAGATAGTTGCAAATGACATAGTGGATAAAGAGTTAGTATCCAAAATCTATAAAGAACTTACCAAACTCAACACTCAAAAAAAACCAAATAACCTAGTGAAGAAATTGGCAGAAGACATAAATAGACACCTTTCAAAAGAAGACATCCAGATGGCTAAAAGAAACATGAAAAGATGCTCAATGTCACTCATCATCAGGAAAATAAAAATCAAAACCACTCTAAGAAAGCACCTCACTGGTAAGAGTGGCTAAAATTAACAACTCTGGAAACAACAGATGCTGGTGAGGATGTGGAGAATGGAAACCCTCTTGTACTATTGGTGGGAATCCAAACTGGTGCAGCTGCTCTGGAAAACAGTGTGGAGGTTCCTCAAAAAATTAACAATAGAACTCCCCTACGACTCAGCAATAGCACTACTAGGAATTTATCCAAAGGACACAGGAGTGCTGATTCATAGGGTCACATGTACCCCAATGTTTATAGCAGCACTTTCAACAACAGCCAAATTATGGAAAGAGCCTAAATGTCCATCAACTGATGAATGGAAAAAGAAGATATGGTTTATATATTCAATGGGATACTACTTGGCAGTGAGAAAGAATGAAATCATGCCATTTGCAGCAATGTGGATGGAACTGGAAGGTATGCTAAGTGAAATAAGGCAGTCAAAGAAAGACAGGTATCATATGTTTTCACTCATATTTGGAACTTGAGAAACTTAACAGAAAACCATAGGGGAAAGGAAGGGGAAAAAATAGTTACAGAGAGGGAGGGAGGCAAACCATAAGAGACTCTAAAATACAGAGAACAAACTGAGGGTTGATGGGGAGTGGAGGAGAGGGCAAAATGGGTGATGGGCATTGAGGAGGGCACTTGTTGGGATGGGCGCTGGGTGTTGTATGTTGGCAATGAACCACGGGAATCTACCCCCAAAATGAAGAGCACACTGTACACACTGTATGTTAGCTAATTTGACAGTAAATTATATTAAAAAAATTAAATGGGATCCCATTGGACTGAGGTTGTTTTAAGGTATTAGTAGTTTACCTAAACAAACTGAAACCTAAGCCTGTAGTGCCTCAAGGTTAAGAAATAGAAACCTAAGGGGGCACCTGGGTGGCTCAGTCGGTTAAGCATCTGACTTTGGCTCAGGTCATGATCTTGTGGTTCGTGGGTTCGAGCCCCAAAACAGGTTCTGTGCTGGCAGCTCAGAACCTGGAGCCTGTTTCAGATTCTGTCTCCCTCTCTCTCTGCCCCCTCCCCAGCTCATGTTCTGTCTCTCTCTGTCTCAAAATTAAACTATAAAAATTAAAAAAAAAAAAAAAGAAATAGAAACCTGAGGACAACCAATCATAAACAGATAATGAGGTTTTCCCAAATAAGGCATGGCTTAAGCTATGGCCTAAGTAATTCCCTTCTTTGTCAGCCTCTCTCTATAAAGGTCTTCCCCCACTCCCGTGAGGAGAGGGTTCCCTGCCACTTTTGGATTAGCACTGATTTATGTGCTTAGATTTTGGCTCAAACTCTAAAAGTTTTTAATTTGTCTCAGTTTTAACTGAGACAAATTTTAATAACAAAATTTTAAACAAACTTTTAATAACAGTGATGAATAATTTTGCTGTACTTATGGAAATAAACAGGCCAAACCTAATGAGGACAGAACTTTGTGATCATGAATAATTTCTGGAGATTACTTGTGGCCACACAGGGTTAGACTGTGAAAATAATTAGCAGGGTTAGACTGGTATTCTAAGTCTAACTACTGTTAGACTTAGTTAACAGCAACTACTGTTATTCCCTTCAGTGTTAAACTAGGCTTGCACCTTTAACTGATTTTCTATGTACTGAACCGTCTCACAGCTGGGTAGGAGCAGAGGTTAACAGGTATATGTTTATCTGTTGTAGAAGTCAATGATTTCTGTCCAGTGTGAAAGAAAACTTCAAAAGTCATCACCTATTGTTCTGTTGTTTAACCAGTTTTAAAACTAATCTGAAATTCTTTCCCTAAAACTCCTTTATTAAAGTCCATAAATAACTAATACCTTAAATGCACTTTATACTGCTTTTAACATTTCCTTGATTAGTTAATGAAATCTTTGATTCATTAAAAACATGGATTAACATACACTAAATAATAAATCTGATAATAACACATATGGTAAGGAAGTATGTACATCCAAAAGTAGGGCAAACAATATAAATATTAAAAATAAAAATACACTCTAGACTATATGGTTCTGAAACGGCTGAATAGAATATGCTAAAATATTGTCCACAAACAATGTATTTTTTTATTATCAATGTGGTATTCTATTAAAAGGTAATATAGAAAGATTATTTGAATATAGATAATGGAATAATTTGCTTACATGAATTTGCTTACATGAATAAATGCAAAAGATATAAATATTTAAATGTGAAAATTGATATAACTATTTATAAAATTAGTAAATTAAGACATTTAAACCCCCACAGACAGAAAAAAAACAAAATTCAAGGAAAAAGTTAAATTAGATAAAAAATTCAAGACATGTGGGAGAAAATGTTATTTTATGATTTCAACTTTAATTCAAATGGTTAAAGATAAATAACCTGTATAGAAAATTAAGTGAAGAAAAATATAAAGTCAGAAAAAAATATTAAAATATTTTTTAAAAAATCCTAGGCTCTTGTAGAGCTAAGTAAATGTAAAATAAAACATAATTTATTTGGTTTAAAAATATAGGTTTTATTCAAACTATAGTCAAGTGGGTGGGTTAGATAGCAATTTCACACGCTACTGCGTCAACCACTTGTGCACATGCAATAGAGCCTGCCGCTCCTGCAGAACCAACTGGAAATCTGTATAAGACATTTAAGAACTACTGATCTGATTTTATTTATAATGTTACATTCAACCATTAATTTGGAGGAACTAGTTAGAAATGCACATCAACTGAGTATAAAAAATAGTGTGGCATTCTTAAAAAATAATCAGTGTGAAAAGCTATTGATTATACAAATTGTGTTAACCCATTAAAATTCAACATAAACCTATGTTAACCCATTAAAATTCATAAAGATAATCTTGAAAAACATTTTATTACAGAGGAATAGAGAAACATTGCATAAGTTGTAGGAAAAAAAGTGATCATTAATTAATCTGTGAAGCATAATATTTATGTATAAATATTTGTAATAAAAACTTTTATTTGTAAAAAGAATTGTATATTCTATATTTTTACCAACTGTGAACCTTACTGGGTAGAATTTTCATAGATAGATAGGAAGGTAGATAGATTGATAGATAGAAGGTTTCACATATATATATACAAAGGTAAAAGTGAAAGGCTGGGAACTACCACTTTGAAAAACTGTTTTGTACTTTCTTGTAAACTGATTCCACTTCTGGGTAATTAGCTAGCTATGTTAAAATACATATCCACAAAAAACCTTGCATATCTATGCTCATAACTTCATTTATAAAAGCAAAAATCTGACTATAACTTTAAAGTCCATTAGCAGATGAGTGCATAAGTGCAGCATATCCATTAAATATGGACTCTTCAGGAACAAAAATGATTGGATATTGACCCATGCCATGACATAAATCTCTAATTATGCTTCACAAAGGAAGTTAGACACAAAAGAGTACATGCTGCATGATTTTCTTTATATGGAAATCTAGAAGATGCAAATCAGTCATTAGTGGTATAAAGCAAATTAATGGTTGCCTGGAGTCATATATCCAGGGCAAGTGGCTACAAAGAACAATGTGAGAACATTTGTGAATGGTAGAAATTTCACTCCATATTTCAACTGTAGTCTTTAAATTTATCAGATTTCTTTGATATATATGTTAAAAATGCTTAAATTTTATTATATGTGAATTATGTCTCAATAAAGGTTATCAAACTAGGAAGGTTAATTAAAATATCTTCTAAATAAATATATTTAAGAACATATTTTAATATGTCTTGAATATTTTTTACATGTTTGCCAGCAGAATTTATTAAATTATAGTAGTTGCAATTTGATAAGACTGAATGAGCACCACCTACATTATCTTTCACCTATTTCAACTACAGATTTCTTTTATACTCGCTGGAGTCTAACCCACAAAGTGGCAAGTGAATTAAAAGTCACTGGTAACTTCTCAGAGATCAGTAATACCTATAACAGCTCAGATGTTTCTAATAGGATGAAAAATTGCAGAGATGATTGGTTGAGAAATTATAAGAGAACAGATTTGGAGAAGAGCAAGACTGTATGCAGTAATGCTATATTTATGAAACTGAAAAATAATTTTCTTTCAACTTTCAAAGAATAAGAGAGCAGTATCATGGCATTTTAAACGTATATGATATAATCTATGTGTTCACATGAATCATTCTCATATTGCCTCTTTGGAAACAGCATGACTTGATGTTATAGAAGTTACACAGCTACTAATGTTGAAAGTATATTTTCTTTGAGGCTCAAGTCAGAGATTTACAATTATCCAATGATAATGAAGAGCAAAATTAACTTGCAAAATAACAATCAAGCCTACTGCAAGTCATTTGCCTTAAGGTAACAAACGGTTATTCACAATACAAACTAAGTTTTACTATAACTTTAATAATCCAATTTGAATACACATATTTTCAGTAGGATGTGATTACAAATATATCGTTAAGATTTTATGTGTCCTCAATTTTTTTTGCTCCCCAAACTTATTGACTTACAATGGTGAATTCAACGTTAAATACCCATCTTACTCTTCTTGCAATGACATTAAAAACTGTGATGATGACAATCATTTCAATTAATTTCATGCCTGAAGAAGAATGGTGGGAAGCATTCACATTATACAAAGGAAAAACTTATTGTGCAGTTCTTCAATTAAGTTAAAAGCACAGAAAACATAACATGAAATCAATATTTCTAGTAAAATGATAAAAGTGAAGAAATCCAACTAAAAGACCAGTCTCAAAATATTAGCAAGTATTATTATTATTATTCAGACAATAGTGTTTCAGAATGAAGTATGTGAACATCAGATAAAATGGTTGGTATTTTTAACAAACTTTTTGGTTTTAAAAGAAATTACAATTTTATACTCCCATTTTCTTAAATTTAAAAATGGAACTAAACTGTGCCTTAAAAATTCAAAAGCCCTAGGATATTATATTGTATTGGACATTATCACTGAAAGCTAGCAACCATTTTACCCTATCCTCTTCATGTAGTGTTAATGTGGCTGTCAGTGTTCGGTTCGTGACTATGACTGAAATTTGGCCAAATTTAAGCAAAAGTATAATCAGAACGTTGCTGGAAGTCTTGATGATAATTGTTTCCAACTTTCAAGTCAGATTTGTGAAAATCAATACATCTCTCTCTCTTTCTCCCTCTTTCCCTCCTTCTCTTTTTAAAAATGGAGGAATTTAGCTTCATTTGTATTGGAAACCATCCTGCAACCAGGAGTATAAAGAACTTCAGCACGGATTCAACATGTGGAAAACATACTGAGACTCAGAAACACATGTGCACCTCAATTATCTCACTAAACTGCTGAATCAACCTGAATTCCACACTTCTTCTAGACTTTATGATAAAGTGATAATATACTTCCCCACTGTTTGGGCTACTGTGATTTCACTATTACTTCACTACGGAGGAAAGTTTTCTGGCTGATAAAGCATTTGGGACCAGGAAGAAGTGGTATTGTAATTAACGTATGATGGAATGAACTTGTCAAAACAAAATCATACTGTATGAAGTTAAACAGGCAAGGGAGACATTAATCAAGATTTTTGCAGTAAGAGATTGATGCCAGGATTCTGTTTAAATTCAACTCTGCTGAAATAAGAGAGTTGGAGAGTTTTAAGAGCTGAGGTAGGGACATGATAGATCATCATGTTTCCTAATTGGCTTTACTCAAGGAAAAAGAAAAGTACCTTGATGACAAGAGTTTAATAACATGGAACAAGGCTCCCACTGAAGTTAGGCCCCTATCCTACCACAGAAAATGGGAGACAGGGGCACTATATTTCTTGATGAATACTTTCCAAAGGGTTGGCTTCCAGTCCCTGAGAAAGACATTACTAAGTTTCAGAAAACTGTCAAGAAGCTTCCAAAAAGGTTTGTATCTCAATGGGGCATATAGAACATTTACAACTACAAGTATTCTAAAGTAAATGCTCTAAGAAAAGAGGTCATGAATCAAGTGTCAGGAAGAGATCTGATTTAAGTTTATTCAAGTGAACAGAATGAATGGTTGTGTCCCTCAAGACTCATATCTTGGGGTGCCTGGGTAACTCAGTTGGTTAAGTGTCTAACTCTTGATTTAGGCTCAGGTCATGATCTCAGTTTGTGAGTTTGAGCCCCTCATCGGGCTCTACACTGATAGCACAAACTGTGCTCAGGATTCTTGGTCTCTCTCTCTCTCTCTACCCCTTCTCTGCTTTCTTTCTCTCTCTAAACAAACAAACAACCCTCCAATCTTGAAACCTAATTTCCAATGCAAGGCTATTAAGAGATGTGCCTTGGGAAGGGTGGAGCCCTCATGAATGAGATTAATGTCCTTATAAAAGAGACCACAGAGAACTCCTTTCCATTTCTGCCAGGTGAGGTTGCAGCCAAAAGATGACTGTCTAGGAGCCAGGAAGTAGAATCTCACCAGACCCCAAATGTGCCAGCACCTTGATCTTAGACTTCCCAGACTTTAGTTTATTGTAAGAAATAAATTTCCGTCATTTATAAGCCAATTAGTCTATGGCATTTTTGTAATAGAAGTCTCAATAGACTAAGAAAAGGGGGACATTAAAGTCTTTTGGGCCAGACTAAACGGAGGAGATAGGGCAGAGAGTAGTGAGGACCTCATCATTCTGAGCTAAGGAACTGTCAATACTTGTTATGTTGTTGAAAAACTACCAAGTACACTATAGCCTGGTGTTTGCTTCCTATTTACTAATGCTACAGAAGTAGGGAGCTTGGAAGTAACTAACTAAATCGGTAACTAACTATATATATTATAATACATTAGGTATTTCTTGGGGGCATTCTACATGTCACTATATGTAAGGAACACTTGAAGACAGAAGAGAAGAAGCATGGTGTTTCTTAGAAAAGCCTGTTTGCCAGACTACAATAAAAATGTAAGTTTGGGGGGCGCCTGGGTGGCTCAGTTGGTTGGGCATCTGACTTTGGCTCAGGTCATGATCTCACGGTCTGTGGGTTCGAGCCCCGCATTGGGCTCTGTGCTGGCTCGGAGCCTGGAGCCTGTTTCAGATTCTCTCTCTCTCTCTCTCTCTCAGAAGTAAATAAAACATTTAAAAAAAAAAATGTAAGTTTGGTAATCTGACATTCTATATAATGTAAAATAAAACAAATTTTCTAACCCAATAATGGAAGTACCAACATATAGAGAGGGAAGTGAGAAACTACCAAGTCTGATCATCTTTGTTTCACTCTTTACACACACACACACACACACACACACACACACACACACACACACACACACTGTATTGATGCTCCAGTGAGGAATTCTCAGCCAGTTGCCTCCCTTGTCAGAGGTATAATTTCAAATATCTCAATTAAGAAAACTTTAACTCAAGATCAACATAAAAGCATGGACAAATCTGGGGCGCCTGGGTGGCTTAGTCGGTTAGGCGTCCGACTTTCGCTTAGGTCATGATCTCGCGGTTCGTGGGTTCGAGCCACGCGTCGGGCTCTGTGCTGACTGCCAGCTCGGAGCCTGGAGCCTGTTTCAGAGTCTGTGACTCCCTCTCTCTCTGACCCTCCCCTGCTCACGCTGTCTCTCTCTCTCCTAGAAATAAATAGAACATTGGAAAAAAAAAAAAAAAAAAAAGCATGGACAAATCTGAAGAAACAGGATTTCTATAGATCAAAAACCCATGCTAGAATACTTCTCTGAGTAGCTTTCATCCCATGAAATTGATCTAAAGGATTGCTTCTGTAAATGTAATTCACAGACTTTTGTAGATTCCTGAATTGTTTATTACCCATTTGCTTATGTATTGAAAGTAATGTTTAGAAACTGACATAATATTCTGGCATTGCTTCAACATCCAATACATTTTTAAGTTTCATTTCTTCTAGTAACTCACTTTATAATAAAAAAAATTAAACTATTATCCTATAAGAGATTTTTTAAAAATATCCATTTAACAGATATCTAGAAACATGATCAGAAACAAGTATTTTGCAAACCTACTAAATATGTAAGGAGACCAATAGTCAAAGAAATCCCAAATCAATAATGTTTAAACCTCTGGGGAAATTCTTGGACTCTAAACTCATACCTACAGAAATTGTTCTAAAGAATGCACAAGACTCAGGATAAGAAACCTGGAAAAATCTAATCCTAAATAAGGCCAGAGAGAATAAGGTCCAAGAACAGTCACCCAGAAACCAGCCCTGGGAATACCAGATTGGTTGACTGCCTATTCTCCAACGGGCATCGGATGCCAAGACAGGATGAAACACACTGACATTAAAAGAGGAAATATCTAGGGGTTCTTGGATGGGTCAGTCAATTAAGTGTCCAGCTTCAGCTCAGGTCATGATATCACAGTTGGTGGGTTTAAGCTCCATTTCAGGATCTGTGCTGAGAGCTCAGAGCCTGGAGCCTGCTTCAGATTCTGTCTCCCTCTCTGTCTGCCCCTCCCTTGCTCACACTCTGTCTCTCTCTCAAAAATAAAGATTAAAAAACATAATAAAAGAGGAAATATCTGTGTGAAAAGGAAATAGGGATGAAGTTGAATGGGGTTGAAAGATTCATGATTGGTGATTTAATTCTTTTTTTTTTTTATGTTTTATTTATCTCTAGGAGAGAGAGAGAGACAGCATGAGCAGGGGAGGGTCAGAGAGAGAGGGAGTCACAGACTCTGAAACAGGTTCCAGGCTCTGAGCTGGCAGTCAGCACAGAGCCCAACGCGGGGCTCGAACCCATGAACTGCGAGATCATGACCTAAGTGAAAGTCGTACGCTTAACCGACTAAGCCACCCAGGCACCCCTGGTGATTTAATTCTGACCACAAGTGAAGGAGAGAGTACGAGAAGATTGGGTGGAAGCATCATGGACTGCTTTGCAGTCTAAGGCAGGTTCAGCAAAGTATCCAGGGAATCCTTGAGCTTTGAACGGATAGTCAAAGGATTCCTAGTTTCCCAGGAACGGGCCTGCCTCAATATCCCTTCTGCTCCGTCACTACCTGGGAGCTGTACAGGAGGCATGGTTGTTGGGTTTCAGAGTACAACAGCTGGGGCCTTCATTCAATTATCAAATGAAGCAATTCTCAGAACCCTTTGTGTGCAAAAACCCACTTCACACAAGTCCAAGTATCAGGTCTTGAATGACTCCCATGGCTTTTCTTTCTGAAGGAAAATTCCTAAGCAGAAGATTAGCAGGATGACCTACAGCCCCCTTCCCCCAGCTTCTGGCAATCTCAGGGCCACAACTGACATTCATCCTCTCACACGTCACCATAGATTCTGAATTTCCCTAAGGCTCAGCTACAACCAAAACAGATCTCAGTAGTTTATTTGGTAGTGTGATACACACCTTCACTCCAGAAGGTTAGTCATACCCTTTTCAGTCCAGGGTTCCTGCACATGTCCATTCACAGTCACAATAGGGTAAATGGTAGTCAAGAGCAGTGTAAGAGGGTCACCTGAGCTCCACAGATATTCCTCAGACCTCCATCATGGAAAAGTAGCCCTACCTCACCTGCCGGGCAGTGTCAAATAGCACAGCCATTATGATGACTTCTCCTCTTGCCCGCTGGTTGCTGGACACAAGGAGACCTGGTGGCATCCGTGATTTCTAGGGGCTGAATCAGGCTGACTAAAGAAGATATACCTGATGTCAGGACTATCCTTTCCAGAAGGAAGTAGAATTGATGACAGAGGAGAGGAGTGGACAAGGCGAGAGTTCACGTGCGTATCTTGGATCTCTGCTTGTGGATTAAAATCAAGGGAGGGAAGTGGTGGAAATATTAATATAGATTTCAGAGAATCTGTGAAAAAGAGAGCTGTGTCCTACTTTACTGGAGTGATGCACTGGTAGTCAAGAAGCTTAAACCTTGCAATGCCAGTCTAATATGCAAATTATAATGGAAATAAAGCTGGAAAAGGTAATTAGGCAACCACCGGCCCATAAATATTCCAGTTTTGTTCGAAGAATGTGGCCAAGTGTAGGACTGGAGAGAAGGCTAGGCTGCCTCAGGGATCTGTGCTGACTGTCCCCTAGCACATCTGAGAACAGCCTCTAGGCGGGTGGGCTGAGGTGATGCAACTCTGCCCCCGATCTGGCTGCCTGAAATGGACTGACTGGCTGAATGACAGGTTGATTTAAATGTAGATAAGCTTTGCTCAATAACCACACCATCTTGGGGGAAAGAAATGTAAGCTAAGAACAGTTGAGAGTGAAACACTGGTGATAATACACATTCTATTTATTACAAACTATTAAAAACAAACAAAAAACCTTTACTTGAAAAATCAAGAATTTTATAGCTTCAGAAAAATTAGCCATAAGGAGGTTACTAATAGGCCATAATGATGGACATAAAATTAGCTACAGTTAGGTAAGCCAGTTTAAAAAAAAATACACATTTTGCACATCTTGGCTATGACCACTTACTGCCTTTCTATAAGTATATGAACTATTAGAAAGATGTAATAAACATGAATTCTATGCTACTTTCATCAGGTCTGATAGAGACAGAGAGAGAGAGAGAGATACATCAAGAGGTCAGAAGGAGAAAATAGATATTTTAAATTTTTAAAATTATTCTATTATTTAAATGATTCATTCTAAGGGCTTATATGTTTCCTACCTTAGGAAACATATGTATATAATAATGCTATCATATTTGCATAATGAAATTAAAGTAATTACAAAAGGTATAGGTAAGAGGCAAGAGAAAGCAGGTGACAAACTGACATATCACAGAGTATGGTTATTATCAGGGTCAATTGCACAGACAATGGCTTTAGTGATTTTGAAGGAAAAAATTAAGTCTAGGTTATAGGCTATATTAAAAAAAAATAACAAAACCCCAAAACCAAAAAACAGCTCTCCAAACAATTCTATTTCTCATTTTAAATCCAGAAGCAATTGAGGGCAAAAGTATAACAGAAAAAGCAAACACATGGGCATTTTCAAATTCTCCTTTGAATAAATATTATATTTGTTTCCTAGGGCTGTGGTAAAAAAAATCACCACAAACTCGGTGACTTAAAACAATAGCAAATGTATTCCTCACAGTCCAGGAGACTAGAAGTTTGAAATCAAGCTGTTGTCAGGGCCATATCTTCCTGGGACACTTTAAGAAAGATTCCTTCATTGATTCTTCCTACCTTCTGGTGGTTGCTGGCAATCCGTCATCTTTCTTAGATTGAGACTATATCGTTCCAGTTTCTTCCTCCATCTTCACGTGCACATCTTCTCTGTGTGTGTGTCTGTGTCTAAATCCCCCTCTTCCTAAGAGGGCCCCTGTCATACTGGGTTTAGGGCTCATCCTAATCCAGTTCGACCACATCTGAACTTGATGACATATGTAAAGAATCTATTTTCAAAGAACACATTCATAGGTTCCAGGTGGACATGAATTTTCAGGGACCATTATTCAAACGAGTTAAAACATTTAGAAACAATCAAGAATTACAATATAAATCTCAGATTCTCCAAACGTCCTTTAGTCCTAAGGAAACATAATAGCTAGATCCTTGGTTAACAGGAAAAAGGTTCAAGAATATTTAGAAAAAAAATGTCCTAGTGAATTATCTTTTCACTTGAATTGTTTTGAATATTATCTAGTTAACTTAATATTAGGATACATTGAGTTCATAAAAACATGTATTTTAGGTATATGAGAAAATATGGGATAAATATTCACTGTGAAGTTATTTTGATAAAGCATTTTCATTTAGTACTCTAGCTACCAGGGAAAACAACAAATGTGATGAAAATCTTTTTGTGTTTTAAGTGATAAAGAAAAATTGCAGGGGCACATGGGTGGCTCAGACGCTCATAAGCGTCTGACTTCAGCTCAGGTCATGGTCTCACGGGTTCATGAGTTCAAGCCCCGTGTTGTGCTCTGTGCTGACAGCTCAGAGCCTGGAGCCTGCTTCAGATTCTGTGTCTCCCTCTCTCTCTGCATCTCCCCACCTCACACTCTGTCTCCGTCTCTCTCAAAAATAAACAAACATATACAAAATTGCAAACAAAAATATGACTTTTAATCAAACAAAAATGGACAGGTTATTTTTATCTCCTTCTCTGTCTCAGCTCAGTGGACCATCTTTTGGAACTTCCCCCATTCCCTTGATCATCTCAAAGTCTCTATTCCTCTGGTTTGAACCCACTGCCTTCTGTTTTTGAAGTAAAAATCCCTGAAACAGTCCCTTCTAATTCCATGACTTCAGTTCACATCTACATGCCACTGACTCTTCTGAGAGGTCTCTAAGCAACTAAAATTGTATCCCAAACCAATATCTCATTCTCTCTCCTAACTCTGCTCTCTTTCCAGTTCACATTGTTCATGAACTAACTCCAAACACCTAAAAATCACAAGTGACTGACCATCTCTCCCACACTCCCACTTAAATTTCAAATGGTGATGTCTCTACCTTCTCGATTTATTCTGCCTCAAATATATTCTTATTTCCCTGGATCCCCTATCATCTGTTTACTTGGTACTAATTATTTCCTTAGCTCCGAACTTCCACTATGGATTAAGCTGTGTGACTACACTCCTCCCAATGTCAGAGGTCACATTCTCTGTGACACAGGTTGTGAGATTCTGAGATGTGCAAACAGAAACTCTTCTGGATACAACATCTATAAGGGAGCAAGACAAACGTCACTGGGAAAAGAGGGAAATCTGAACTAGGAGGCAGTTTCAAAGCAAACTAAAATAGTATTTCTGAAATATCTGAATTGAGACAGGCCTGGTGTCTCTTTTCCTGCATCAACTAGGAAAAAAGCAGAATGTCATTAAGTTAGTTCCCTTTGGCTGAAGGAAGTCCTCAGTGAGAGACATGAGATAAGGCATCAGCAGCACTGCCCCTGACAGTCAGGGAATGGGTGCCTCAGTCGCAAAGGAATGCAGGTGAGTGTGGGCAGCACACCACAACATTCACTCTCTTTCTCACTCGGATAGCCATTCTGACAGGTGTGATGTGATATTTCATTGTAGTTTTGATTTGTATTTTCCTGATGATGAGTGATGTTGAACATTTTTTCATGTGTCTGTTAGCCATCTGGATGTCTTCTTTGGAAAGATGTTTACTCATGTATTTTGTCCATTTTTTACCTGGTAATTTGTTGTGGGATTTTTTAAATGTTTTATTTACTTCTGAGAGAGAGAGAGAGAGAGCGTGAGCAGGAGAGAGTCAGAGAGAGAGGGAGATACAGAATCCAAAGCAGGCACTAGGCTCTGAGCTAGCTGTTAGCACAGAGCCTGATGCGGGGCTCGAACCCGTGAACCGTGAGATCATGACCTGAGCTGAAGTCGGATGCTTAACTGAGTGAGCCACCCAGGTGCCCCATTACCTGGATTATTTGTTTTTTGGGTACTGAGTTTGATAAGTTCTTTATAGATTTTGATTCCTTTACCAGATATGTCATTTCCAAATATCTTCTCCCATTCCATAGGTTGCCTTTTAGTTTTGTTGACTGTTTCCTTCCCTGTGCAGAAACTTTTTATCTTGATGAAGTCCCAGCAGTTCATTGTTGCTTTAGTTTCCCTTGCTTCAGGAGATGTGTCTAGCAAGAGGATGCTATGGCTAATGTCAAACAGGTTGCTGGCTGTGTTCTCTTCTAGAATTTTGATGGTTTCCTGTTGCACATTTAGGTACTACATCCATTTTGAATTTATTTTTGTGTATAGTATAAGGAAGTGGTCCAGTTTCATTCTTCTGCATGTTGCTGTCCAGTTTTTCCAATACCACTTGTTAAAGAGACTCTCTTTTTTCCATTAGGTAGTCTTTCTTGCTTTGTCGAAAATGACAGTAAAATTCTAGTTTTGCGCCTAACTGCCTATAAAAACTCACAAAAATCAGCCCCACTTGTTTTCCCAGTCAATGGCTTTGGGGAAGTATTTTCCTTGTGCTATTCCTTGTGTACTCCTCTCTCTCACGTCTCTCTGTGCCCAGGGCTCCCTCCCCTCCACAGCACCCACGATCCATTTCTCCCCCAAATCAGGTCTCCTCACCTTCTACCTTCCACAATGTGGCCTCTCTTCTGTTCTGTTAGTTCTCAGATCAATTTCTTGGGCATTCCCAATGAGTTGGTGTTTATCTGGCTGTGTTTGAGAGACAGGCAAGTGTGCCATCTTAGCTCCTACTCAAACATTATCTTAAAGTTTCAACCCCATGCCTCTTCCCCAGACCATTTTCTCTCTGATCTTGTAATATTTTCCTTCCAACCATGCACCAACCATCCAAACCTGATCACCCAATATTTTCCTTCCAACCACCTCACCAACCCACCAAACCAATAGCTCTATATATATTACTTAGAGATACTTCTCTTTTCACACACCAACAAAAATGTGGATAACAACAATACTACCCAAATCTCTGCCCATTGGGAATTCTTCTTTTCTCGCCTCTCTTCTGTTTTTTAGGGCCACACCTGAGTGGAACTGTAGGGTAGGAAGAGTCTATTTTTTAGCTTGTACTCAAAAACTGAGTTTACAAAGGCTTAGTGTTCTTTGGAATTGGGGATACAAGGTTTCCCAGGGCATCCACCAAGATGTTCCCAATCCTGATCTCAAGTCCCACACTTTGCAAATCAGAAACATTTGCACAGAAGGCAACTTTCCATGCCTAAACATCTTTTGCTATTTACTTTTACATAGGCCTACTGGTAACAAAATTTCTTAGTTTTTTGTCTGTAAATGAGTTCAGTAGGCTTATTTGTCAAAGGATATTTTAACTGGATATAGACTTTTAGATTGGCAGTTACTAACCTTCAACATTTTATAGACAGATGTTCTCTGGCTTCCTTTGCTTCTATTAAAAGGTAACTATCAGTCTTATTTTGGTTCCATTGAAGGTAATAGAGGGTTTTGATACCTCCTCCAGTTGATTTTAAGATTTTCATTTTGTCTTTCGCCAGGTTTTACTTGATGAAACTAAGTATAGTTTTACTTGAATTTAACCTGGATGAAGTCCTTAGATCTTTAGTCTTGACCTTGAGGTCTTCAGTGAGTTTAAGAAATTATCAGTCATTAACATTTTAACTATTTCTTCTACCCTCTTATCTTTTTTCCTAATTTATGTGTGATTTGAATTACACTTATGTCAGCCCTTACACCGCATCCTGTGCTCTCCTGCACCGACCTTAGTTTAGAAAGGATTTAGTTTTGCTTCTGTCAGCAGCTAGCAGATAACATCAACGTAACTAGGTATCGATGTAGTTCATTCAATGTTGATACATTAATGGTTAATCATTGCCCTTTTGGTTATTCCTAAGGTCTTTTGTGCCCCACTTGAAAGTAATGCCTTCCAACTTTTACTCCATCCAATGAGGCTGTTAGAAGTTCTGGGTAGCCTCTCTTAGGCATCATAGTTTTAAATCTACCTATACCCCAAGATTTAAGAGCCAAAATTTCTGGCTTCTTATCTTTCCTTATTAATGCCTTGTAACTCGATTTCTTACTTCCTTGGCACCTTCCTGAAACATTTGAATAAATATATAAAAACGTTTTTCTCAGATTTTCAAGGGGAAGTGCTGGTCAAAAACAACATAATCTGCCATTTTAGGAAAAAGCCTATTGACAGTAGCGTGCAATATTTAGAAAATGGGGCTTGGCAGCTAGTCATACTAAGATTGATTCCTGGTTCTCACATCTAGAAGCAGCTATACCATTGTGTTTAAGAGAACAAGTACTAAAGCCAGACTGTCTAGGACTGAATACAAAATCTCTAAGTTGTATGACCTTGGATAAGTTTTTTAATAAATATCTGCTACATAACTTCATATATAAAATGAGAATGATACTAGTTTCTACCATCTTATTATTGTGAAGATTAACATGTTCAAGCAATTATCACACTGCCTAACATAAACTAAACATCAGTAAATGGTAGAGTACTATTTTCCATGTTCTCATTGGCAAACAGGACAATATGACTCACTAACAGTGTTGTTTCAGGAAGTAAATGCCTTAATTTAAAATTTCATTTTTCTATTGCATAGAACCTAGTAAATACTATCATATATTTGTATGTAAAAAGTAAATAAATGAGTAGCAAATAATAAATAAATGAATTAAGAAGTGGTTTTCCTTCTTCCTTCACCTCCCTTCTGTTTTAGCAGATTGCCTTATCAATTTCAGAGTTAAAAGACTGATTGACTCAGATTTTTATTTTTAAAATGATTAGATGTCACCAAAATCAAATTCAAAACAGTAAGAAATTAAATGATCTTTCTGTGCACTTTGGAAGGCTTTCTCTGCACACTGGAAGACACTTTTCCATGAATACATGATTGATCAAACACAATCTAAGGAAAAAAACTGTATTTCCTATTCAAGTCCAAGGTCAATGACACAGAGGCAATTATAGTAATTTTTAAGTATTTGCAACGATTTTCAAATTTTATGCATTTAATCATTTTTATTATTTCTTTTAATACCTGAAATGTTATTTTTAAGTAAGAAGTAATAATGTTTTCAGTAGTAATGATTAGAGATCACTTGATAAAAGAATTTTGTTATGCATTTTTCTATATGGTTTCATAATGATACAACTGTAGAGTGTTTAAAATTTTTTTCATTTTAAACTGTTTATTTTTTTTAATGTTTGTTTATTTTTGATCGAGAGGGACAGAATGTGAGTTGAGGAGGTTCAGAGAGAGAGGGAGACAAAGAATCCAAAGCAGGCTCCAGGCTCTGAGCTGTCAGCACAGAGCACGATGCAGGGCTCAAATTCACGAACTGTGAGATCATGACCTGAGCTGAAGTCAGATGCTTAACCCACTGAGCCACCCAGGTGCTCCAGAATATTTTTTTTTAATTTTAGAAAGAGAGAGAGTGTATGTGGGAGAGAGGGGTTGAGAGAGAGAGACAGAGAGACAGAGACAGAGAGAGAGAGAGAGAGAGAGAGAATCTTAACTGGCTCCATGCTCAGCATGGAGTCTGTTGCGGGGCTCAATCCCACAACACTGGGATCATGATCTGAGCTGAAAATCAAGAGCTAGATACTTAAGCAACTGAGCCACCCAGGTGCCCCAACAACTGTTGCATAGTAAATAATAAACTGGCTGAACATGAAAGAAGGTCTTATATTTAACCTTATGTTTTCCAGGATTTTCATTAGTCCTTGAAGAAGCACTTCTCAAATGTGCAAGCAATTTCTGAGAAAGTGATAATATATTTTGGATATAATAATGATAATGATAATAATAATAACTTGTACACCAAAAAAAGCATCTGAAACTTGAAAAAAATTAGTGTATAATGATATAAATTCATCTCTTGCATTTACGGGAAGAAAAAACCTACAATAAAGTATAAATATCTTTCAATCATTAAAAATAATTACGGGGCACCTGGGTGGCTTAGTCAGTTAAGTATTTGACTTTGGCTCAGGTCATGTTCTCATGGTCCATGGATTTAAGCCCCACTTTGGGCACTGTGCTGACAGCTCAGAGCCTGGAGTCTGCTTCAGACTCTGTGTCTCTTCTCTCTCTCTGCCCTTCTCCCACTTGTCCTCTGTCTCTCCCAAAAACAAACATTAAAAAAATTGTTTGAAAAGAATAAAAATAATTTTAAAAATTCAGAAACCAGAACAGTTGATTACAAGATATTTAACACATACTTTAGAAGACAAGGGTTGAATAAGTAGATAGAGTTTATGACCCTAGTTTTGACAACTATGATTAATATGCCAAAGCTCTAATGAATAAAGTAGGCAGCATGCAAGAATGGACAGGTAACATAAGCAAACAAGTGGAAACCCTAAGAAAAAGACAAAAATAAATGCTAGAGATAAAAACCATGAAAACAGAATTGAAGATTGCCTTTGACGAGCTTACCAGTAGACAGGACACAGCAAAGGAAAGAATGTCTGAGTTTGAGGATATCTCAATAAAAACTTCCAAAACTAAAAAGGAAACAAATACTAAAAAACAAAACAAAAAATCCAGAAGGCTTGTGGGATACCTACAAAACATGCAATGTATGTGTAATGAAAATACCAGAAGGAGAAAAAAAAGAGAAATAATATTTAAAAGAATAATGACTGAGTATTTCAACAAATTACTGTCAAACACATGATATTTACTTATTTCAACTATTAACTTTATGTAATTTATGCATATTGATACATGAAGTTCTATATAATTTACTTTCACTGATATATTTCATTTTACAGATACATGTAAATTAATTAATTTTCCTTTTGATGGTATCTACTTCCAATTATTTGCTTCATGTTGCTGCAATAAATACTGCTTTTTAATATCATTGTGCATATATATGAGGGCCTCTCTTGGGCGGTGCTGGCTAATGGAATTTGCTATAATAATTACATGTTCTATATCAGTGTTGTCCAAACAGTAGCCGCTAGCCATATGAGGCCACTGAACACTTAAAATACAGCTAGTGTGACAAAGTAACCGAATTTTTACTTTAATTTATATCAATGTCAATTTAAATAGTCACATATGACTATTAACTATGATATCTGGAGGTATCCTAAGAAGCTCTGTTAGACAGTTTGGTTAGGTTCTAATAGGACGCCTGAAGGACAGCGAAGAGGAAGTCATGGTCAGTTATCTGGAAAGTCAGATGTCTGTCCTGGCAGTGCTACAGAAAAGGCACAAGAAACCTGATCAAACCAGACAGACCCAAGATGGTGGGTGCTGAGAGATGAAACCCCCAAACAAATAAAGAAGAAAAAGCATGGAACCTTGCTTCCAAGAAGTCCCATCTGGGTAATGAATATTCAACCCTCTTGTTAACATGATCAATAAAACCCAAAACCCTGGAGTCACTCACTCTCACTTCGAACAGTGCACTTGGACTTTAATGAACTTTCCAGTTGTGCGGCTCATCCACTCTATTTCATCTGTCCTTGAACTCTTCCTCCTGACAAGACCAACACCCTCAGGTGACATCTTTGGAACAGGCTGTGTTGAAGCTTCAGCAGTATTAGTATACCAGAAAAGTGCTATACTACAAAAGTACTATATTTCTGGAAATGATACAACTATGTCATGGGTACATTCATGTTCTTTCTTTTATTTTTTTGTATATTCATTTTCAACTTTATTATTTCATATTGTCTACAAAATGTTCAAACAAGTTTTCTTCAACACATCTAAGGAATTCTGTTTTATTTTCATATCTCTACCAACTCTAGGTATAGTCAGTAAAAATAATGAGTTCACGATTGTTTACTTTTTTATTCCTCTTTTTTGGAGGGAGGAAAGGTGTTGTCTCTTTGATTACTAGTGAGGTTAAGTATTATGTTTTAATTATGAGCTATTTTGTCCTTCTTTGGTTATATTGCAAAGTTCTTCTCCACACTTATTTTTGCCTTGTCTTTCCACTGTTTAATTAACTACCTAAGATTCAGAAAATTTATTTAAAAAGTAGTTAATGTAGTTTAATTTACTTGAATTTTTGTGTGATTTTGCTTTCATGGTCTTATTTAGGAAGTATTTTCCTAACTCAAAACCTATTTTATAGTTTCTTCTAAAATTCTTGTTTTTGTCCTCTGGCCTATTTTTTCACTTTTTCCACAAATATTGCATATTAGTTGCACTAGTTTTATAATTCTTGGTGACTGCCAAGAAAAATACCCTCCATCTTGTTTTTAAAAATTATTTTGAAAAATAGTATACACAATGTTGGGTTTCCTTTTTAAACTATTATATATATCTCTCAGTTTAGATACTTTTTTGGCCAAATATCTTTGTGCTACTAAACCCAGATTTGTCCATAAACAGAAGGCTAGACTTAGCCCCTAACCAATAACACTAGTATAGAAGTATGAGAGAATAGATCTACTGTATTTTAATGGAACACCTTTGAACTAATTTACTTCAGAGTTTTGTATGGAACCTGCCTAAATCTATTATGGCACTTGGTCTGAATCACAGTCTTCCTTGGCTCCCTCCTTGTCTCTTACTAGTTTCTTCTTGGCATACTTTCTTTACAAAATCACTTGCACAAGCATACTTACTTTAGAGTAATTTCTACTGAAGAACCTAATTGAAAACAGCAGCTGTTAGCTCTTTGCTCCTCCACGTACTTACATTATGGGTGTCTAGTTTCTCACATACAAATATGCACACACACAAACGTGAATTAGTTGGGATTTTTAATGGAGAAATAATTGAATATATTGATTGCTTTATCACATTATATCTTTATACTCATGAAACTACATTTCTCCTTTTATTCAGTTCCATTATAATCATTCAATAAAAATTTGCTTCTACATAAAGTAACGCACATCTTTCATTAGATTTATTCTTAGGTCCCTTATGCTTTTGTTGCTGTTTCCAATTACATTTTCTTGGTGACTCATGGGGATTTCATTTGTGACCCTAATATTTATGAACATTACTAACATTACTATATTATTCCTTTATAATTTTTCTTTCCTTCCTTCCTTCTTTTCTTCTTGTCTCCTCTCTTCTCTTCTCTTCCTTCCTCCCTCCCTCCCTCCTTCCCTCCCTCTCTCTTTCTCCCTCTTCTTCTCCCTCTCTAATTTAACCCTTGGGGTTTGCCATTCTCTTCTTAGCTCAGCTATGCATTTTAGAGGATTTTTAAAAACATTTTATAAACAGTTATAGACATTATTTTACTGTAGAGTTTTCAGGATATCTACTTTTACCATGTTGTTAGAAACAAAATTAAGACATGTTCAGGTTTGTGATTTCTCAAAAGAACAAAAACAACAGCAACAAAAAGCCTAAGCAAAATGTGACCATTTTGCCCAATCTCTTAATATTATGTACTTGACACATCTCTGATTATTCAAATGTAAGTAAAAACGTATTTAATTTGATAACCTGAGGGAAAGGTGAAAGCTAGCATTGATTTTTCTTAATGACTAAGTTATTCCAACCATGACTTCTTTTCACCAATCTCCTGATAATTCAACTTTTTAATTTTCTTCTCCTGTGCATTTGTCATAAAATATAATACTCTTTTTTATAAAGACACCTTATATTTGGAGTAATTCTGATTAGATGACACTACCCAAAGCCCCAAATCAGAGTTACAGCAAGTACACGGCTAGCTGAAAGACTAATTCTTATAAGAACAAAGTTACTTCATATTGTATTGCTTTAAAAAATTACATCTATTACTGACCATCAAGATAAAACTGACAACTGTAATAAAGAGCTAATATGAGATAGAGAATGCCACTCCATATCTCTATCTGTATGTATAATTCAATTCTAAAAATTGAATTATAACCTTATGTTAGCCTTTTCAAAAGCAGAAAATCATACATAAAACCTGACAATGTCCCTAAATCATAACATATTTTTTATAGTGGTTTGAAAGTTAACCAAGTACTTTTACTTCAATGATCTCATTTGACTTGATTCTCTGATTATCTTTGCGATATAGACAAATGGAGACATTATTATCCCTTGTACAAATGAGAAACCTGAACTTCAGAAACATGGATTAAATCCTCAAACCCTCTTACTCTATAACAAAACTGATCTTGGAGTCACTATTTGCTTATATATCAAATAACAGACAACTCAAGTATGCTGTTCTTTCTGGCATATTCTACAGGAGTTGGTCTAATAAAAAGCTCATAACAGAATAACTCTAAGAATACATGTTCTTTTTTAGCATAATTGTACAGCTAATAAATAAGGTAAATGTACTATTACACAGTTGATTTGGATTAAGTAGGCAAATCCTCGTTAAGAAATCATGTTGAAAACCAGGGTATTTTCTGTTACAATCAGGGTTAAATATAATAACCAATGATACTGCATTTTTTGGATTACTGTTGCGTTTGTTATGGATTTTATTAAATATTTTCTCCACTAAGAATAATGGACAGTAGTTATTTTATTATTATTTTTTTAAGTAGGCTCCACATGGGGCTTGATATCACAACCCTGAGATCAAGCCTGAGCCAAGATGTTTAACCCATTGAGGGAACTAGGTGCCTCTGCAGTATCTTAGATATGAGAAGCAGCACTTAGCAGTTTTCTTATTTTTTCCTTCCTTCTTTCTTTGCCTCCTCTCTTATTTATTTTTATTAAAAAAATCAAACTACATGGCAATAAGTAAAAGGACTCGTAATACTAAAATATAAGAATATTCTAATGTTGGTATTAAATTACATGAAAAAATTCAGAAATTTGAAAAACTTATAAAAGCAAATGTGATATATCATTTTCAATTTTATCTAAAATCATTAAAAGTTTACACAAAGAAAAGGAAATGCCAATGACTATATGATAATATACAAAAGTTTTTATTTTAAAGAGTACTAACAAACTTTGTTTCCTAGCCATTCTCCTATATACATTTATTTCTCCATTCTGCTATTAAAGCACAATGTTTTCCATCACTAAATGCATTTCCCATTGTGGGGACCTAAGCAGCTGTGTTAATAAGGCGAACACAATGATATCATGATCCCTATGTCTCATACATCATTATATATTAAGTGATAGCTTATAGTCATTCAAAATTGTGAATTAAATATCTGAATTCCAATTGATAAATCAACTATGGAAAACAACATAACTTTATCTTGTAGTGTTTCATAAAAATACATAATGAAATAAAGCCTGAAAACAGATTACAGTAAATCTTTTCTCTTTTTTCCCCTTTATGTGTGAGTGAGGGAAGGGCGGGAGGGGGGTTTGTGGTGGGAGAAGGGGGGAGGAGGAGGAGGAAGAGGGAGAGGGAGAGGGAGAGGGAGAAGGAGAGAGAGAGAGAATGAATCCCAAGCAGGCTCCATACCCAATGCTGAGCACAACACAGGGACTCCATCTAACGACTGTGAGATCATGACCAGAGTCGAAGTCAAGATTCAGATGCTTAACTGACCAGGCTCCCTGGCATCCCAATAATCTTTTTTTTTTTTCTTTTTATTGACATGAAAACAAAAATACTAAGCTGTACACCGTATTGGTAAAATGTATACAAATTTTCATACATATTAATTATAAAGATGTATGTGTACCAAATACATGTATGAGCACATAAATGACAAATATGTTAGATCAGTATTAGTTGGATTTCACTTTATATATTTTTAAAAAGTGAAATATTTACTGGGGATATAATTTGGTAAAACCCAAGCTGTGAATGGGAATGCAAATAACTATTATATTATCTAACTATTTCACTTTTAGATAAGTATCCAAGATAAGTAAAAGGATATATATATAAGTATGTGTACTTGAATATTCCTAGCAGTTTTATTTATAATAGCTTCATACTGGAAGTAACCCAAATGGTTGTCAACCAATGAATGAATAAATATACTGTAGTACATCCACACAGTGGAATACTACCCATCAATAAAAATAATTGAACTATTAATATAGACAATCAACAAGGATAAATTTCAAATTAATTATTCCAAGTGGAAGAAGCAGAGGAAAAGAAAAGGCAATACTGTATGATACTAAGTCTATAAATTCTATAAGTTGCAGAGGCACCAGGGTGGCTCAGTCCATGGTGTCTGACTTAGGTTCAGGCCATGATCTGATGGCTCATAAGTTTGAGCTCCTATCAGGCTCCCTGCTGTCAGTGCAGAGCCTGCCTGGGATCCTCTGCCCCATTCTCTCTCTCTCTGCCCCTTCCCCATTCATGTGCTCTCACTCTGTCTCTCTTAAAAATTGCAAACGAATCTAAAGTGACAGCAGATCAGTTGTTGCTGGTGCTGATGCTAGAGGTGGAATAGAGGGGTGAGAACAGAGAAGGACATGAGGAAGACGTGAGGGAGAGTTTCTAAAGGTCATGAGAAAACCGCTATGGATGATGGATATATTCATTGTTTGGATGTAGGTGATTGTTTCAATGTATAATACTTACATGAAAATCTACTGAGGTGTATATTCTAAATATATACAAATTGTACATCAACACTTCATTAAGTTATTAAAAAAATATGTTGAACTGGGCCTAAATGCCAACCCTTCCCACCTACTTCTCAGACAGAAATTAATCCAAAGTCACTTATTCAAGAAAGCCAGAACTTTATACAACTGACAGTTGTGTACTCTTTTGTAGTCACCTAAAATTGTTAAAGTCTCTGAATCATCTCAGAAGTGCTTAAGATGAAGTCTGGGCAGCTACCCTACAAAACCCCAGTGGCTTTCCTCGACTAGTTCTGTTTCACTTCACAAGGACAGCTGACCATGCTGGGTGCCATGCAGACCATTCTTGCACGGTACTGAGTCTCCAGGTAAGAGATTCCACTTCCCCACTGACACGTATGGCACTGGCTGTCCTAGGCAGAATCTGACTACAGGAAGGAAAAACCATTTCAACTGTTTCAAGCCGAAAATAATTTATTATCAAAGGATCAGATATTACCAACATTATCAGAAGAACTACATGGGTGGATTCTAGACTAAACCTATCCAAGAAAGTAGGAATCGGGAAACTATCCCTGGCCCTGGGACTCCTGATTTCAATTACATGATGTGTAGGGATGAGCCACAGATGAGATGAACACTGTCTGCACCAACTCAAAGACTTTCAACATCAGCAAAGCCAGTGATAGCACCCTGGAAAACTGGTGTAAAAACCCCTAATATCTTCAATGCCTGCAAATGAGCAGAGAGGAAAAAAAAAGTACAGCAAGATGGCCTTTGCCTCATTCTGCCTTACAGAATTGTTTATAGTTATACCTAACTCATTTTAATATCTCTGGATATTTCCCAGATTCTGGGAAATGTAATCTAACCCATGTAGTATAGAAAATTATATCATAGTAGAAAGATTTGTGGATGCTGAGTGCCATTCACCATGCCCACTAAATTATCCATTTCTACCAGCTATCAGTCAGAGTCTCAGTTTTACATAAGTGGGAGCTGTGCTATCAGGCATGGGTGAATTGTAGAATTTGCACTAGG
The DNA here is from genome assembly GCF_003009895.1 of Hyaena hyaena. Taxonomy (NCBI): domain Eukaryota; kingdom Metazoa; phylum Chordata; class Mammalia; order Carnivora; family Hyaenidae; genus Hyaena; species Hyaena hyaena. Next base: position 1,385,106 of record NW_024081049.1, read on the forward strand.
AGAGAAGATACTATCTTCCACTTCAGTCTCAATATTTTTTCCACAAGAATACCAAAGCAGTACTGCTTGTGATGGTATGCCTTATGGGTTTTTTTTTGTGTGTGTGTGGTTTTTTTTTTTTTGTCTTACAGGATTTTTAATGAAGCAGTACTATTAAAATAATTTCACTTATATTTTACCCTGTTAATCCACAATATAAATATGACTCTAAGAAGAGAGGGATATGGAACTTAGAGAAATCTTTTTTACTAATTTTTTAAATGTTTATTTTTGCAAGGCAGAGAGAGACAAAGCATAAGTAGGGGAGGGGCAGAGAGAGCAAGAGTCACAGAAATTGAAGCAAGCTCCAGGCTCCCAGCGGTCAGCATAGAGCTCGACATGGGGCTTGAATGAATAAACTGTGAGATCATGACCTGAGATGAAATTGTATGCTTAACCAACTGAGCCACCTAAGCGCCCCTGGAACTTAGAGAAATATTAATGATAAACTCCATCTTGTACTCTGACTTTCCCCCAAACAATGCAAGTTTTATCAGTGATTCATATTTCTCTGTTTAGCATATTTGTTATATTTAACTCTTGGTTATGCTAGAATGAATTGTCATCTCTCATGGAAATCTATCTTAAGGAGTTTGGTGGACGACGTGTCCTAAAATGATGCAACAACCCCCATTCCATGTGCTCTTTTGCAATGTTACCCTGATGTTGTCTAATCAAGAGGTGAAGTCTATTTCATCTCCTTTTGAATCTGAGTCACCTTGTGACTACTAGGACCAACAGAATTAAAAGGAAGTACATTCTGGGACTTTTACAAATAAGCATTAAAAATGCTTGGTAGTGTCCACCTTGGTGCTCTGGAGGTAGCATGTGAGAAACTGTGAGACCATCATGCTGTGTGAAAGCTCAAGCTAGCCACATAGGGAGGCCATGTGGAAAAAGAGAAAGAGATGTCTGACCAGCCCTGAACTGCTCTGGTCATTTCAGGTAAGTAAAAAATAGGCGAGTAATGAAATCACCTTGAAAATTTCAGCCTTCTATGTCAGCCCAGTGTCAACTCATATGGAGTAGAAAAGCTGTCCCTAGGAAACAGCACTCAATATAGTGTAGGTGCCTGACATTATGCATTTGATTGCCAGGTATCAGCTTCAAAGACATCCATCCTGAATAAGAATACTGCCCGCTGTGTGATACAGCTACTAGCTAAATATCCAGATAAGAAATTAGGCTGTCTCAACCCATGAAGTCCCCTCTTTCTGAAAGCCTTAGAAAATCTAGAGAAGTGCTTGAGTGACCCTGCTTCTTCCTTTCGAATATCCTAATTCCCACTCTTCCACTTTATATTAGCCAATAAAGACTGAACTTGTGGGGCACCTGGGTGGCTCAGTTGGTTAAGCATTCAACTCTGGATTTTGGCTCAGGTCATGATCTCACAGCATTCGTGGGTACAAGCCCTGAGTCTGGGTTGTCAGTGCAGAGCCTGCTTGGGATTCTCTCTCCCTGTCTCTCCCTGTGCCCTGCTTGTGCGCGCTCTCTCTCTCTCTCTCAAAATAAATAAATAAACATTTAAAAAAAAACAAAAAATAAAAACAGGATTACATTTCAGATATTTTAACCTTTAGCTTAAAATGTATTTTTAAAATATTTTTATGTATTTATTTTATTTTTAGAGAGGCAGAGAAGGAGTGGGAGAGGGGTAGAGACAGGGAGACACAGAATCTGAAGCAGGCTCCAGGCTCTGGGATGTCAGCACAGAGCCTGACGCAGGGCTCGAACCACAAACTGTGAGATCATGACCTGAGCCGAAGTCGGACACTTAACCAACTAAGCCACCCAGGCACCCCTAAAATATATTCTAAAAACATTACATTATGAATTATGATATTTTAAGCATGTTTTTAATGCTCTGCATATTACTGGGATTCTGATATTTCTTATCTGAATATTTTACTGTTTTAATTTTTTGGTTTTCTAAGGATACTATCAAATTTTATAATTAGGAATCAAATGTGGTTTGCAATTTCTATTAATACCATTACATAAAGTTAAGAAGATAGTCTATATTTCACTTCAGTTGTATCTTCAGATAAATACAATTAGCTATTTATAAGATAAGTAGTCTCCAGTTGCCTGAAGAAAAGGAGAGGGTGAAGTACTTGATCAAAATTAGGCTTCCTTGCAAACTGCAATTCTAGGAAAATGAAAAGGTATGGTCACATACTCAAAATTCATTTTAAAATCATTTATAACCATGTTGGTGGAAATTCACTAAGTCATGTGGAAATATAATGAATTCTAGGAGCAAGTGCGCGAGTGTGTGTGTGTGTGTGTGTGTGTGTGTGTGTGTGAGAAATTCTATGTATGTTTTAATATTTTAAAGTCAGTAGGAGAAGAATGGTCGATTGTGAATAAATATAACCACAGCCCCTCTCACTGAGGGGTCTCTTGATCACAGAAGTCGGCTAAGTCAGAGTAAGGACTGGAACCCTTGGGGCTGACAGAGAAGCATGAGCTTTCACTTTTCTTAGGATCTTTTACGAAGAAAGCCTCCTGAGCACAAACTGACTTGTGTCGGCAGTGAGTTTCTGAATCCTGACAAGACAGGAATGAATATCTTTCTTTGGATTTACTTTCTTCTGTCATGTCAGGGGGGGAAAATACTGTGTTAGCCCCAAGAATAAAGTTACCAAACAGTACTAAATTCCCCAAGGAAAGAAGCTGTTCCTGGGGGAAGTCTGTAACAGTTAATTGGAGCACTTTTGACAAGACTCTCTCTCATTATGGTCTCAGTGCTCTGAGAGCCCTTTGAAAAACATATTAATGCTCCAGGCCACTCCCTGCCCCTCCCTATAGATAAGGCTGACTAGTGTAGAATAATCTTTGAAGGGCAGCTTCAGCTAAAAGTGCTTCTAATTTATAGGGGAGAGCTAGGAGGGAATGAACTCTGAGGCCAGGAAAAGAGAGCAAACGTGGAGGGGAAATTAGGCAAGGATGCTGCAGAGGAATTCAACATCACACGTTTCTTATCTGGGCTTATTAAAACTCTGCCCAACTGTAGCTCACATTTTCTAAAATAAATATGTTATTAAGATAGCATTCAGGAAGCAACAATAATGAATATTCGTGAAAATGGACCTTTAGATCACAAATTCTAAGCAAATCAAGAAAGCAGCTAATTACTGTTGCTTCTTAATTACTGTCCTTCCATTATTTCTCTCTAATCTTTGCTCCAAAGCTGTTAGGCAAATGCTCTCTCCTCTGAACTCTAAGACAACCCATTTCTAGGAGAGACTTCATAACAGTTTTTTTGAAGACTTAGGAAATGTAGGACTTTATCCAAAAGACATATTCATTGTCCACCTTATTTAAATCCTACAATTTTGAAAGGGCTCATGCTATTGCGGAAGTGTTCTAGTCCCACGGTGAGAGATGTACTGATGTTTTGTACTTTAAAATACACCATTTTCAATGGAGAACATCACTACCCTCCGCAGATTTATCCCAACCTCTTCCCAGTCAGTGGAAGACTTCTTCATTCCATGGATTTTGTGGCTTGTGTCTATTCTTTTTTTTTTTTTTTTCTAGTAGGGTAGAATCTTAAGTTTGTCTAAATTACAAGTAAAATATTAAAACAACTTAATATTGTACTGTATGCATTGCTTATTTAAATCTTTTAAAATGATTTGTTAATTCAATACAGGTATGAAATAGTCATGTATACAGAACCACACTGCTAGTTGCAACACTTTTTTAAAAAGCCTATTTAGAAGGATTCAAAACTCTTGTACAAAGTATAAAGAATTTATTAGGTCATAGGCTTAAAACAGGCAAGTTGCATATGACCTACATATCACTGAAGATAGATGCTTAATTTAATCAGAAAACATGTGTTTAGATTGAAACATAAAATTTAAGCAGAAATAATTAGAAACCCTACCTCTCTAATTAAACATTAGAAGATTGTTTTAATAACAAAATAGCAAAGTTTTAAAGGGAAACATTTGATGAATTAAAATTGAAACAGAATAATCACGGCCTTTTAAATAATATAAATGATAAAATATTCACAGAAGTAAGCATAATGTAGGTTGTTTTATTTTAACTTGTTTCCCAAAACTGACTTATCCTAACTTTCAATTCACTTTTTATCCTTTTAGCACTGCAGTTTATATCATTAAAGACTTTATTCACCTATAATTCTGATACAGTATCTCATAAAAAACATGTACACTTAAAAAGACTACACTTTCATTAAATAACGTTTAAGTTAAGGAAATTAAACTGAGGTTTGATGACTTGTTTTCCCCAAAAAGACTTTTATGAAGGAACTAATTCACACTTATTTACATTCATTTTCTTAAAATATAACTTACCTTGCCATGATGAAATTTTAAGCAGTACTTGAAAAGAATCTCATTATTGACACAGTACTTTTAGACCAGTTAGTTTCATGATTTCTCTTTTAATAGACATCTTTACATATTTAAATGAAAGCAACTTTATATCCTTACTCCATATGTAGCAATAAATAAAACACATATTTATCTGATTCTACAGAATGTCAATATTTTTTTACACTGATCTGTTAATAAGCTGGAAAATATTTAATAGCCAACATTCAAAGAAGTTAAGAAAAAAATAAAGGCCTGATATTTTAACATTTGCTAATTTCTATGGTGTAAAAACTTCCACAACGGTTGCTTTCAAGCTACAACCTGAAATTGTCAAATATGTAGTTTGTAAAAATATCATCATAATTGTATCTGCTAATCTGATCTGAGCTGGTTTCCACACAATACCTAGTAAGTCTTTAATCAAAGACTTTTGAAACAATTCCATGTTTACTACGTCTGCTTCTACTATTGGGAATTTCTAGGGTTATTTATCATTTTATGATGTTTGCAGTAATAATCATTCAAGAAACAATAAGAAATAATTATCACAGAGAAACCAATCAGGCTAGACAATAGAGGTAGCAAACCAAATAATATCATCTTAAGGTTGCTGCTTTACATGTATCTGTCTCTGCATTTTAGTCTTATAATTTTTTATCATGTTTTGACCATTTCAGATTGTATCTTGAGGCCACTGAAGGCACTCATATATGTCAAAAGTACCAGGTAGGTGTTATTATTCAGTACTTAATAAATTTTTAGCGTATGAACTTCAGTAATAACCCACTCTGTGGAAAATTATATTTGTTACTGAAATAGTGAAAAATACCTGAAAATGAATATTCATCATTCTCAGTTTACTTCTGATTCTACAATGTTACAAATATGTCACTCCAGAAGCTATGGAACAAAGTTTATTAGCCTAATTTCATCATAACCAAAGACTAATAAAAATGTAAATGCCAAATAAAGGCTAGTGGCATTCTTATTTTACAGTAATACATTTAAAGACATACTTTGTGTGTATATTTTTTGTGTACACACACACACACACACAGACACACACACTTTAATTATGGTCAAACCATAAAATCACATTTCAGAATTTCACATCATATGGCATTCTTTTGCATTCATATATACTAATTTGCATATTCTTATACTTCTCTTGTTCGAAAATAGCTCATGAATTATGGTTTCCTCCCACCTTAGTACCTCAAACATTCAAAGATCCACAAGTTAGTCCTCATCCTAGAAATTTTTGCATAACTTTCCAGACCAGACCATTGTGTAGAGGTCTTGCCCTGATATTAAGATTTGATCTCAGTTCAAATACCTTGATCTATACTTTACTGAAGTTGTAACTGGAGCAATTTTCTACTGATTGTAAGACTTAATCAATTTCTTTTACCTCAGTTCTGTTCACTGGTACCACTGTCATTGGTAAACCATGTTGAGGGCCAGTAGAGTTAAGGATTCCTGAGAAGTGGGGCCAGATAGTAGACCTGATACACATCTCTGAGCATACACACTGAGCGAAGCTTGATTTGTTTTCCTTTGGAAATCAAAATAACTGAAATTCTACTTTAAAAAAAAAATCACTCCACTGACCTTGAGAAAGCTGTCAAACATGGAAGGAACTTCTTCTTTTCTACAAAAAAAAAGAAATGAAACAAAATGACAGGTGCCAAGTATCTTCAAATAATAAAATACATTTACAAATTTTTGAAGCTTTTTCTCCTTTCAAAGTTTGCCAAGATATGTTACTTCATTTCACTTTTTGGCAGGTGGACATCCTTCAGCAATATGTTGGAGGGTAGAAGATATTTCCTGAACTATTGTTTGCATTCAAGAAGCTCTGCCAGGAATGAAGTTTTTCTCCAGCAAGCTGATGTTTTAAGGCAGCATTTCTGAGTATTAGCTTAAATTATTTCAGGGATACTTTGAAAATTTTTAAAAATCAAAATGGATCAAGACTAATTTAATATAAAAATGCAAAAGTAAACAATGATCCAATAGAAATAAATTTAACTAGGAATAGTTTTTAAAAAACCATATAGTTTTAACCTTTTGCCTGATAACTGATACATATCTAAAAATATGCTATCATTCAATAAATTCTAAATAAGCATTTACATCTATAAATGAAGACACAGAATAAAAAAGGAAAACACACTCACTTATTTGTGATTGGCACTGATAACAGCAATGCATTGATGTTTTTGCATAAAATAAAAATACGAAAAGGACAAAAACATACATTGCTTATGGTCTATATACTTTACCAGGGACACCAATTTTCATCTATCTCACATTCACTGGGTCTTCAGAAATTGCTTATTATAAAAGTTTACTATAACCTACCACATTGCAAATAGATGCAAGATTATGAACATTATAAAGCACAGGAAATCTGATATTGTCTAGGATACTTTCTTGATTAACCCAGGCTGCTATATCAAAATATAAATTGGATGGTTTATAAACAAGATACATTTACTTATTAAAGAAGGTTAGAAGTCTGAGATTAGGTGAGCAGTGTGGTTAGATTCTGTGAGAACCCTCTTTAGGTTGCAGACTGCCTACTTATATTCTCAGGTAGTAGGGAGCAAAGAGAGAAAACACACGCTCTCCTGAATTGTATAAGGGCACTAATCCCATTCATCAGGGCTCTACTTTCTTAATTTCATCCAATCCTAATTATCTAACAAAAGCCCCACTGCTTGATTTAATCACATGGTGGGACAGGGGTGTAGGGAATGGTTTGGGAGACACAAGCATTTAGTCCCTAAGGTATAATATATATAACTTCTTTAAAAAAAAAAAAAAGTGTTTATTTATTTAGTTATGTATTTATTTGGGGGGAGAGAACAGACAGGCAGACAGAGCATGAGTGGGGGAAGGGCAGAGAGAGAAGATAACCAAGAATCCAAAGCTGATTCTGAACTCTGAGCTGTCAGCAGAGAGGCTGATGCAGGGCTTGGACTCCTGAACTGTGAGATCATGATCTGAGCCAAAGTCAGATGTTTAAATGACTGAGCCGACCAGGTGCCCCAAAATATATATTACTTCTAAGTGATTGCAGCTTATTCATGTGATTCCAACAACTTTCCAGCAATCCTTAAAATTTTAGAAATTATTGCATTAAAAGATTAAATCATGGGTGTGGCATTTAATTACAAACAAGACAAGGCAATTATAATAAAGAATAAAAGGCTGAATTTAAGAGAAGAACAAGGACTTTGGCAACGTGGGGGGGGCGGGGGGGAACCATGAATCCTCTGGGCTAGTTTTAAAAAAAATTGCAGCCAAGAAATTTTCCTGCAATTCCTTGTCTGTGATACCTGATCAAAGGTGTAAAACAATTTGTTAGGTTAACTTCTTCTTTTTTAAAAAAGTGTTATTGTTGTTATTATTTTAATTTTTATTTTTTAGGTAACCTCTATTCCCAACATGGCCTTGAATTTACCACCCTGACACCAAAAGTCACATGCTGTACCAGCTGAGCCAGCCAAGCATCCCACTTCTTAGCTACTTTTTTTATTTTGTGGTTGTTGTTGTTCCTCTCCCCACTTCTTAGCTTGTTAGGCTAAGTTTTATAATCAGGTATCTTTGTCAAGATTACAGACCTTGCAAGGGGATCAGACATAAACAAGTAGAAAGGTTAGGAAAAGAATAATATTAAGAAGTAAATCATGTTCTTACAGAAGACACAGATGACCTATGAAATTACTAGAAATGACACTAATATTCTTTTTATATTTTAGAGGGCTTACTTGTGTTTTAAATACCTTTCTCTAAAGAATATCCATTCAAAGCATTCAGGAAAAGAAGTTTTCTCACATAGATAAGGGATTATAAATGCTCATTTCCAAAGATCTAAAATATCAAAGGAAAGGAAGTGGCAGGATGGTAAAAATCATTAAGGAAATATCTGTTGTCATAAGAATTATAATAGATGGATGCATAGATCCAAAGATGATGTGGGAAACCTGGGTGGCTCAATCAGTTAAGCTTCCAACTCTTATTTCCACTCAGGTCATGATCTTACAAATCCTGACAGTGCAGAGTCTGCTTAAGATTCTCTCTCTTTGTCCTCTCTCTCTGTCCCTCCACCTCTCACTCACTCTCTCTTTCTCAAAATAAATTAACATAAAAAAAGATGATATGATAGACAGATTATAGATAATTGTATAAATAGGATAAGATTAATATTACATTATTCCAAAGAACAGACATAGAAAAAGAAAGCTCAGACAAATATAAAGCTCACTGTCTCCATCTTTCACTCATAGAAAAAACCAATGAATTGTTTATCTTTAAAGAATTAAAAATTAAGCCTTGATAGCTATACCTTAAAGTTATGTTATATAAAAGGGATTCTTAAATTATGTACCAATTTAGACTACTTAATCTTTAAAGTCTATTTTAAATCCAAAACATTGTCTTTTGTAGTCAAGTTATATAGGAATAAACATAATAACAGGAGGCATCCGATGTTATTCATTATTTAATTTTTTTTTAATGTTTTATTTCTCAGAGAGAGAGACAGAGAGAGAGAGACAGCGTGAGCAAGGGAGGGTCAGAGAGAGAGAGGGAGACACAATCTGAAACAGGCTACAGGCTCTGACCTGGCTGTCAGCACAGAGCCCGACGTGGGGCTCGAACCCACGAACCATGAGATCATGACCTGAGCCGAAGTCAGATGCTTAACTGACTGAGCCACCCAGGCACCCCTCATTCAGCATTTAAAAAGCTTAGACAAAAGGCTGATCAAGAGGTTCATAATATTAAACATAGTAAACAGCAAACCAGGATCTCAAATGAGTTAAACAAATTCAAATTTTACAAGTCAGTGGTATAGCACCAAGAGTGAACCATAATGTAAACTATGGTCATCATTGGGTGACAATGATGTGGCAGTGCAGGCTTATCATGTACCACCCTGGTGGAAAATACGGATAGAGGGGGTGGTGATGTATATGTGGGGGAAGGAGGTTTATGAAGCATCTCTGTACCTTCCCCTCAATTTTGCTGTGAACCTTAAACTGCTCTAACCTATAGTCTTAAAAAAATCAACAGCTGAAAGAATATATATTTTGTTCCTAGAGGAAGGTGTACCTGGCAGGCAGACAGTTTGGAAACAGGCAGGCTAGAGGCAAGGAGCGGACAGAGGCCAGAGACAAAAGGAGGGGTGCTTGATCACAGTCCCATGAGAGCGTAAAGTTCCCGTGCCTGAGACTGGGGAGCTGGGTGAAGCCATTTCCACCTCTGCTGCCCACTACACACACACAGACATGCACACTGATCCACTGCAGTATGCTAAGCAGCCCCACCTAGTGAAGAACATAGCCATTACACTATGCTCCACCCAACTGCGCCTTTCAAGCACATCTCCCAAAAGACCAGCACAAGTCATTCCACCTGCTTAGTCTAGGAACTGTAGAGTGCTTCATAATTTTAGTTTATAGGGGAAACTGGATATAACTTCAGTTTACTGGTTATTTATTTGTTTCTTTTGCTTCTGTTTTAGCTTAAGTTGTTTTATGTTTTCTTTTTTTATTTCTTCCTCTTTCTTGGATACAAAAACAAATTATTTTTGTTTCTTTTCACTTTGTTTCTTGTTTTTAATTTTTTAATTTTTATTTTATTTTATTCTAGTTTATTATATAAAATTTTAAAAGTTTTTCTTACCTTTTTTTCTTTCTTTTCCTTTTCTTTTTTTCTCTATTCTATCAAGTTCTTTCAACAAGCAGACCAAACACATCTAGGACCTAGTTTCCTTTATATGATTTTTTGTTTTGTGTTCATATTTTTAGTTTTAATTGTTTTCTTCTTCCAAAGTGACCAAATGAAGAAATTCACCCCAAAAGAAAAAACAGGAAGAAATGACAGCCAGGGACTTAATAATAGAGATATAAGCTAGATATCTGAACTAGAATTTAGAATCATGAAAATAAGAATACCAGCTGGGGTTCAAAAAGCATCGATTACACCAGAGAATCCCTTTCTGTGGAATTAAAGGGCATAAAACCTAGTCTGGCCAAAATTAAAAAATACTATAACCAAGATACAATCTTGAATGGATACCACGATGGCAAGAATGCATGAAGTAAAGCAGTGAATCAGCGATATAGAAGATAAAATTATGGAGAATAATGAAACAGAAAAAAAAAAGAGGGAAACAAAGGCAAAAGTTTATAGTACAAGACTTAGAGAACTCATGGTTTATTAAAAAGGAATAACACCCAAATCACTGAAGTCCCAGAATATGAAGAGAGAGAAAAGGGATAGGTTTATAAGAGCAAATTATAGTGGAAAGCTTTCCTCTTCTGGGGAAGGACACAGACATCAAAATCCAAGAAGCACAGAAAACTACCATTATATTCAACAAAAATTGACCATCACCAAGGCATATCATAGTCAAATTCACAAAATACACAGAAGAGGAAAAAATTATGAAAGCAGCAAGGGGGAAAATAATAGTTCTTATCCTATAAGGGAAGACAGGTCAGGTTTGCAGCAGTCCTATCACAGAAACTTGCCAGGACAAAAGGAGTGGCAGGATATATTCAACGTGCTGAATTGGAGAAACATGCAGTCAAGATTTCTTTATCTAGAAAGACTGTCATTCAAAATAGAAGAAGGGGTGCCTGGGTGACTCAGTTGGTTGAGCATCCAACTTCGGCTCAGGTCATCATCTCACAGTCTGTGAGATCCAGCCCTTCCTAAAGAAAATAAAATTTTCAAATACACAAACTAACCTTACATCTAAAAAAGCAGGAAAAAGAAAAGTAAATAAAGTCCAAAAACAACAGAGGAAGGGAGATAATAAATATTACACCATAAATCAATGCTGTTGAAATAAAACAAACAGACAGAACATAAAACATGAGCTGGTTCTTTGAAAGAATTAACAAAATTTCATAAACCTCTAGCCAGACTTAACAAAAAGAAAAAAGAAAAGACCTGAAAAAATAAAATCCAAATGGAGGAGGTGAGATCACAACCAACACTACAGAAATACAAACAATTATAAGAGAATATTAAGAGCAATATACGCCAACAAATTGGGCAATCTGGAAGAAATGGATAAGTTCGTAGAATCTTATAAACTACCAAAATTGAAACACAAAGACATTGAAAATTTGAAGAGACCCATAACCACTAAAGAAATTGAATCAGTAATCAAAAATCTCCCAAGGAACCAGAATCCAGGGCCAGTTGGCTGGTTTTCCAGGGAATTCTACCAAACACTTAAAGGAGAGTTAACACCTATTCTTTTGAAGCTGTTCCAAAAAAAAGAAATAGAAGGGAATCTTCTAAACTCATTCTATGAGGCCAGACTATCTTTATTTTAAAACCAAAGACTCCACTAAAAATAACTACAGATCAATTTTCCTGTTAACACGAATGCTAAAATTCTCAACAATATGCTAGCAAACTGGCTCCTACAATACTTTAAAATGATTATTCACCATGATCAAGTGGGATTTATTCCTGGGATGCAGGGCTGGTTCAATATACACAAATCAATCAATGTGATAGATCATATTAGTAAAGGATAAGAACCATATGATCCTCTCAACAGAGGCAGAAAAAGGATATGAAAAAATATAGCATCCTTTCTTGACAAAAACCCTCAGGAAATTAAGATTAGAAGGATCATACCTTAAGATCATGAAATGCCATGTACCCAGAGCTAATACCATCCTCAATGGTGAAAAATTGAGAACTTTCCTCCTAAGGTCAGGAACATGACAAAGATGTCCACTCTTACCACTGTTATTCAATACAGAATTGGAAGTCCTAGCCTCATCAATCAGAAAACACAAATAAATAAAAAGACATCCAAATCAGCAAGGAGGAAGTCAAACTTTCACTCTTCACAGACGACATGATACTCCATGTGGAAAACCCAAAAATCTCCACAAGAAAATTGCTAGAAATGAGACATGCATTCAGCAAAGTCATAGGATATAAAATTAATGTACAGGAATCGGTTGCATTTCTGTACACCAAAAATGAAACAACAGAAAGAGAAATTGAGGAATCAATCCCATTTAAAACTGAACCAAAAACCATAAAATGCCTAGAAATAAACCTAACCAAAGAGGTGAAAAATCTATACATTGAAAATTATAGAAAGTTTAGGACAGAAATTGAAGAAGACGCAAAGAAATGGAAAAACCTTCTATGCTCGTGGATTGGAAGAACAAATATTTTTAAAATGTCAATACTACCCAAAGCAATCTACATATTCAATGTATTCCTTTTCAAAATAACAGCAGCATCATTCACAGAGTCAGAAAAAACAATCCTAAATTTTGTATGGAACCAGAAAAGACCCTGAATACCCAAAACACTCCTAAAAAAAGAAGAAAAAGAAAAGCTGGAGGCATCACAATTACAGACGTCAAGCTATATTACAGAGGTGTAATCATCAAGACAGTATGGTACTGACACAAAAACAGACACATAGATCAATGGAACACAACAGAAAACCTAGAAATGGACCCACAAATATATGGCCAACTAATCTTTGACAAACAAGAAAAGAATATCCAATTGAAAAAGGATGGTCTCTTCTGCAAATTATGTTGATAAAACTGGACAGCAACATGCAGAAGAATGAACCAGGACCAGTTTCTTACACCATAAACAAAAATAAACTCAAAATGGATGCAAGACATAAAGATAAGACGGAAGTCATCAAAATCCTGGAGGAGAAAACAGGCAATGACCTGTCTGACCTCGGCTACAGCAACTTCTTACTTGACATATTTCTGAAGGCAAGGGACACAATAAAAATTAACTATTGGGACCTCAACAAGACAAAAAGCTTATGCACAACAAACAAAAAATTAGCAAAAGTAAAAGGCAACTGACTGAATGGAAAAGATATTTGCAAATGGCATATCAGGTAAAGGGCTAGTATCCAAAATCTATAAAGAACTTATGAAATTCAACACCCAGAAAACAAATAAGTGATGGAACAGGCAAAAGATAGGAATAGGCACTTTTTCCAAAGAACACATCCAGATGGCTAACAAACATATGAAAAAAATACTCAACATCACTCATCATCAGGGAAATACCAATCAAACTACAATAAGATACCACCTCACACCTGTCAGGATGGCTAAAATTAACAATTCAGGAAACAACAGATGTTGGCAAGGATGAGGAGAATCAGGAACCCTTTTACACTTACTGATGAGAATTTAAATTAGTGCAGCCGCTCTGGAAAACAGTATGGAGGTTCCTTAAAAAATTTAAAATAGAACTACCCTATGACCCACCAATTGCACCAATACCAGGTATTTATCCACAGGATACAGAAGTGATGATCTGAAGGGGCATAAGCACCCCAATGTTTATTGTACCACTATAGACAAGAGCCAAAGTCTGGAAAGAGCCCAAATGCCCATCGACTGATGAATGGATAAAGAAGATGTGGTATATATATATATATATATATATATATATATATATATATATATATATAAAATGGAGTATTACTCAGAGGTCAAACAGAATGAAATCTTGCCATGTGCAACAATGTGGATGGAATCAGAGGGTAAGTGAAATAAGTCACTCAGAGAAAGACAAATATCATATGATTTCACTCATATGTGAAATTTAAGAAATAAAACAATGAACATAGGGAAGGGAAGCAAAATAAAATAAAATAGAGAAGGAGACAAACCATAAAAGATTCTTAAATATAGAGAACAAGGGTTGCTGGTGGGGGTTTGGGTAGGGGAATGAGCTAAATGGGTGAGGGGTTTAAAGAGGACACTTGATGGGATAAGCACTGGGTGTTATAGGTACATAAATCATTATTACAGTGTATGTTAACTAATTTGGATTTAAATTAAACAAATAAAAATTAAAATAAATTTATTTTAAAAAACAAGTTATAGAATAAAGAGTGGCTTATTTTTCATTTTCTACATTTATTTATTTATTTATTTGGTCTCTACATTTTGCATGTGTTTGATTATCATTAGATAGTTAGTTGAAACTCATAAAAATTTATAATGTTGGCTTTAAGACTAAAAAGCTTGAACTTCTACAATGATCCTCTAGAGCAGTGGACTGCATAAGCCAGTTCTGACCAAGACCATCAGTTTAGGTTAGGTCTATGACAATTTTCTATGCTACACTGGCAGAGTTGAGTAGTAACAAAAGAAATTATATGACCCACGAAGCTAAAAATATATATGAAAAATAGTTTGCTGGCATGCTTTAGAAGCAAACTCTCAGAGCAGCCTGAGACAATGGTGCCCACCTTGACTACTGTAGCAGCCTGATGGATGGACCAGAATTGGACCTAGCCACTTCACTGATCAGTCAAGAATAACCACCAAATCAGCATTAGGTCCAACATATTGAGGTCTACATGTTAGTTTATTGATGAATATCAGGGATCCTTGAATATCTCAGAAATTGGGTCTTTTAGAAACTCCCAGCTAATCTGATTGGATTTTTTTTTTTTTCTTTAGGATCTCATTGAATTATAAAACCTGAATTCACTATTTTGAGATACTGGCTCTAACAGGCACAACTTACTCTTCTGCTTACTCTCTACAGACACTCAATGTGTGAAATCCAATAGCAGGTCTCCAAATTGTAACAAACCTGCACTTTATTTTGTCATTCTATCAGAGAGTTCAATCAGGTAGGCAGAACACTATGAGTTTCATGGAAGAGTAAATTGAAAAACAGTTTGTTTTTTTTTAATTGAAATTGAGCTTATGCAATTGAGGAAAACTCAATGGGGATGTAAAGTTCTGAAAAGGATCTGAGGAGAGCTTTTATCAGCTTGGAGCTTACAAAGGGCAATAGCTGCTAGGATGGAAATGTGAAGAAAGCTATCGAAGTTTATGGATTGTGTTGTCTCTCTGTTTCTCTTCCCTGTGAGTTTGCCGCAAAATGCCCAGTGGTAGGCCTGAATCTTTGTTGGTCAGCAAGAGCGCCAGTTAGGAATTAAAATATGTGCTGAAGCAAAAAGCCAAGAATAAACTGGAGTTGGCAGGCCACTGTGAGCTTATCCCTCACCAACAACAGTCAGTAGAGCTCCCAACTGCTGCTTTATTATGCAGATTTCTCTCCTGACAAACCTAATTGATATCACACACAGAAGAGAATTCTGGGAAACACAGCTCCCTAAACTGACACAGTCTTAAACCACTGCCCCGTGTTGGAAAGAATTATACAATTTAAAAATATTTGTGATTATATGTTTGTGTGTGTGTGTGTGCCTGTGAGTGTATAATCACTCAATCAAGTATACATTTCAGGCCATTTCAGGGAACTCACCAAGAGTAATAGTTTTATAAGACGGTATCAACTGAGAAGATACATAATATAATACATTGTATCAATTGAGAAGATACATAATATAATACATACATGTTAAATGTTTACTTAAATACCTTAATTGATGACAGCATATTGCATGTTCTCAATTGGAAAAAAATAAATTTAAATGTGACATAATCAGCTTTAAAGAAAGGATAAAAGATTTACCTTGGGAGGGGGCAAGATGGCGGAGAAGTAAGGAGCTCCATACTTGCACTCGCGCCCATACATCACACAGAAAAGATCTGAAGCCATTGGAAACCTTACAAAACCTGAGAGATTGGGAGAAAAAGGATGCAGAATCCACTGAGAAAGCCTTCTGATGTGAGTGCGAACCGGGGAAGATAAAATCGGGCCGGGATCGGAGACTCCAGGGTGGGAGGCGATCCCCCTCTACCCTCTACGGGGAGTGAGAGGGGAAAAGGAGAGAGTCCGAAACAGAAAAACCTCTGCTCGGGGGTGGAAAACCTCCGCTCGGTGCATAGAAAGACCATACGTGCCAAATACCTGCACACCAGGTCCCCTTGCGCCAACTGGTCCTGGGGGGGCTGAGCACACAAACTGCTTCTTTGTGCTGGTTCCTGAAGACAGGACCTCAGAGTGGTGGCGCGCCTGCCGCCATTGTAGCTCCTGGGCAGCTGGGGACCCTGAAAGAGCCGCGCGGACACCGGGCGTCCGCGCCCCTGGCTGGCTGGAACTCCAGAGGGAAGGCAAAGAACTAAAAACTGGG
>NW_024081049.1:1406485-1512442 GCF_003009895.1 Hyaena hyaena
AAAGACAGCCTTTTTAACAGATGGTGTTGGGAGAACTGGACAGCAACATGCAGAAGAATGAAACTAGATCATTTTCTCACACCATGCACAAAAATAAACTCAAAATGGATAAAGGACCTGAACGTGAGACAGGAAACTATCAACACCCTAGAGGAGAAAGCAGGAAACAACCTCCTTGACCTCCACCGCAGCAACTTCTTACTTGACACATCCCCAAAAGCAAGGGAATCAAGAGCAAAACTATTGATTGGTTGACTGGTATACAAAACTAGCTACTGTCATTAAGCCAAATATTTTATGCCCTATTTAAATATATCCATTATAAAATTGAAGAGTACTTAAGCTCCTAAATATATTATTCATATCTTCTATTCATTCATTCATTCATTCACATGTTCAACAAATATGCAAATATGGATGGACTAGTTGTGAGAAGGAGACATAGCGGAAAAGAAGAGGCAGAACAAAAAGAAATGAAGATAAATCAGTAAATATTTTACATTTTTTAAAGCATGCTTTACCTATCATGGTCATCTGGTAAGTAATCCATATGAAAAAATATCAATATATATTAAAATAATATGATAAAGGTTGCTCTATAGAAAGCATTTCACTTTTTCTGTGAGTCTTCCTATGAGGAGTCTGGCAATAGGAAAACGATTACATAAAGAACTCAGAGTTCTTGTAAATAGCTTTCAAAGCTGCCCATTGCAATTGTACATTTGAAGGCTGAAGCAATGTGTAGCTATATTTTAAATGCCAGAATTAAACGATAATTCTGAGATATCGATTCTATTTTGATCCTACAAATACTTGCAGAGTAAATTTACTCAAGGACATTCATTGCACAGATTATTTGTGGAGTTCAATTTTCTCTAACTGGATGTTATCCATTGATCTTTCACTAGCTTTTTTTTTTTTTTATGTTACAATATTGATTAAAGGGAGTTGTGATTTGAGACACAGTATTGCTATTTTCTGTTTCTAAGGAAAATATCATCTATCATTGCTATTTATTTTATAAATGGATTGAAATGTGTGGGATGACAAGGAATCTCTCCAACTTGCTATTATATTCAGCAGCTGCACATAAACATTCTGTTAAAGGAATATAACTATAATTAACTGTAATGTTATTTCCAAAACAGTTTTCATTATAGTCCATCTCACTTAATATGCCACACTCATTCTTGGTACAGTATAGATACAGATGGACTAGGCGCAATCCTATTAAAATAGCAATGTGATGAAACAATAGATTAAATACAAGCACAATAATATATAAAATATGTAAAAATAAATGTCATGCATATCATGGACTAAAGTTTTTTGAATAACTTATTTGAAAAATATATTAATATAAAAATATGAATTAAAAATAACATAACCAAAAATAATTGACTAACTTTTAAAAAAATTTTTAACATTTTTACTTATTTTTGAGAGAGAGACAGAGCAGGGGAGGGGCAGAGAGAGAGGAGGAGAGAGAATCCCAAGCAGGCTCTGAACTGTGAGCACAGAACCCACGTGGGGCTTAAGCTCAGGAACTGTGAGATCATGAATCAAGAGTTGGCCACTTAACCCACTGACCCAAACAGGATCCCATGATTGATTAATCTTGACTGAAACCATATTCTTTAGAATTAAGAGTTATTAAACTTTATAAATGCTATTCAATGTAATCCTATAATTATTAACCAGAATTTTGTCATTATCTTTTACAGCATATGCTGTATTGTTCCATTAGATTCCCTATTAAAGGCCAACACACTTAGGCACTAGCTTCTGGGAAAGTCTTTCATTCATGTTTGCATCTGTATCCATCACTGAGAATTGCCTCTGGCTATAGATAGAGCTATCTCATTCAATGTCATTAGGGAGAAGCCAGTGGTAAATGATGAATAGATGGAAAGATACAGAGACCCAGCCCTTGTGCTTTGATCTCAGTCTGAGACACATCAGAAGGGGCCTTCTGGCTCTAGAACTCCCTATAGCAATTAATAGACTTGCAACCACTTTGCCTTTCAGTTTCTTCTGCACAATCCTGCCTACTTTACTTTACAGATTTATCACCTGAATTCTTTCCATGAAAACCTCCTGAATAGAATTCTATGTCCAGATGTGATAGTTAATTTTATGTGTCAGTTTGGCTAGGCAGTAGTACCCCATATTTTGTCCAGGCTGAATATTGTTGTGAAGGTATTTATTGGAAGTGATTAATATTTAAATCAGTAAACCTAAAATAAAACAGATTACTCTCCATAATATAGATGACTCTCATCCAATCAGTTGAAGGTCTTAAGAGAAAAGACAGAGCCCTGAAGTAGAAGGAATTTTGCCTCTGGACAAACTTTGGACTGAAGACTGCAACATCAACTCTTACTGGAAGTTCCAGACTGCTGGCCTGTCTTGAAAACTTCAGGCCTGGTTCTCTCCATATTTGCCTGAGTCAACTTCTTCAACATGTCTGTCTGTTTATCTGTCTGTCTCTCTCTCTCTCCAAACACTGGTTTTGGTACCAAGTGTGGTTCTACAGGAACAGATTTTTGAGGGAATGTTTCTAAGTTTTGTGAACTGGTTCTGAGGTTTCTAGAATTGGTTTTCTAATCTGATTAGATTTAAAAATACTGATAACTCTTTTTCTAGTAGTAAAGAGAGCACTGATAGTCTATCGTATGATATGGCTGAAGACATGCTCAAAATATCACCATGGGTACTCCAAATTAAATAATTTGAAGAGGCAAAGTTCTGAGTGATCATCTATTTGATATCTTAGAATATTTTTTGTCCAATTAACAAGTATAATGAGATTGGCATGCTGCTCCTAATTGTGCTGGACAAAGTAGAGAAAGAAAAGGATGAGCTCAGGGATTCAAATTCCCAACCCAAGTGCTTTATAAATGATCTGAAAGTGTCTATGTCTGCCGTGAAAGAAGTCCTTATCTCCTGGGTGGCTACAGAGCTAGGACTGCTAAAACTGAATGCAGAGTCTCATCCTCTAAGTGGTGGAATTAAAATGCAAATTGCACCCTCAACCTTGCAGAGTGTCTGCTCTTAAAGTGAAGCCACTGAATGGGAAGGAATGGGATCCTGAAAATTAGAATGGGTCATTTGGGAAGATGCTGATGAAGCTGGAGACACTGAGCCTTTATACCGTACTAAGTCTTTTTGCCAACAGCCACAGCTATTCCACCCCTGTCTGAGGAGATTAGCCCTAGTTTGCTTATGGAAACTGTAATGGCCTTGCATAAGACCATTGCCTTGAAAGACACTGCTGATTCTCCTCTGTAACCACTCTTGCAACCCCTCTCCCTTTGTTTCTATACCTATAACTAGACACAAATGCCATAGATCCTGAAAGGTGAGGAATGAAATGTAACTCATGAGGAAGTGAATTACATTCCAAAAGAACTACACGATTTTTCCAACTTATACAGGTAGAAATCTGGAACACATGTCTGGGAATTAATATTTAGGGTGGGAAGATAAGAGTGGAAAGAATACAAAGTTGAATCAAGTCATGTATACTAATCATCTGCCCAGTAATCAGATTTTTTGTGGATTTAATGTTGTAGTACAGAGGCTTTAAAAGGCCTCTAGCTATTTGGTAGGTTGGCTGAAACATGGACAGCATAGTAGACTGTACTAAATGAAGTTGAACAACAAGGTATAGAATAGTGTTGGACACTATAGAGAAGGATCCAAAGGTTGAGGGAAACTGGAATGTTAAAGTGGCATCAGCATTTAAGACCTGGTCACGTACCCCAAGAGGATACAAAAGATGTACTTTCATCATGGCTGTGAGATATAAATGTGTGAGAAGAATCTCAGGATTCTTGAAGAGTTCTGTGATTACTCTTTTCTGTGTAGGTTAGAAATTACAGTGGGGAATCAAGAAACCTAAATGCAAGTAGAAGGAACTAGTAGTAGCACAAAATCTCCAAAGGAAAGTTGTGGTTAATACAATCAGTATTTAAAGCAGTAATCAGAATAGTGTGACTTTCAGAGACCTATGTCACTGGCTAACTGATCATGATGTTCCTAGAAGTGAAAAGGATGAGCTGTATACAAAATTCTTCCTTAATCAATATAAGCACAAGAGCTCAGGGTTAAATGAACATGCTTTATTTGAACCATAAAACAAGATCATGGCCACTCAGTCAATTCCCAGACTTGAGTCAATTTATACAATCCCACAGATGAAAGATCAGGTATCTTTGAAGAAGGACTCTGCAACATTGCCCCAAACTGAAACTGCTTATCTTTCTCCCAGCTTTCCCCCAAAGGATCTATGGCCTTTTACCAGAGAGACTGTGCACTGGGGAAAGAGGAAATAATCAGAATGTCGAACTGAGAATTATTGGACACTGGCTTTGAACTGACATTGATTCCAGGAGACCCAAAACATCACTATGATTTAGAGTCAGAGTATCAGCAACTGGAGATAAGGTGAAAAACTGGGTTTGGGCTTAGATCCGTCTCACTTTCAATCCAGCAGATTCCTGAACCCATGCTGTGTTTATTTACTCAGTTCTAGGATTTACAATTGGAATTGACATTCTTAGCAGCTGGCAGAGTTTCCACATTGGTTCCCTGACTTATGGAGTAGGGAGTTTGTGGTGGTAAAAGCTGAGTGGACACCACTAGAATGGCCTCTATCTAGCAAAGAAATAAACCAAATGCAAAACCACATTCCTGGAGTGATAATAAAGATAATAAAGATTGTGTCACTACACAATCAAGGACTTGAAAGGTACAGGGGTAGTAATTCCCACTTCACCTGCTTTCAACACATCTATTTGACCAATGCAGAAAGCAGATGGATCTTGAAAAATGCCAGTGGATTATCATAAACTTAACTAGAGGACTGCTCTATTTACAGCTACTGTACAGATATAATATATGGTATATGGTTTTATTGGTTGAACAAATTAACACATGCCCTGATACCTAGTGTGCACCTATTTACTAGCAAATACATTTAGTAAAGACATCAGAAGCAGTTTGCTTTCATCTGAGGAGGCCAGATAAAACATCTTTACTGTCTTATCCCCAGGTTATAAAAACTCTCCAATCATATGTCATAATTTAGTATACAAGGAATTTGGTAACCTTTCCTTTCAACAAGACATCGCACTGGTTTATCATCAGTGAGTGACATTACTCTGATTGAATCTATGAACAAGAAGTAGAAACTCCTCTAGGTTTATTGATAAGACATTTGCATGTCAAAATACTAGAAATAAATCTGAGAACAAATGCTGAGGCCTTTTACCTCAGTGACATTTTTAGGGATCCAGTGGTATGGGGCATGTTGAAATATACCTTCTATGGTAAAGAACTCCTGGGGGGGGGGGCGGGGAAGAAAACTAATTGATGCAACAAGCATAACAAAGGAAATAATGGTGATTAAAATATACACACACAAAACAAATAATAGAAAAACAACAGAGAGAATCAACAAAATCAAAAAAGTTATTTGTTTGAAAAGATCAGAAAAATTGAATATCTATTAGCAAGACTAACCACAAAAATAGGGATACATTCTAATGACTATATGACTATATATCAGGAATAAATAAAAATATTATTTGTGTCCTGTTATTAAAAAATGATTGTAAGGTGATACTATCAATAATTGTATTCCAACAAATTAGATAACCCAGAATAATAATAATAATTCCTAGAGAAACAGTTTACCAAAACTGAAGAACAACAGCCTTTCCTAAACTCTGCCAAAAAATAGAAGAGGAGGGAGTACTTCCTAATTCATACTAAGAGAATAAAATTACCCTGATGTCAAAATATGACAAAGATTTCACAAGGACAAGAAACTGTACACCCAAAACCCATTAAAAATATAGATGCAAAAATTCTCAACAAAATGCAAACAATCAGAGACCGGTAGAATGTTAAAAGAACTACACATCATGACCATGGAGAATTTATTGCATGAATTCAAAGCTTGTGCAACATATGAAAATCTGTCAATATAATAAAACATAATAATAGAAGAAAAACAGCACAAGATCACCCTCAACAGATAAAGGAAATAAACTTGATAAAATCCAACACAATTTTTATCATAGTAAAAACTAAGAGCAAACTTAGAAAAAAAAAAAAAACTACTTCAACATGATTAAAAAATATGAAAAACCCATAGCAAGTATCAGCCTCGTAGTAAAATAATGAATTTACTTTCTCAGATCAGTATTAAGAGAAGTATGTCTACTTTGGCCACCATTCAACATTGTACCAGAAGTTCTAGTCAGAGTAATTAGACAAGAAAAGAAATATAAAGGCATCCAAATTGGAAAAGAAATAGAACTATTTCTATTTTCAGATGCCATAATTATGATATAAATAAATATCCCTCAAGAATCCACAAAAAAAAAACCTATTAGAATAAACAAGTTTAGCAAAATTGCAGGATATATGATCAGTATATGAAAGTAGTTATTTTCATACATGAGCACTGAGCAATCAAAAATGAAAGCGAGAAACAATTTCATTTGCAACAGCATTAAAAATAATGAATTTCGGGGGTTCCTGGGTGGCTCTGTCGGGTAAGTGTCCAACTTCAGCTCAGGTCATGATCTTGTGGTTTGTGAATTCGAGCCCCATGTCAGGTTCTGTGCTGACAGATCGGAGCCTGTCTTGAATTCTGTGTCTCCCTCTCTCTCTCTGCCTCTTCCCTGCTTGTGCTTTCTCTTTCCTCTCTCTCAAAAATACATAAACATTGAAAAACAGTTTAAAAATAAATTTCTTAGGAATAAACCAAGAAACTGTAAGACTTAGATACTGAAATTATAAAACACTGTTGAAAGATATTAGGGACTATTTAAATAAAATGCAAAGAGATCCCATGTTCATGGACTGAAAGTCTTGATATTATTAAACTATCAATACTCCTCAAATTGATAAGGAGATTCAATGCAATATCTATCAAAATTTCAATTGTCTTTTTTACAAAAGTGAACTGCTCTTAAAATTGATGTGAAATTACAATGAACCCAAGACACATTAACTCATTTTGAAAATGCAGAATGAAGTTTCTTGACTTGCACTTCTCAATTTCGAAATGTATTGCAAAGTTATAGTAATCAAAATAGAATGATAGTGGCATAAGGATGTATATATAGATCAATTAAATAAAACTGAGGGTGCAGAAGTAAACCCTTATTCCCACAGTAATTTGATTTTTAATGAGGGTGTAGTTGGGAAAGAACAATCTTTTCTACAAACGATACTTAGCCACCTGGAGTTCAACATGCAAAAAAGTGACATTGGACCTGTATCTCATAAGAAATGAAAAAAATTAACTCAAAATTTATGAAATGAATTTAAGTGAAAAATCTCTAAAGCTCTCAGAAGGAGACATGGGTTTATATTCATGGCCTTGGATAAGGTAACAGTCCTCAAATATGGAAAAACAAATAAACAGCTTTTGCACTTTGAAAGACACTAGCAAGAATTTGAAATATATATATATGTATATTTGTTTTTCATATAATGTCCTTAGTTTAAAGAAATCTATGAAAATAACATTTACAACACATTAAGTGGTAAGGATTTTATAATCAGAATATAAAAATATTAGAAGAATTTCTACTACTGAACAGTAAAAAGACAAATGGCCCAATTAAATAATGGACTTAAGTAGACGTTCTCTAAATAAGATATATAAATGGCCAACAAAGGCATGCAAAGATGCTCACATTTATTGATCATAAGGGAATGAAACCACAATGGGATACCACTCATACTCCCTAACATGACAATAATAATAATAATACATTATACATAATAATATAATAATAAAAGATAACTAACAAGTGTTATCTTAGAATGCAGAAAAAATGGAACTATCATACATTTCTCATGGTAAATAGTTTAGCAGTTTCTCAAAAGTTAAACAGAAAGCTACCAAGAAATTCTCTTATGTGTATATAACCTATGATAATGAAAACATGTGTTCATAAAAACACTAGTACATAAATATTCATAGCAATATTATCCATAATAGTGATAAAATAGAAGAAACTCAAATGTCTTTCAACTGATGAACAGATAAACAAAATACTGTATATCCATAACATGGAATATTATCTAGCTATAAGTAAGGGAGTACTGATGCATACTACAACATGAATGCATTTTGAAAATAGCATGCTATTGAAGGAAACCAGATACAAAAAGCCACATATTGTATGACGATTCCTCTTAGATAAAAGAGACCGAGAATGGGCACATCTATACAGAGAAAAAAGTGCTGA
Source organism: Hyaena hyaena (assembly GCF_003009895.1). NCBI lineage: Eukaryota > Metazoa > Chordata > Mammalia > Carnivora > Hyaenidae > Hyaena > Hyaena hyaena. Next base: position 1,414,762 of record NW_024081049.1, read on the forward strand.
TTAGTGGTCAGCAAAGGTTGAAAGGAGGAGGTGATGGACAGTCACCGCTAACAGATGCCATACAGGTTTTCTCTGAAATTTTCTCTGAAAAATGGTCTGAGTTAGTTAATGGTGATGGTTCCGTAACTCTTGGTAAACTAAAAACTAGTGAACTGTATACTTTAAGTGGTTAAAATGGTGAATTTTATAGTATGTTAATATTTCCTCAATAAAGAAATTCCCACCTTCTCTCTCTCTCTCTCTCTCTTGCTCTCTCTCTCTCCTTTCAATTCCACATTGGGAGAGATCATATAGTATTTGTCTTTCTCTGAATGACTTTTTCACTTAGCACAAATGCCCTTGAAGTCCACTCATGTTTTCACAAATGACAGTATTTCATTTTTATGGCTGGATGATATTCCATTGTAGTGTGTGTGTGTGTGTGTGTGTGTGTACGCCACAATTTCTTTGACCATTCATTCATTCATTCATTCATCAGTAGATACTTAGGTTGTTTCCATACCTTGCCTATTGTGTAGAGTGCTGTAACAAAGTATAGGATATTATCATTATCCCTAAGAATGACTTGTATCCTCTTATCTGCTTACAGAAATCTGAAGTATACATATATATGAGCCATTTAATTGCCGACATATAATTAAAAAACAATTAAACCCAAATTATTCTCTTGTATTTCTCAAATAAATAGCTCTTATTTTGTCTACTGATAATTTTCTATAGTACACTGATGAACAACTGAAGTCCATGAAAAATGCCCCTGGGGAAAAAGCTACTATAAATGCTAACTGAGATAGTTCTAGTGTAAGAGAAATCCTTAAAAGTAAAGAGCACATGTATAAAGAGAATGTCACCCTGAAGCTGAAGCTACCCTAACATTACCTATTAGTGCCCCCAGGCCTAAATTTTAGTTCTATTAGTTCCATGCAGAGATCAAGAGGCAAAACAAGAACCTGATTAATATTGCATACTGAATTAGAAATGCTCTTCAAATAGCCAGGGCAGTAAAAGTTAGACTTTATCTGTGTAAACTAGTGGTAGCAGGAGGGAAAGGAAGAGGGGAGGGAGGGAGAGGGGAGAAGACAGGGAGGGAGACGCAGAGGGGTAGAAGGAACAGGAGTAGAAAAAAGGGAAGGAGAAAAAAGGGGGAGGAAGAGAAGCAAAGGCTAAAGACCTATTTGTGTCAGCCTTGGCTTTGAGTGAAAAACACAAAAAATATGACAGAAATGTTTCCCCATTCCCTGAGAAACTGGTAGCGCAAGCTGACTCCTCATGTAAATAAATCCAGAATTCATCATAACTCTTAATTTCCAGTTCTATAGACAGGTAGCTTAGCTTAACCTGGTCCAGGATTGGTATTGCTTTCAGGTACCCAGTAGAAGTTATGCACAACCCATCAAGAAAAAGTCACTTAAAACATGACTTTTTTTGAGGTCATATATATTCACAATAAAAATAAATAAATGCAAGACACATGGAATATAGGTCTTATTTACTCAATGTATAAAATAATGAGAAGACTCTATATATACCTAAGAAATGAAAACTATATTATATTATAACATAATATTAGAAAATATATTTTATAAACTATGTTTTAGATATATTATGCTCTAAGAAGGAGCTAGACATAAAAATTCATTGCTCTAAATTTTTAGGAAGTGTGTTTCCACTAATAGTAATTTGAGTTTTGCAGGGAACAACACTAATTTATATGTTCGGGAAATGAGACTTTTAAAAAAGGAGAACTTCTATTTTATTGGGTTATGAACAGTGACTAATACTTGCACACATCGAACAGAAGATGAGAGGCAATAATTCAAAGAAAAAACGTTTGATTTTCTCGAAGACAGTCTTGATTCCAGGAAATTATTGGGGGAAAGAAAACCAACCTGAATGCTTCTGATATATAATCCATAATAAAAACTTTCAAAAACAGCTATACTAGATGATTACAGAAACAAACAAGAGGAAGACTAATTGGAGATGACAGAACCAGGAAAATGTATGTGTGATTAAAGATACACATTGTATTTTTTACAATATTTTTGTATTTTTAATACAAAATAATACAAATATAATACAAAAATAATACAAAATTATTGTATTTTTATTGCATTGTTACAAGGTGACACAGTTACTGTAAGACAGTGGTATAGTTACTTACTCCTTTTGTGCCTGGAGATCCCCCAGTAGAATATGTTAGAGAACTACAGGAAGTAAGAGAAAGTATAAGACAGAGACTAAAATACAAGACAGAGAACAAAATAGGTTAAATCCCATCTAAGAGTAGTAGTATAAAAAAAACCCAAAATTGTAAGGCAGAGCAAGAACGTGGCCAGATTAAGAACAGATATAGATTTTTAAATTCAGTTTATGTTTAACTAGGAAGAGTAGAGGGAAAAATGGATAAAAATGAAACAGAGGAGGTGGGCTCCACAGCCACAGAAAGCTATATGGCAGAAATGAATATTCCTATGTTCCTGAATTATCAATGTTTTCTAAAGGCTTACAATAATCGAAATCCATGGAAAGGAAATGTATCAAGGAAGAGCATCTGGCAGAAGTGGTAATTTCCACTAGGTCCTCAGGAGTCCATATTCTATAGGCACTGGTAGGGAGAACAGCTTCATTTCAAGAAAGTACTAAGAGTAAGTCTCCTGCTCAATCAAATGCAGATTCTCAAGGGAGGACTTTCCTATCATACATATATTGTATATGTAAGAAACCCCACTCCAAAACTTCAAGATAGCAGATACTATAGCACAAAGTTAAAAATGTACTGGGTCTCTGAGGAAGGAGAAAAACAGAAAGAAAAAAAATTTCAAGATTTGAGATATGTAATAAAAGAACACTGTGAATGGAGAGTTGGCTGCTACAGATGCAATTTACTCTGCATAGTGGAGCGAGAAAAGAAAATGTCACCTGACAGAATTCACACTCAATTTAGCACTGAAGTGCCTGAAACAAAAGGCTCAAGTAGAAATGGAAATTTCGAAGTTCTAAATATGCAAAGTAGAGAATAAGACTAGAGTTCACCACTGAGCATTTATTTCCTCAGTTTTAAAGAAAACATAAACAAACAGAAGTGCTATGCAGAAACAAATTAAAAAAAATAAAAATCCCTTATGTGATTAAGTCAATTTCTATACTTAATCTTACTGATTACAGACAGCTTCCAATCAAGTTATATTTCCCAGTTCAAAGACTTGAGTAAACTATCAGAAACTCTTTAGGCTAAACTAACATGTTCCCGATTTCTCTATTGTTTTTGCCAGATATCACAGAGTCTGTGCTATCAACTTTAAAAAGTAGCATCTTTCTGTATTGTTCTACCTCTTGGTCCTGAAAATGTCATTTTGTTTGAGACTATGGCTCTAGTGATTTCTCCTAGAGTTTTCAGAATGTCATAGGTGTGGAGTGATACTTTGATAATTTTGACGTGGAATCTAAAGCCTGGGGCAGCTGAGAGTTTTGGTATTAAAGAACATTAATCTTGAGGTTTCAAATAAGCTGCCTCATTGCCTTAGTAGATAGACAATTCCGGTGGCAGTAACTGATGGAACAGAGCCGACTGAGGATCAAAGCTTTTGAACATTAATTTCCATTTTACATCATTGAACCAGGGAAGGAGGATGTAGTGTTCTAGCTTACATTCCTCTATGGGAATTTGATAATGGGGCAAATCCTTAATACTCGAATTTGTACCAGTCTGAACTCTTGTTCACATGCAACAATAACTAATACTGATAAATTTACCGAAAAAAAAAAAAAAAGGATTTATTGGAAGATTATCTGAGATGCATGAAACTGTGGGGGCAGAAGTCCTAAAAATGAGCAGGAATCAAGATTACCATGGAGGAAGGAAAGAAATAATTCTAACAGCCATCTTTTAACCAATAGAGTCTAACTTGGCTATTGCACTCATTGTTGGTGGACATCACAGCTGGAAACACTTAATGACATGTGTTACTGCACTAACCACCAAACATTGTTGTAGTTGCTTTTTTGAATTCTAATGATCTCTTTCTATGTGCCACTTGCTCCAGATTCAACTTTATGATCTCCAGAAACACTGAATTATCTAAGCCTAGGTCCTATGCTTAATGCTCTGCCTGTTGGAGTTGGATGGTGTGGAGATGGATGACTTTTCTCTTTTTGATTTTTGTTATAGAAGGCTGCTCCCTTCATTACAGTAACATTGGATACAATGGATATTTTTAAAAATCTTTCCCAAAGCAGTTGTAGAGTTGGATTTTTATCAGCCCTTTAAACACATGCACACAAATGTTACATTTTCTATATTTAAATGATCTAGTATATAAATATGGATATGTATAAAATAAATATAATGTATAAAATAAATATATAGGTGTGTGTGTCTTTGCTATCAAGTGACCATATAGATCATCTTTCGAAATACCAACTTAACATGAATAAATTAATAAATTATTAATAATAAATTATTGCTAGGGAAACAGATACTAAAATGGAACAAAACTGTAAAAGCTTTCTAGGGAATAACAGCTTTGAAGGAAACAGAGATCAGGACTGGCCAGATGAAAGTACTCGGCTATGAGAACCACCGGAGAGTCTGCTCCAAAGCAGAGCCTGTCCACCAGCAGAGAACTTCATTAGACAGACGTAGCTATGCTGTGGCTTAAACTACTTGTTCAGTCATTGGCTGAGAGCTGCTTTGAGAAGAGCAGGACTTTGTTTAAAAACTGAGGCAAGCCTTGAAAAATCTCACTCTGGAGACCCAGCTAACCATAATATTAGGAAATAAGCACGGTATCATTTTTTGAAAGGGGTGCTAAGTTTCACGTTTCTGTGAAACTAGTAACTAGCTTTAAAATAAAATAAACTAATAATTCTTCTATAATGGATATAATGGATAGTATATATCCATATACTGGATATCAAACTAACATTCAATCTCAAGGACCATAATCTAAATGTTATTAATTTCTGCATTAGGTTCACAAGATTTTTTTATAATTCCTATATCTACTCTAATACCATCTCAGTTCCACACTTTTACAATTCAAGTCACAGCCTAAATCGGAAGTTTAATTACCATCAATACTCTCTATAAGACACTGAGGAAAACAGAAATGAAAAAAGGCAGAGCAAAAGGATGGTTTTTGTGACTTTCTAGTTATTAATTAAAACTTCTTTTCTTTGTCTTCAGGTAGCACAGACTGTCAAGAATATTTAAAAACAAAAGCATGCATGTAAGCACAAAAATTGTTAAGATATTTGGCCAGATTCAAAATTACTGAAAAAAATTGGTAAATGGTACATTTAGGAAAAAAATTATAATATGATGGAGACACAATAATTGACATCTTTACCAACAACAATTCCCTTATCGAAAAAGAAAAAAAAATCCCCTTTTCTCAATGAGCAATTTATATAAGAACATGTTCCAATGGCTATAAATCATACTAAAAATACTTATATTCAATATTATAAGTAAAATATCAATTGAAATTTAAATAAATATGTTTATATACAGTATTTTTGCAAAAATTAAAATTACATTAAGTAGCTTGCTTGTTTTTAATAGTTTGCCATAATTTTATAAAATCTATATATATTTTATATGAATATCATGGCATATCATGTTAAAAAAAGTTGGAGGGGGCAAGGGGGTGGCTCAGTCAGTTGGGCGTCCAACTTCGGCTCAGGTCATGATCTCAGTTTGTGGGTTCGAGCCTTGCATCAGGCTCTGTGCTAACAGCTAGCTCAGACCCTGGAGCCTGTTTCAGATTCTGTGTCTCCCTCTCTCTCTGACTCTCCCTTGCTCACGCTGTCTCTCTCTTTCTCAGAAATAAATTTAAAAAAAAAATTAAAAAAATTTTTTAAAAAAGTTGGAGAATCATCCATGCCAATGAAAAAATACTTTAAAATACACACATTTGTATATATTTTTACAAATGGGTATATGAGTCAAGTATGAGGAGCTTGTGATTAATTAAATGTTGTGGACTGACCTGGATTGACCTCAGAGTCTAGGTTACAAAAGGTAATGTTGCTTCCACCTTGTGCTCTATTGTGAGATACTCTTAGAAAGCACCTACCATGTTGTGAGAAAGGTCAGGTCACATGGAAAGGATCCAGCTTGCAGTTGTAGCTAATTTCCCACTGGATAGCAGGAAACAGCTGAGAGAATGAGCCTTCAGAACATTCCAGACTCTGAGCCACCCCAGATGCTGCTGCATGGAAGTGTTTACAGGCCAACCCCCTAAACCTTTCACAATTTTCTCACTGTTGTCATGTTTACAAAAACTAAATTTTAGGGTATTTTTTTGAGGGATCAATAACTAGAAAACTTGTATATTTCATAAGGACATGTTGCATCAAAAGATATAAACATAATGGGGCACCTGGATGGCTTAGTTGGTTAAAAGTGTCCAATTCTTGATTTCAGCGTAGGTCATGTTCTCACAGTTCATGGATCAAGCCCCACATTGGGCTCTGTGCCGACAGCACAGAGCCTGCTTGGGATTCTCTTCTTTCTCTCTGTTCCTCCCCCCACTCATATATGCTTTTTCTCTCTCACAAAATAAACAACTAAAATAAAGATATAGACATACTTAATTTTACTAAGTACTACTGCTACGTGCTCTCAAATATCTGGATAATATTGACTGGAGTAGCAGTGCAAAAAAATTGCTACTTTTCACATTTATGTTAACACTTTCAAAAAAAACTTCCTAATTTTTTTCTATGTAATGGATATAAGGTGGAATATAATCACTGTTTTGTTATCTCTCTGAATGTAAATAAAACTGACCATTTCATTCTGCACTTACTAAGTATTTAATTTTTCATTGTGTAACTAGATCATGCATAACATTTTATTCTTCTGATTCTCTTTGTTTTATGCATCTACAGACATTCCTTGCTTTGCTAGATATGATTCCATGTTATGTATGGCTGCTGCAACTACCTCACTCACCTACCTAATGATTAGTTTTGGTGAATGTGTCTATGTAAAGTCAAAATATTAACTTCGATATTTTAAAATCTCTCTCTCTACATTATGCTTTTGCTTTCAGAATACTTATATTTTTCCCATTCTAAGTTCACATACTGTTATTCTACATTCTTTTTCTGTTTCCTGTATCTTTCACATTTAGGTTTTGATTTTCTCTAGACTTAACATTTATTTAATCTATAGTCTCCAATAAAAGTTTTATAAAGAAATACTTAACAACTATGAATTTTATAAAAATCCAAACAAATGTATCCCATCTCTCCTGTTTTTTCAACATAGCTGGAATCACCAAGTCTTTCTTTGAGTTGAATAAACATATTTTATAGTATACTTTATAACCACATCTTAGGAGGGAAAAGTTCCAGTGGTATGACTTGCAAGAAACTATTTTATTTATTCACATATTTAAAAAAATATAACTTGTTTTAATTTATTTAAAAGAGGCAGGTAATGCATTCCCTTGGATTGGTTTCCATATTTTTGTCTTGTATCTTTAATATCAAAGACTTCAAAAAAAACTTTCTCAAAATTATTCACAAATGAGAGACTTGCCTGGTTACATGAAACGCAGTGTTTCTCTGTCCTGAGTTTGGTATCTTTTTCACTTATGCTTATAAATAGTGTTTAATTATATGCTTCTACCTATGACCTTCAAAATCATTTTTCAATGGTCATTTTCTAGCAATACAGTATTTGTGTGTGAGAAAGCATTAATTAGTCAATGTTTGAATATCTTTCACTCATTGTTAATTTTTCTCCTCTTTGAATGAAATAACTTTTTGTTATCAGTATCAGGGTAAAATTATTATGTTCACAAACAGTATATGGCTGAAGTAGAGGAAGGACACATCAATGCTTTTCCAGAATAAAAGAAACACAAGAATTACAACCCATAACTTACAATTTACAGAACACTTCCCTATACAAAATTTCATCTAGTCCTCACAGAAACCCTCGGGGGAAGATGTGTTTATTATCTTCATTTTACACCTGGCCAGAAAAAAGCTTTATAAAAGTTATATTATTTATCTAAAATCACAGAGTCAACTGGCAGGATTAAAATCTCAGTGAACAGTCTGCATTTAATGTTAGGAAAGGTCAGGCAAAGGTAAAAATAACAGTTATGGGAGATTTACAAATGATACAGATAGGAACAGAGATAGGTTAATAAGCACTTTGGAAGCCAACTGGGGAGGATGAGCTAAGAATTAGTCCTGATTTGTCCAGGGAAAGAATATATAGTGTTTAATATGCCATAAATCAGATACTTTGGTTTATGTTCCAGCTCTTTCACTGTGACCTTGACCACAACATTTAATTTCACTTGGCAACAGTCTCCATATCTATAAAATTCAGGGTTTGACCAATATAATCCCCTAAATCGGTCACCACTTTATGGCTACATTTTAGAATGGATATGTTTAACAATAAAGCCAATTCTTCAGCAATGCAGTGATTATATCTGTCCTTCTGTCATGATAGAGTAGTCAAAGATCATAGTCAAATGTGAGGGCATCCCTCATCTACCCCCTTTCACAGATCTTGACATCTATGTATTAGATGTACATATCATTTTAGACATTAAAATATCTGCTAACATACAAGTATTTTTAGCAGGTGCTACCACACTATACCATTACCATCCATAAATTAACTTGGTTAAAATAAACTTTTTGATGGTCAAGTATTGAGTTAGCTAATTCAAGTAAGTTTCAAAAAGTGGAAAGCAGCAAACACCCATTGATGTTAAAGGATACAGAATATGGAATGTTCAATGTAAAAATTTTCTAATGTTCATAGAGCCTCACCTTGATAAAATAAAAAAATATTTTCATATTTTAATATTTATTGTATTTTATAATATACAATACTTACAAATATTTCTTAAAAATTTAAAGTATATTTAAAATTTTTAAATCTTTAAAAAATATTCAAATATAACAACTAAAAACTTTCCTTTTCCTATTCATGATTCTAAAACATTTGATGTTCCTGGGTGATACACTCACTCCTGAGCCTACAGAAGTTTGATTCTGGCCATGATATTCTATGAGCACCATTGTCGCCATGGTAGTAGATGATTCCTCCACTCTGTTTATTAAAGTGAAAACATTATTTTACATCCTATTGTTATTTATTCTCTTAATAGATAAATGCACCCACTGCTGTTTTATTTTGTTTTTAACAACTAGCCCCCCTTAGCTTTTGTGATTTACTTGTAATATTACTGACTATGTTGTCTCAATCACAGGCAGTGAGTTCCTGTCTCTGTTTATTCTGTGCATTTAGATCTTTCAGGTGTTCTTTCCTAGGCCGTCTAGGTTTCTGACTTCCCAAAAATGATTATAAGGTAAACCAGACCCAAAATTTCTCCTAAAAATATGTTTTAAGACTCCTTTAAGTTCTTTATTTTTTTTTTTTAATGTTTTATTTATTTCGACGAGAGAGAGAGAGAGACAGCATGAGCAGGGGAGGGTCAGAGAGAGAGGGAGTCACAGACTGAAACAGGCTCCAGGCTCCGAGCTGGCAGACAGCACAGAGCCCGACGCGGGGCTCGAACCCACGAACTGCGAGATCATGACCTAAGCGAAAGTCGGACGCTTAACCGACTAAGCCACCCAGGCGCCCCGAGACTCCTTTAAGTTCTTGAAATAAAAGATGAAATGTTTCTATTTCAGGCACATAGAGATATAAAGTAAATTAATGGGTGCCTTAGGATGGGATCAGAGGAGATCTGAGAGCTTTGGGGTAGCCTGTAGCACTGATCTCAAATTCTCAAATTAGATAGTTGCAGTGATATACAACATTGCAAACATACCAAAAGAAAAACAAACAAAAAACAAACAACAGCAACAAAAAACTGAGTTACACACTTTCAAATGGTTAAAATGGTTAATTTCATTTATGTTCAGTTCCCCCCAAACAAGTATTGTATCTGAAACATTTTGTCTAAAACAATGCATGTCATATGTTTTAAACATTTTATATGATATGTAATGCGCTGAGGCCTGAGAGACCTTGAGAATATGGCTCCTGGAGGGAGGAAGCACAACAAATAAAAGTGTTATTAAAAGCTGGGGAAAATATGACCCATACTGAGTAGAGGTGGAAGTTTGACAACACTGTTGTCTAGAGTAATACAGTAAACAAAGAATTTGTATAATGAACTTGTCATTGTGGCTAAATTTTTTCAGAGATATTTAGACATAATAGCACCTTCAACCCAGAAGGTGCTAATTAGCTTTTTCTAGCTGTCTAGGTACTGTATAAGAAGAAACACATACAATAAGAAGAAATGTTAAAAGTTGTAGAAGAATTTAGAAATATTAAGGATACTAAATAAGTTTTCTAGTCAACAAATGTTTTTAAAAAAGAAGTACCCTTCAGAAAATTATGAAACTCAGGGTATGGCCAGAAAAAAAAAAAAAAAAAAAAAAGACTAGTTTCAGTTTTAAGATGCTGTAACATCTTTTCCTAATACTTCATAAAAATTAAAGGTGCTATTTCAGAGACTATTAAGGTGAAAATAAAAACAAATCAGAAAATCTTACAACATGCCTCTTCAATCTTTTTGTTAGAAATGAAGTTTTCTAGGAACCCCATATAAACCTGATTTTGATTCTTAATTATAGGACTGTGGTGAAGATTTATGAGGCTAGAGCTTCTGTCCACCTGAATAGATAATAATTTCATATACACAAAATTCATACAGTTTTCAATCAAAATATTCTTTCTAAAAAGAAAGAGACAATTAAGTTCTAAAGATCTGTAGTGTGACATTGTCCTGTGGCTGACAATACTATATTGTACACTTTAAAAAATGTTAAGAGGATAGATTTCATGTTAGGTGTTCTTAAGAAAAAAAAAATATTTTGTTAAATTAAAAAAAAAAATGAAATGGGCCCTATCCTTTCTCAACTTAGCACAGGCACTTAGCAGGCTGAGAAAGCTAGTCAACTGCCAATAGCATTCTGAGGAAAAGGAAGAATGCCAAGAGCTGAGGAAAACCACATTGGGAAGCACAGGCATTGTGAACTTTAAAGCAGGCTGCATATCTGAATTTCTATGGGACAGTGTCTCCCCCAACCTGCAGGGGTTTGTTCCAATCACCCCATTCTTTCCTCAACACTCTGTGTTGAATGCTTTTGAGTTCACAAGTCTTTGAGTCCAGTTAAACGCACCTGAGACACTGAAGCAAACAAGCCATCTACACTCTGACCTGATTTAAATGATAAAATATGGGGGCACCTGAGTGACTCAGTGGCTTAAGCATCGGACTCTTGCTTTTGATTCAGACTATTGATTTTGACTCAGGTCATGATCTCATTGTTTGTGGGTTCGAGCTTCACACTGGGTTCTGCACTGATAGCACAGAGCCTGCTTAGGAGTCTCTCTCTCCCTTTCTCTCTGCCATTCATCCTTCCCCTATCTCTCTCTCTTAAAAATAAAAGTTAAAAAAAAATAAATGATGAGATCTTGAACTTGTAAATAATGATGTAATTAGAAGAGAGGGAAGGTGAGAATGCATTTTCACATTGGAAATGAATTATTGTAACAAGAGACTGAATCACAGTATGCAGTTGTTAAAAATGATATCCCCCAAATCCTTTCTTTCCCCAGCAAGCCCCTGGATCTAAGATTGTCCCATAATGATTTGATGAGGAGACTGTGACAGAAATGATATTCTGAGGTTTCTGATCGCAGGTCTTAAAGTGATAACACAGATCTGTTTATTATCTTCTGGAAAACTTGATCTTGGGATGCTTCCCTTGGAACCACACCATGCAAAGAAGGAACAGAGTGGGGAAACAAGCAGTCTGGTTGACCATGTCAAAAAAGCTCCCAAAGACCAGAATTAGCCTCTCAGCATAAGAATCAACTGCCTTGTACATATCAACCCATTCATGTCTGTCCACGACTGTAGCCCAACCATCATTCACTGGGGCAGGAGATTCAGGCGAGCTGAGTCCATGCAGAATGTGAGACATAATGAAACAACCGTTTTGAGGCACCAACTTTCACGGCCTTCTGCAGCAGAGAAATACTAAAATATCCACCCACAGAGCTTGCATAAACAAACTGTCTTACAGTCCTTAAATAAAATATGAGAATGCATAAATATAACAATATGGAAGAGACTCACGACTGTGATGCTGAACACAAGAAGGCAAACACAAAACACTGCATACTGCTGAATTCCAGTAAGATATTTTTCTCTACCAGGAAAAATTAATCAAGGATATTAGAAGTCAGGAAATCCTTTGCTCTTAGAAGAACTCAGTGACTGAAAGGGTGAATATGGGGGCCTTTCGGGATTAGGCAACATGGCAGTACCTTGTTTTCTGATCTGAGTGTAAGTTACAAGTGTGTTTTGAGTTATAAAAATTCATCAAGTTGTGCACTATGCTCTGTACACTTTTCTGTATATTTGGTATAATTTAAGAAAACATATTTGATTGAAAAACTTATAATGGTATATAATTCTATTCCTATCTGATTAGCAAAATTTTGAAAGACTGATAATGCAAACTGTAGCAAGTATTTACAAAAACAGGAAAATTCATGCACTGCTAGAACATACACAAATTATTACAACCACTTTAGAAAGAAATTTGGCAATAGCTAACATGGGAAAATATACTACTACAAGAGCCAGAATTTTGCAATTCTATTTATTTATGCACCTTTGTAAAGTTTGTGCATGTATGCATGAGGAAATATGTACAGGAATGTTCTTTTAAGCATTTTGTAATGTAAGCTTTTAAAAAAAAAAAACAAATGATTACTCATCCGTAAGTAAAAGAATGATAAAATAAGTTGGGGTATAATTGTAAAATTGAGTACTATACAACTATTAAAATGAATAAATTATAAATTAATGTATCAATCTGAACATACCTCAAAAAGCAGAAAGCTTAATTATATGAAAAGTAAGACATAGACTGATATAATTTGTAAAATATTTAAAACAAAACATAATAATTTTTATAACTTTTTATGGATATAAACACATTTAGTAACTATGTAAAAATACTTTTGTGGGATACCTTAAAAATATATATTAGTTAATATCTTTGGAGAAGGACTGAAGAGAAGAGAATCGAAGAAGGGAATACATGAGCTTAAATGGCATCTGTAGTATTTAATGCCTAAAAGATAATCTGAAGCAAATATGGCACAACATCAAAAGTTGATGATACGTTTCTTATATGCAGATAAAATAAAGTATACAGTTTCTCTAACTTAGAAGTGCAGGTATTTATTAAATGTCTATTAACTTATGATTTTTGTCTATCTGCAGCATTTGACAATTAAAATCCAGCCTAATATACTTGGCTACATGTCAAGATCTGACTTTGAGAAAATACGAATTTAAAACTTTTTACAATCAACCTAATAAGGACTTTCCTTGACATAACTCTCACTGATATATTTTGATTTTAGTATTTTGAGGGCATGACTTTATTAATGTTATCTGTGCTGAAAAGTTTTTGTCCAGATGAAACTGAATCCCTTTAGAGAATCCTGAAGGAGAGATTGAAAAGCTCACAGATAATAATGGAAATGCCATTTTGGTTACTAAGTAATAGAAAACACCTATTTTGAAATTCACACAGAACACTGAACCTGGATCCCGTCGAAGTTCTGGTGCATTATCCCCAGTTGTGCTAAATGCCAAAGGAGATCAATGAGTTTTGTGATCTGAAAGACCTCTCTGTGGTTTCTGTGTTTGGGCAATTTGTTGTGACATTCAGTATTATTTATTCCTTTTTGGTGGTAGACACACTCCAGTGTTTACCTGAAAAAAGTTTCAGTGCTCTATAATTTCTTTGACTACTACTGGGATTACTACGGACCACCATTATTTGTTTTTTTAAAAAGTCACATTTCTAAAAATTATAATTATATTATAACATAGCTTTATGACAGTTTTTGCATCCCAGTACTCAGGTCCTAAACTGATATAAGACAATTTATTTTTTATATTAACTCTTTTATAAACATCTGAAAGGACTGTCTCAGGAGTTGGAAAACAGGAATTTGAATATTCATTCAATAGAAGTTGATCGAGCTCCTAAGGTATGCCAGGTTGTGAAGTGCTGGTTGTGAAGCTTATGGTCTAGTGGTGCATTCAATTAGGTCATAGGTACATTACTGTGCAGTTGGAGGAGCATACATCTAGGTAATAGATGCATTACTATACAATATAGTAAGTACTTCGCTAGTGATAAGTGAAGAGTCGATGAGTAGTCATCTACAGAGGTACTCAAAGATTTTGGGGGTTAGTGCCTGGAACCACAGGAGGAAAAAGCAAATGATTTTAAGAGGATATTTGAAGGATATATCATGTTATTAAGTTTGAATTGAGAACTGAAAGATTAGTGTTTTAAGATGGCACAGTATCATAAAAAGGTAATAGATTCAACATAGCAAAGCAGAGAAGCAGCATACAGATAAGCCTTAAATAAATATTCAGTGAATGTGAGTGGTATTCATAGGAATAGAGGGATAAATAAGGACCAGATAATCACAGAATCTCTATGAGGGATTGGAAAGAAGTCATATTTTAGAAATAGAATCAACAGACCTTACATGTACCAGCTTCTAACCCATATAGTATGCCTTTCTTCTTGTTACTGAAGATAAATTATCCAAACCTACTACAAAGGCAATTCCTTGATTTTTGCACCAGGTCCCATGTTCTTGCCTACCAAACAAAATGTCCCTCCCTCTTCCACATAATCATTATTTTGCATTTGACAGGATAGTCTCCGTTAGTATACAAACATGCTGTTGTTACTGCCATCTTAATAGCAAAACTAAAAAGAATTCTTTCTTTTGCAAGCTACTACTCAGTATCTTTGCTCCTTTTTGTCAGATTATCTTCAAACACTTTGCCAGTTCATAGTGCTGTAACAACTACCAATGGATAGCCCTTGCTCAGGCCAGAAGAATTGATGGTTTCTACATCATGCCTTCTGTTAGTCCATAGTCCAAAATTTGATGTGTGGTTCTGCTACTATATTTTCCTTGCCCCAGAATGCAATGGACAATGAGGAAATCTCACACCTGCTATAAATATTCTTTATGACAGCCTAGGATGTGCAGTGTGATATTACATGACATTACTTGCTCAACAGGTGGCTTCAGTAATTTTGACACCTAGGTTTTTAAAAATTTTTAATGTTTATTTATTTTTGAGAGAGACAGAGTGTGAGTGTGGGGGAGACAAAGAGAGAGGAAGACACAGAATTTGAAGCAGGCCTCAGGCTCTGAGCTATCAGCACAGTGCCCAGGAAAGGGCTCAAACTCAGAGGCCATGAGATCATGACCTGAGCTGAAATCAAGAGTTGGTAGCTTAACTGACTGAGCTACACAGGAGCACCAATAATTACTATTTTCTAGGCAATATTCTAAATAGTGGAGCTATAACAATGAACAAAACAGATCTCTACCCTTAATGAACTTGTATTTCAATGACTGAGATGAGCAATAAACATCTGGAAATGTCAGTAGAAGAGGATTTACTTTTCTGGAGGCAGCTCTCCACACTATTCCCACAAGTAGAATAGCCTTCTATTACTATAGACTAGAAACTTTTTCTTTGGTATCTTGGTCATCATCCTACTGTGTCCCACTAACTTTGATAAACTCAAGTGGAAGCTTTTGAAATGGTCTTATTTTCTCATTAGGAAGCACTTCTTCTTTCTTCAAGGGTATGGATGGAGCTCAGCCTACAAAAGAACTTCTTCCTACTTTCCAATAACTCCTCCTTCACTTCAGTCTCTTTCAGAGCCTGGAGGGGTTTGTTCTGCTTGGTCTCAAAACCAGTTTTCTCATATTTCCTCAGCTTATCATGTCCAAATTCTTAAACATGTCACTTTGGAAAAAAAATTATAGTTGTCACCTTTGAAAAAACAGATTGTAACAGAGAAAGAATATGCTAGAGACATGGAAGTACTTTCTACAGAAGTGTGTAAAAAGCAATGGTTCCTAAAGAGTCCAACCACTAGAGATAAGAGTATTTTAAGAAATTGTTGTGGATGTTTTCTGTTTTATTCATTGGTACTGCTATTTGCTATTAATAGCTTGATAATATAGCCCACAATGAATGTTGTTTGATATAAAATGTCCATATCACTTTTGGATTTGTACATTTTGGGACTGTACAATCAGTGTTTTCCCTAATCCTCCAGAACATTTAAAATATTCTGCTGAACATGCACAGTGGTAAAAATGGATTCATTTTTCTAAACAATACTTTATATAAAAATAAAGTTAACTTTACTTATTTTAAGAGAGAGAGAGCATGAGAGGGAGAGGGTCAGAGAACGAGGGAGATAGAGAATCCCAAGCAGACTCTACATTGCCTGCACAGAGCCTGATGTGGGTCTCAATCTCATGAACTGTGAGATCATGACCTGAGCGTAAATCAAGAGCCAGATGTTTAACTGACTAAGCTACCCAGGTGCCCCTAAAAAAAATGATTCTTGCAAGAGTTTACTAACTACAAAACATCCTGCAAATGCAATATACACATCAACTGAAGGAATATAGTAGTTTGCTTTGTTCAAAATTATACTACTTTTTCATCATTTCAAGAAAATGTATTATCATGTTAATCCTGCTTGTGATATGATTTTTACCATGTAGCATTCCTATCACATTTACAGTTAGGTTACATGCAGGTATAAGTACATGGTGACTTTGTTAGGTCTTCCGAGCTAGTCAGGATACACATGTAATAGAGGAATTCATATTACTTAACTGTAAATTGCTTTCCTTTTATTTCAAATTTTTGTTAATCTAATAAACTAAAGGGACTGTTAAAAAGTATTTGACTGTGGTTTTTATTAGCATTTCTCTAATGACTAACAATGTTGACCACGTTCCCATGTGCTTATTGGCCATTCCTTTATCATTTTAGAGAAATGTCAATTCCTTTGTCCATACTTATTTGTCTTTTAATTGTTCAGTTGTATACTGAGCAATGTATTTTATATTGAATATATATTTATATATTTAACAAATATATTAATATCTTGTGTATTTAACTTGTTTTTATATATTCTGAATACTAGATTCTTAACAGATATATGGTTTGTAAATATTTCCTTCCATTTTATGCATTTTCTTCTTACCTTCTTGTTAGTATCTTTTGATGCACAAAAGTTTTCTGACATAATATGAAATTTTTTTTCACAAATAACGTTAGGTCAATGCCCTTTCCAAAGGTATAGAATATGGCACAAATTTTACTAATTTTAATTATATCAAACTATATCTTCTTGGAAAATTATAGTTATGTTTGACTTTACAGGTAAAGCAGACATTTGTCTATTTGCCCCCTTTAAAAGAGATACATAACAAATATTTAACCAATTAATAACTGAGCTTTAGAGAATAGAACATATCATTTTACATTAGCTTGCCATAGATTATAACATAAAGTCATTTTTTATTTATATTAAATTCCCACAAATATATCTTTAAAATAGAAAGAAAAATATTTTCTTTAATGGAGGGTGATCTGTTTAGATCATAATATTTGGAGGCCAAATTTATAATCTTGAACATGAAAATCTATTTAGAACAGGAATCAGGGAGAGGAAGGGCAGAGTGGAGGTCAAATGCCACCCTCTCTATAAGACAAGCCCTGCAGTCTTTAAATTGGGAACCTGAGTGGTTTAGTCAGGTAAGCATCTGGCTCTTGATTCCCACTTAGGTCATGCTCTCATGGGTTTGAGCCCCACATCAAGCTCTGCACTGACAGTGAGGAGCCTGCTTGGGATTCTATCTCTCCCTCTCTCTCTCTGCCCCTCCCCTGCTCTCACTCCTTCTCTCTCTCAAAATAAATAAGCTTAAAAAAATGTAAAATAAGTGACTATGAAGACAAAACATTTCTATTTAATCTTTTATATTTCTTATTTAATCTTATATTCCACCATTCTCAATTTCCACTTTACATCTATACTTCATTAGACCATGCATTGCATGGAATCCTTTCTTCTTAATTCACAATATCAGACAAAGCCTCTCTCTCTCTCTCTCCCCCCTCTCTACGTCTGAAGGCTCACTGTGCTCTATTTTGAGATGATCAACCAAATAATAAAAAAAAAAAAAAGACTTTGAAGATACATTTTACTCCCAATGTTACAAAACTATAATATACAATATAGTAGCTACTACCCATATGTGGTTATTTAAATTTATATTTAAATTAATTAAAACAAAATGAGGGGTGCCTCGTGACCCAGCTAGTTGAGCATCTGACTCTGGATTTCAGTTTAGGTCCAGGGTCATGAGATCAAGCCCTGTGTTGGGTTCTGTGCTGAGTATAGAGACTGCTCGGGATTCTTATTTTCTCTCTCTCTCTTTCTCTCCACCGCCCCCGCGCCTCCTCTCCCTGTTCATGTATCCTCTCTCCCCCTCTCTCTCTAAGATAAAATAAAATAAAATAAAATAGGGGAGCCTGGGTGGGTCAGTCATGTAAGCCTCCGACTCTGGCTCAGGTCATGATCTTGTGGTTTGTGACTTTGACCCCATGTCGGGCTTTGTATTAACAGCTCAGAGCCTGGAGCCTGCTTCAGATTTTGTGACTCCCTCTTTCTCTGCACCCCCCACCCTGCTCACATTCTGTCTCTCTCTCTCAAAAATAAACATTAAAATATGTGAAATAAAATAAAATAAATATAAAATAGAAATTTTCTCCCTCAGTGACACTAGGCATATATCAAGCACTCAATACCTGTGGTTAGTGACTATCACTAGGTACAGTAAAGTTATTTAAAGTTCCCATTATTGAAGAAAATTTTCTTGGATAGCACTGTTCAAGATCATAATAGTGTTAATATGCATTATTTTAAGCAACTAAATTATTGCCATTCAATGTGGGAAATAATTGGGGACATACTAAGAAAAATAAATAAACTAGCATTAAAGTATTTACTGGAAAATATGAAAGCACTAGGGAAATCCATCAGTTCAATTTTCAGACTCTCACATATTCCAACATATCCTATAGCCCCATATTTCCAAAAGTATTGCAATTGTGTAAAGGTTTCACATTGAATATAATTAATGATATTTACAAGTATTTTTTAACTTATCAAAAATCATACACACACATGCACACATACATACATTATACATATAAAATACATTATATTATAACATATTATATATACATACACACACACACACACACACACACACATATAAATATATATATATATATAATGTCTCAAAATAAGCTAACTTACATTGACCAATTACTAATTTTAGAAAGGCAGGAGGAATATTCTAAATCTGAGTTTAGATATGCTTTTTTGAAAGAAACCAACCACAATTTGTAAAATTGCCTGTGTCTACCCAGCTGTTGCTTTTCAAATGTATCAGTGTTCAAATACAAAGAGAAACAATATAAAAAGAAAAGAGAATATTAACATTTCTTATTTTTTGTAGCACAAATTCACCAAATCATTTTAAAAATAGAAGACCACATGTAGATATTTTTCTGAATCCAAATTCTGGAATATATAAGTAACTAATCATGAGAAAATTTGTTGAATTTGCATCAAATTGTTCAAGTCAGTAGGGTGCACACATTTTGCATTCCAAAAATATCCAAATATAGTTTTCAATAATGGATAATAATTTAAGCTAATATCAACATATAGACTATATTTAGCTCTAAGCAATGTACTCAGCTCAAAACACACACACACACACACACACACACACACACACACATTTAATATTTTCTGAGTATTACCTTTGTTCACTAGTCAGAGGATTTCATTTGTGTTCATAGAATTATTTATCAGGGTTTATTTTCCTTATTGTTATTTTAATTTTATCTTTTTACAATTATAATTATTTTCCTCAGATCAAGTATTATAGAAGAATAAAACATTCACCTCTCTACATCCAGTGTCTGGAGGATTGTTTGAGAATTTTGTTTCCAACTGATCTCTGGAGTTGATTCTCTTGATCTGAATGATGAGGTGGATTGTCCGTTTTTCCTACTGGCTTGTATCAGACATACCCACAAGGCCACTCATAATACAGTTTGAGGATCTCCTAAATATCTCCACAGAAGGGCTTATATTCTGACTTAAGTAATACATTTTTCAACTCCACTCTAAGGCAATAGATTATGAACTTTCCTTGATAAAATTAGGTTGCTGTGAGCAAGTGCACTTTGTAGAACAGACTAGAGAGATTAGTCTAAGACACTGAATAGTGCCTCAGTGGACCTGTCAGAAATTATCATAAAATGGGGAGCCCTAAGTAGTGAGAGAATAACTGGTAAGTAAAGTAGAAGGAAAGAAAATAAGAATACAAAAAGATTTTTAAAAAATTGTGGTGTTTTCCTCTAAGTAGCCTTACTACCCTTAGGCATTACCTTTTAGAATCAGATCCCAATTTTTTGTTTTTGTTTCAAGTATAGAAAATCTAGTAAAATCTAATTTTTGCTTAAGATCTATAATTTTCACCATATATATCTGTCACTTAAGGTGTTAAATAAGACTTAATGTTATAGAGAACAAAGTGATGGTTACCAGAGGGGAAGTAGATGGTGGGGAGGGTTAAATAGGTGACACGGACTAAGAAGTGTACTTGTGATGACCACCAGGTGATGTACAGAAGTGTTAAATTACTCTATTGCAAACCTGAAACTAATATAACACTGTATGTTAACTAATTGAAATTAAAATAAAAACTTTTTTAAAAGCCTAATGAAATTTTATAATTTATATTCTTCTAGACTTGTTCCATATATATATATAAAATATATAATTATAATTATATATATAATCATAAATTTGTTATTTGTATTCCATCCCATAACATCCTAATTCAACTACAACAATTACTTTAGTAATGTGTTTCAATAATTATTGCCTCTTCCACCATAAGTTATAAATGATACCTTTTCTACTTCTTTGTATAGCAGACATAAAATATTTTTTTCAAAATGATTATTTCAAATCCACTGTTTTTATTATTATTATTTAAGTATTTATTGAATGCTCTGCTTGTGCTATGCACTAGATGTACAAAACTAAGTATGATAAATGACCTCTAATATCTCTAATGAATTATATCCAACTGAAAAGGAAACACTCTAAATAATTTACTTTTGACAATGTGCTTTCCTAATAAAGAATCTCAGTTTTCATAGACCAATGGCACGGATTTTCACATTTTCTTTTTTAATTTATCATGTTGAACTCACTAACCAATTGCAACAGAGCCAGTAGAACTTCATGGTTCATACTAAATTCATCTTTATGTTTATTGGAATGCTTTCAGATGCACAAAATATAACTGTCTCAACTGCATTGTAGAAGTAAGGAAAGTATTGTTTCTAACAGAGCAAGAAGTTCCAAGATAGGTGTTACCAGAGATCCTAACTCCTGAATGATAGCACTAAAGTCTCCATTCCTTTCAATGTAGGCAGCCAGAAGCTTTGCTGTTTCCTGTCACAGTGTAAAAATGGGGTTACTGTGGTTTTAGGGGAAGGGCGAGGATTGGGAGCTGAGTGGAGGAAAACGTTTTTCCAAAGTGTTTTTTTCTTCTTGGTGAGAAAAAGCTTTTAAAAGTTTGCCAATTGTGTACTTGCTATATTATGGGCAAGCATTATGTCAGAATCCCACTCCTAAACCGATCCATGATGACAGTATTGGACCATCATCCTTAGCTTAGACCAAGAGGATTTTATTTTGTAAACTAAGTTCTACTCCCCTGGAGGACTGTGACAATAGAATATTAGGATGGATCCTTCAGAAACAAACAAAAACAATATGGTTTGACTGAGGAGAAAAGGGGGAAAGATATAGACTTTGTGGTGAAGACAGGCAACAACAGGGTCTTGTACCCTCTGATCTGTCACACCTCCTCCATCTGGCAAATCTTACTAAACCATCTGTTTTAAAGTTTCAATGTGCTGAGAGGGTCTATTTACTCTGCGTAAAATTACAGACGAAAAAAAGAGCTACTCCAATAAAACTATTTTCTTAGTTACTAGTATTCTCAATCATTGAAGTATTTTTTTTAAATAATATATAGTTTCAAAATATCTTCCCAAACCTCTCACAGCTGTTGAGCAAAGAAAAACATAGCTTTGCTTAATATGCAAAGATTGTAACACAAATTACTGCTATTTCTTAATCCACTTTAATTTTATAAATTTAAAATTCTTATTCCTGCTTCATTGGTAAAGAAGATGGGATTCAGGGACTGTAACGATTTGCCTGACAGCTTCATTCCCCTATCAAAATATTTCCCTTTCGGGTGTTTGCAAGGCAGGGAGGTGGTGACAGGGCAAATGACCTTGCTAAACACACAAAAGCTGCAGTTTTTGTGACAGAGCAAGAGAAAATCAGATCTGAAACTCGAACCCAAGTTTTCTCATTAACTTCTATACTCCTCCAGAACAACATTATACACAAAAATCATAACTAAAGGTCCATGAGCTTATTATTTCCACCTTAATTACCTTGAGTTAATTAGGAAATTTCTATAGTTAAGATACAAAAAAAACAATAGGCTATAGACAATCATAAAAGGCCATTATTCCAATCCTGATCCCCCACCCCCCAAAAGCCCATGTTTCATAAACTACAAAAAATTTGTTTTCCCCTCAGAGAGCTGACAATTAAAAAAAATTTAAAAAGAAGCCTAAAAGAACTAAATGCTAGAAACGAGAAGCAATGTATGAGAGAACAGACTGATAACTCCCCTTCACACTGGTAGAGCAATGAGAGAGAGAATCAACCAATTAAGTGTGAAAAGAAACCAGAAAACACATGGTTGAACTCTTAATGTAGGTATGACAGAATCCCAAGGTTCTCCAGCCAAAAAAATGAGTTGTAACACAGGCAATATTTTCCTAGGACCTTCACCCAGTGATTTGGGGTAGTTTGCCAGAAGACAGGGTTCAGGGCAGAAGATCTGAGAGAGACCCTCTCTGAGGTGGTTGAGGCTCTCCCAAGTCAGGAGAGTCAGGAGAAGAAATCTGAGAGAAATCACACCTTGTACCTAAATCAGACCTTGTACGTAAGGAGGCAAAAATCAATATTCACTTATGGATATATTAATTTATCCATTTATTCTTCTCTTGCCTCAATAATATTAATGATCAATTACCAATTGGATACTATATGCCAGGGATTGTGCATCATATTTTTAAAATATTGCATTATAAAATTAGTATAGCAACTCCAAAACCTCAAAGTAGAAAGTAAGACAGGATTTTAGTAACTTGCCAAAACCATAAACTATTAAGTAGTCGAATCATAATATGAGGCTGTGCTGTGCTTGAATAATTCAGAAACAATACATCCTCCACAATATCTGAGGTTCTTATTAGCATAAACAAACAACAAAGGACTGTGAATTCATATAATATAATGCAAACTGATGTGCTAACATATAAAAATGTGTTCATGTTTTAAAATCTTCTAATATCACTTATGTACTTTAATCAAATTTGTAGTACACAATTGTGATATTCACAGAGGTTTATTTTTTTTGTACATGTGATGGCTATTTTGTTTAGCATGAAATATGAAACTGTGTACCTTTAAATAAAATGAGATGCATCTTTATGCCTTAGAAACAGTATATCTGTTTCAATTTATTTTGATAATTAAAGTGATTAAAATATTAGAATACATGCTGGAAATATAAAGGTGCTACCATAACATTTATTTATCAGAAAATTCACCCTTCCTGAGGTGGGGTTTTGTTTTGTTTTGTTTTTTCTTCCAATAGTAACAGATTACCAATGCCATCAATAGAGAATGATTTTAGGTCCTGTTGATAATCTAACAAATTTGACTAGGTAGGAATTAGAAATAAAATTAAGCAGGTAGAATTAAAAGTAAAATTGATTTAGTAAGGGCCTGAAAGATACAACTAAAATTTTTCTTTCTTTTCTTTTTTTTTTTTTTTTTGTCTACGCTGTCATTTCTTGTAGCTGTGCAGTGTGTTAAACACAACCTCCTAAATTAATCTATCTACAGTGTAAGCTACAGTAATATCCATGTTTGTCAAGGTTAATCTTGGCTCATTAGGGAACTGAATTTAAAATGCCTTAAGACAAAAAAGATTGAATAGAAGAACAAAAGGGAAAGAAATTTATGAAAAGAATGTAAGCAAAGGATGCAGCAGTATTTTGTAGAACACAGGCCAGGAAGTGTATTCAAACTCCCGAGGGCTGAGAATAGAGATGTGGAAATCTATCCTGGATCAAAGCTTCCTCATCATCAGGCTTTCCCTCTCCTACCCTGGAGCCACATGACCTCTCATCTACACACCACTTTTTATGCTTGCTTCTTTCTTTTCTCTATAGACTGGCTTTCTCTACCCCTTATCAGATGAACACTGCTTTGCAATTTACATTATCTTGATTCCAGACACAAATGGAATTTTTCAAAATCACTGAATTGCATGTTTAAGTTCCTAAGACTAATATAGTGGGTTTAATAAAGTTGCAACACTCTACCATGTTTGATATATAAGATATTAGACCTTACATCTAATTTTGGAAAACATGAAAGAAGATCAAAAGAAACACTTTTGATCACTACCAATCATTAGACTGATAGGGTATAGTATACTCCAGTACACCCAAACATTTTGTACATACAGGGTTTGAGATACAATTAGCAAACCCTTCACTGCTAAACAAGCTTTAGAAATGATCAGTCCTTACACTTTATGTGTAGAGTTACTTCTTTTCTACTGAAGAATTTGGAAAAAAAAAAAAAAAAAGAAACTGATAAGACATCACCAAAAATGAGAGTTTTGAGTCTGAAAAGCCAAAGATCTGAAATGTATAAAGTAGATGCCCAAAACAATGAATATATTTCTTGAATCTATATTCATCACTCCAGAGAAAATAAAAGCTATCTCATTTATAGATGAGAATAGTAGAAGCAAAGAATAGAAACAAAATAGTGACATAGATAAATGTCCTTGAGAAGAGTCCATGGCTCTGCCCTTTCCTCCCCAAGACTGAGCGTCATAGAGAATTAGACTAGAGACATGAGAAAATATCAAATCAAGCGGTAGAATCAAACACCCTTTATCGGGTGTGTGTTGGGGGGGTAAGATTTAGCAAGCCTCCTCACAATCCTCTTTATCAGCAAAGCAACAGAAGGGGAAGCAGAGCCATGATGTTCAGAACACTAAAAACAAAATGAAAATCCAAAAATTTTGCAAAGAATTAAGAATAGCCATCTTCAAATGAATGAGAATTGTGGTCACCAGAATTTACACTGGTAGATATATGCAACACAATGAAATGGCATAAACTATAATTCTATATAGAGCTTAACTCAATTTTAAGTGTGAGGCCTATGAACATATACTAAACAACAACAAAGCCCTATGAAATATGTACAGCCTACATAGAATATCTCAAGGAACGCCAAATAAGATCAATTAGGTCACATCCAATGACCTCAATGTATTAGTGCAATATAAATAGAAAATAATTACAATGAACAATCCAAATACACCTGTGAATGGTTCAGAAAATTTTATAATAGTGTTTGACTGACAAATGATAGAAGTAGAAATGAAAATAGAAAACTAGAAATATATATAACAAGTAGATTATATCTAATAACTTGAAGAAAGATTGAACCTTCTCTTCATAGTTTAGGACAGGCAGCAATCTCATTCAGCATGAGAAACAGAAGTAGGTTATAATAAAAATAAAAAGACAAAATATAAAATGTACCTAACAAATAGCTCACAAATGAAATAATGTAGCTTTAAGATGTCTTAGAAAACAATGGATAAAACTTTAATAACAGAAATCTATGAAAAGACCAACAAAATAAACTAAAAACTGGAAATAATAAATTTGCAAAGCTATGATGAGACATTAAGGGATCTACTGCTAACCAAAATTGTAGAGACATTCATTAAAATTTAAGTTGTCTCTCTGAAAAAATAAAAATATACACATAACTTTTGCAAGTTTGAGAAAAATATGTAGTATGCATGTATAAATGTATGTATTAATCTATAAAGCATATTTCAAATTTAAGATAATAGTGCATATACTTATATTCTAATATAATTGTGATTATACATTATATAGATTATTTTCCACTGAATTATAATTCATATTAGGTCAAATAAAGTAGAGACAGAAGAGGAAATGAATCTAAGAGAAAATGAAAAGGCAGTATGAGTTTAATTCCTAAAATTCCTTAGTCCACATGTCTTATTTACCTCATTCATTCATTTTGTAAAATTAGGTTAATGTGGCTTAGGAATTAAACAGCAATCACACATTATGAAATAGAAAATATCACTTAGTAAAGAAGAGGAAACTTTGAAAAATATTACATTGTACATCATGTCTAAGAATAATTTCAAAGTTTCATGTTTGTATTATTTTCTGAAATATTAAATCTGTTTTTAAAACTATAGATTGAGAACATTCTGGAATTTATACTTATGATAATAGTTTATAGATGGGGCACCTGGGTGGCCCAGTCAGTTATGTGTCTGACTTCAGCTCAGGTCATGATCTCATGGTCTGTGAGTTCAAGTCCCATGTCCAGCTCTGTGCAGACTGCTCAGAGCCGGGAGCCAACTTTGGATTCTGTCTCCTACTCTCTGCCTCTCTCCAGCTCACTTTCTGTTTCAAAAACAAATAAATATTTAAAAAATTAAAAAAACAGTTTATAGAAAGAAAGAAAAAGATATACTAAAATATATGTTTACAAATATGAGTTTATAGATAGCTTCAAAGTAAATAGATTAAGGGACTCTTGTGTTCAAAAGACTATAGGTACCTGTATATCTGAAGAGGAAAACCAAGGGAAAGACACTCATGAGGCTACTCTCCCCACGGCAGGAGGGAGTATCAGGGACTCTCCTCTCATCCTGGTCAGGGTTCACCCTGGAAGCTAGAAGCCCAGTTCCTTCTGACCTTGCCAGAAATGTATGTTCTGAAAAGTACAACTTTTTTAAATGAGAAATTGAGTCCATAAATCTTTTAGAGCACAGTATAAAAATTTAAGAAATGAGAATATAAGTTACTGGCAGTTATAGCCAGTGCTCCAAAAATTAGTAATAGGAGTTCCAAAAACAAAGAAAAGGAGGAAGTATTTGAAGTATTGATAGACATTTCAAATTAAAAAGGATGAGTGTCCTCCCTTTTAGTACTGCTTAAAAGAATCCTCATGATCTGTGTTCTAACAGGAATTTTTAAATAATTAGAATGAAGAGATTTTTTAGTGTTTATTTACTTATAAGACAGAGTGAGATAGTGCAGGGGAGGGGCAGAGAGAGAGGGGGACAGAGAATCTGAAGCAGGCTCTGTGCTGACGGCAGAAAGCCCAATGTAGGGCTTGAACTCACGAACCAGGAGATCATGACATGAGCTAAAATGAGATGCTTACTTAACCAAATGAGCCACCCAGGCGTCCCAAGAGATTATGTTTTTAAGTTTTGTTTTTGTCTTTTTTTCTGGAATAAGTACACAAGACTATCTAAAATCATTTGTCAAAGAACAAGATTTTTGCTTTATCTGATAAAAACAAACAGTATATAAAGAAAGATATATTTAATTATAAAATGTACTATTATCACAATGAAGTATAAATAAATCCAAGGCATTGAAGAGTGAATTTGACACTAGTCTTACGAATACATGTGAATTAAGCAGTGGAAAGGGAATTTAGAGGAGCAAAGGCACTTTTCAATAATTAATAACGGAGCAATGGCTGTTCATAAAAATGTAGACTACAAAAAATATCGGTTACAAAACTGACAGCTCATTTAAATTGGTCACAAAACAACAATTATGGAACTGTTAAAAACATAGAAAAAATTTATAAATTTGCAATAGGCATGGTATTAGTTTCTTAATGCTGCTGCAACAAATTACCAAAAATTTTGTGGCTGAAAACAATATAAAAGTTTATCCTCTTTTTGCTCTGAAGGGAAAAATGCAAATTGGGTTTCACTGCTCTGAAATCAAGGTGTCTGCAGGATTGCATTCCCTCCAGAATCTGTCAAGATGTATTCCTTTCCTTGTCTTTTCCAACTTCTAGAACTGCATTCCTTGTTTCCTGGCCCGTTTTTCCATCTTTAAAGCCAGATGTATAGAACCTTCAAACCTCTCCCTGCAATGTTTCACAGGCCCTTCTCCCTTCTAAAGACTTTGTGATTACATTGGACCCACCTGATAACCCAGGATATTCCCCATGTCTCAAGATCCTTAACTTAATCAGATTTGCAAAGTTCATTTGCAAAGGTGACATATTCATAGACTTGAAGGATTAGGACACGGCGGTCTTATATGTCACCACTCAGCCTCAGCCTACCACAGCAACAGACATCTTTGCTTTCTCGAGACAGCAGGCAAAATCCATAAAGATAAGTACTGCTAACTTGATGGCATTAGTATTTAAACTCCTATTAACCAAAAGCACCACATCCATAAGCAGACAAGAAGGAAAAACTGGTATATAGACAATAAATACTATTATTTAACATATTAAAAATCACCAATAAGCTAAAAATTTACAATAGTAACATGGTTGAATAAAATATAAATGAGTAATAAAGATCTGAAAAGTCAGCACCATGGACAGGAAGAATGCAAACTAAATTATTGCTTTGATCATCAAAGTCCAAAATGCAAATATATGGAATTTGTAACGGTTAATATGTTGGAAGGGAAGAAAACATTTTCTCTACCCTTCTAGGTTCTTTTAGCTGCCCTATTAGTTAAATTGACATAAAACAGATTCACAGGAGAAAACCAGATTTAATTGTGTATGTATGGGAGCTCAACAAAGACATGAGAGGCTCAAAGAGTCATGCAATTGAGATTTATATGCCATCCTCAGCTAAGGAGATGGGGTTAGTAGGGGTCTGAGGCTTCAAAGGAAAGGAAGACAACTCACTGGAAGATGGAAAAAGCAAATGTTTGGTTAACAAATTCCATGCCATGCAGAGACAATGGGACACACACAGAAATCTGATTGAACTAACAGCCCTGCAAAGCTTCCCTCAGTTTACCACACCAAGCCCATACTCTAGGCAGTTTTCTCTGCCGGTAGCTCTCTCCCTGGACTATGCCCTCTATCTAAATTCTTCGAGGCAGTTAGGGGGAGGTAAAAAGTTATTCCTAAATCCTTTGGGGCCTGATTGCCTATCAAATCAAAATAATAAATATGTGAAATTGGCACATTTTGGGAAGACTCTTTCTGAATACTTCAATATGTTAATTAAACATTTTGGAAGGAAAGCTATTTATTCAAATGAAATAGGTCTGAATTTTAACTCTAAACTTCCCCTCCTCATATTTATTTTGGAGAGATATTTATCACATACCCAAAGAAACATCAGCAAGAATATACTTTTAGGTTTTTCTTACCATGTGATAGTACAATGTCTACAAAATCGAAGTGGCTTTTACCAGAGAAATCTTTAAATAAAGAGAGTTATGTAAATACTATATAGCATGCTATTCAATAATGAATTATATCAATAGATATAAAAATATCTCCATATCATTAATTTGAAGAGACAAGGGCACTGTATTTGATTTATGAAAGAGGTACATATTTATAAATTCCTTTAACAGAAATTAAATAGAGTTTCAAAACTTGGCAAACCAAATTACAAAATATCCAGGGAATTTATATTTTAGATAAATAAGACAATATTATATTTCAGACTGCTATTTGCTTCAGTTACACTATTATTAGTTTGAAATCACAGGCTGGGAACATGTTGAAGTTTTATTCTTTCAAGAATAAACATATCTTTGCCAATATTTTATTAACGAATATGTGAAAAGTAACAGCTTTCATTAACACAAATTCTAGACATGTTTATTAATATTTCACTTCCATAAATAATGCAAGTAGTATTGCACTAAGTATTCAAAGGCCCAATGCCTGATATTATTAAAAGTAATAAATAGTAATTAAATCTGGAATGCTTATTGGGTCTCTAAATTCTTTTGAATTACAGAAATTATCTTATGCTACCATATTGTCTCCTCAACTAGACATAAGGCCATCAAAGACAGAGTACTTGGTCCTTAATTCTTTTCTTACTATATAATGAATAATAAAATATTACTTTTAGCAGATTTCTCTATTAGTTTTGGTGACTATTTTGACTAAATATCTTAACTTTTCACATGAGCTTAAACTAAAGCTTAGATTGGTCACAATTTCTATTTAATGTTGGTATGGAAAATATTTTGAAGTGTGATAAAAAGTCTTGAAACACTTCTATGGTGAAAATTTTTTTCTTCGAATTCAAAAATAGCAATATCATTAAAAATAGATTCTTTTTTGTGTATTAGGTAATGTGGCAATCAAATTACTTAATCTTCATGCCAATAAGATACTTTATCTTTCATGGACATTAACAAATCTCCAACTCCTGCCAGATAGTTATAGGGAATTCAAAGATAGGTACCTGGCTGGCCTAGATGGTAGAGCATGTGATTCTTAATCTCAGAGTCATGAGTTCAAGCCCACTTTGGGCATGGGCTTACTTAAGAAAAATAAAAATAAAAATAAAAAATATGAAGAATGTGGATGAAGCACCACCTTTCTTCACTACTCCTAAAATCAATTCAAAAGGCAGAGCTCTTGAATTTAAGAAGAATATATACTTTTTTTTTCAGCCTGAATACTTTTCATCAAATACTACCTATTCCATCTCTTGGATCCTCTTTCACTGTCCCAGATTTGTATTCAGATTGAATCTACTTTTTGGAATACATGACAATGTGACAGTGTAAGTTGATTTGACACACATGGTCAATATGCTTCTATTAATAAGTTTAAGGAATGTGGAGTTAGAAAGAGGGGAAAGTATAACTTCTGTCAATGTGTCTTCTTAGATTCTGCTCAATGAAAATCTGTGGTAGGTGAGCCCTACCTATAAATTCTGTAAAGTATTTCACCTTAGGATGGCAGATGGGTATTTAAACACTATCAAGTTATGATAGACTATTGTTGTTTGTAAAATAGTGGAAACAGTCATTCTTAATTCATTTTTACTTTTAATGTTTATTTTTTGAGAGAGAGAAAGAGATAATGGGTGGAGGGGGAGCAGAGAGATAGAGAGGAAGAGAGAGAATACCAAGCAGGCTCCGTGCTGTCAGTGCAAAGTCCAATGTGGGGCTCAAATTCACCAACCATGAAATCATGACCTGAGCCAAAATCAAGAGTCAGCAGCTTAACCAACTGAGCTACCCTAGCATCCCCAATTGTTCTTAATATAAACATGGTGCATCTTGTGGAAGTTCAATATTGTCTTATTGTGCCAGCAATCCTAATCCAGGTTAAAGTTGGATACCCTTTAAACAGACACTATTTGCATGGCAAATTCATACATATATAAAGTTTTTAAGAAATTTTCTTAAATCCATTTACTAATAGTTCATGGCATACTCATAGTAAATAATACAAATAAGAAAAATATACTTATAGCAGCAGATGGTAAGGAAATATAGCCATTCAAGGTGTTACTCTGCCTTCTAACTTCCCTTCCATAATAATTCTACTTGTATCTATTGAGGTGGGAAGACGGAAGAACTTTTGAGGGTCTGAGTGAAAAACAAATGAGCAAAACTGTACAATTTTTTTAGCAACTTGGAAAAATGTCTTTGCAAGCCAATAAAACAAGTTTTATTATTATTACAATAAAACAATAAAACTTAAAATCTCCAAACTTGGAAGTCTAGTAAGTGCACCTTCTTTTACTAATTTTGATTTGATGTATTTTTAAAAGAGAGAGAAATTTCATATAAACTTAACAAGAATATAAAAAAAGTGATAGAAGTGATAAAATAGTAGATATTTTTCTGATATTTAAAGTATAATTAACATACAATGTTATATTAGTTTCAGTTGTATTATTTTTCAGGTTTTAATAAAAGCATACATTTATTTTAAAATCTATAACTTTTCAACTGAAATAATGAATAACTTTGGTTATTAGATAATTTAGGGAGATTAGTGATTCTAGAAGTGCATTAAAAATTGAAATGCATGCTGATTCGGAATGAAATATTGACATTGAAAAAAATATTAAAATTGAAATACACCACAAAAGTAAGGTCATTAAAAACAAATTGCTTAGTGAAAAATAGCAAACAAATACATCTTTGAGTTGTCACTGCTCAAGAATACAAGAAGTTGGGGCCCAGGGGTGGCTCAGTTGGCTAAGCATCCAACATTGGCTCAGGTCATGACCTCATGGTTCATGAGTTTGAACTCCACACGGGGCCTGTGCCGGGCTCTGTGCTGACAGCCTTGAGCCAGGAGCCTGCTTCTGATTCTGTCTCCCTCTCTTTCTGTCCCACCCCTGCTTGTGCTCTTTCTCTGTCGCTCAAAAATGAATAAACATTAAAAAAAAAAAGAATATAGGAAGTAACCAAAAATATTATAACTCACAAATGAAAAAAATCATATCTTCCAAAATTTAATATCAACAATATTCCTGTGTATTTTAAACATATCATTAATACAATATGTAAAATCAAAATATATTTAAACCATCAATAAAAAATAAATGTTGAATCATCATGCTAGAAGAAATTTTAAATTCCCTTCTTCAAAGATATATAATATATCCCATGTATCAAAATATTGTGCTTTACAGATTAATCTAACTAAAATTGGAAAGAACAAAATTAGATGACCAACTGTGATTAGAGAAGATTACTTTAGCAGGTTTGTTTCTTCTCAATTTTATTTTTTAATTTTTAAAAAGTTTGTTTACTTGTTTTGAGAGAAGGTAAGAGAGAGTGAGAGCAGGAGGGGCAGAGAGAGATGTAGAGAGGAAGAATCCCAAGCAGTCTCTGCCACTGACAGAACAGAGCCTGACATGGGGATCAAATTCATGAACCATGAGATCATGACCTGAGCTGAAATCAGGATTCTGGCACTTAACCTACTGAGCCACCCAAGCACCCCTGTTTCTTCTCAATTTTAGACAAGATTTTAAAACCTATAGACTTTAAAGAAAGCAGTAGTTTAAAATGCACACATTTCTTTGGAAATAAATCTATTGGTAATTTTTTAATAACTTCATTTTAACTTCCATTTACTGTACAACTCTTATGTTCTGTGGGCTATGTTATATAACATTGAGATTTCATAGATTTCATGGACATGGTGCTTGAGATTCTCAAATTTTAATATTATTGATATATTTATGACAGTAAGTATAGTAAATTATGTTTAGAAATATGCATCTATGTGGTTCTACTTTGAAACAAGAAAATACAGGGGCCCCAGTGTGACTCAGTTGGTTAAGTGTCTGACTTTGGCTCAGGTCATGATTTCATGGTTCATGAGTTCATGGTTCATGAGCCTTATATCAGGGTCTGTGCTTATAATCAGAGCCTGGAGCCTATTTCAGATTCTCTGTCTCCCTCTCTCTCTGCCCCTCCCCCACTCATGCTATGTCTCTCTCTGCCTCTCAAAAATAAATAAAACTTTAAAAAAAATAAAACAAGAAAATATCAAAATTTTGTTATTTTCCTAGAGAAAACTGTATTAGATTTGGATCTTAGTGAATAAGCAGGAAATCACTACATAGGTGGGTTTGAAAAAGAAGTTTGCCCAGACTATATACAGAGTGAGATAGCAACACAGGGAACATCATGGCATGATTAGGGAAGTATGTGAAATTCATTGTCAGAAGTTTTCATGCATTTCTGTTCCCATATCATGCAAATGAATTTTGTGAAACTATATACCACCTTGGTCATCTAGTCAACATCTAGAACTTTCATCAGTATTTTAAATATAAACATCTTTAAATTCTATTGCTCATTTAAATATATATAATCAAATCTAAGATATTTAGATTTGATTGGATATATATTAAGTTTGACACCACTATCTTATATCATCCTTTTTATTCTTGACCAAACAAGTCCATCTCATTTCCGCCACATACTGATATACTAAAGTAATATACATCTATGCTCTATAGTCCTTTACTAGTGACTAGATTATTTTTTTTTACATTTATTTATTTTTGATAGAGTGAGACAGAGCTTTAGCAGAGGCAGGGCATAGAGAGAAGGAGACACAGAATCCAAAGCAGGCTTCAGGCTCTGAGCAAATGTTCAGCACAGAGCCCGATGCAGGGCTCAAACTCACAAACCTTGAGACCATGACCTGAGCCGAAGTCAGACACTTAACTGACTGAGCCACCCAGGAGCCCCATCAACGACTACATTAAAATGATATTCAGGGCTCCTGGGTGGCTCAAGTGAAGCACCCAACTTCGGCTCAGGTCATGATCTCACGGTTTGTTTATTTGTTAGTTTGGGCCCTGTGTCAGGCTCTGTGCTGACAGCTTGCATCCTGGATCTTGCTTCAGATTCTGTGTCTCCTGCTCTCTCTGCCCCTCCCCTGCTCGTACTCTGTTTCTCTCTCTCTCTCAAAAATAAATATTTTTTAAAAATATAAAAAATTAATTATATTCAAAAAATTATATATGTAAATTGTAATTCAATTTTCTGTGATCATAAGAATCTAAGTTAAAAAGCTCTTTGGAATTGAGTTATAATTATTGGTAGTTCATGGTGAATTAAAACACTGAAATATGTTACAAGCTTTCTTAAATATAATAATTTAAATTTTTCTTAAAATAAATCCCTTATTTTACTTGATAGAGCTTTTTTGGGTCACATTTCTTAAGTGAATGCTACTTATTGCTAGAGTAAGATAGTATCCAACACAATTTCATTTCTATTTCTTTCCTTTTCTTAGGTATACTTTGAGAAACTATGTTTACATAAATAGATGGTAATGGAAACTATTTCATTTTTTTTTGAGAACTGTTTCTCAGTTCTTTGAACTTAATAATTATAAGGCAAAAATTATATAACTACTTATTTACAAAATTATTTTTAATAATCTATCATCTGACAACTCCATTAGGTTTTCCTTTCACTGTGTTGAAAGTAAATAACGGTAAACCTTAACAAGGAGGCTTATTACCTAGTCATTAGCGTCATTCACTTTTGCAATACCAATGTTAATACTTCTAATTATCCCCGAGGGTGCTTCAGTTAATCACCCTCTGGGCCAATGTATCATAGTAAAGGTGACTATACAGTTTATCACCCAAATTGAGAATAAACATGGGTAATATGAACAAGCAAGCAAGAGAAACAGGCATAGTCCAGATGGACAAAGTTGCACATCACTGTCATCTTGCTGTTGAAAAAATATATGTTAAAGACAGATGAGAGGCATGTAATTCTCTGAAAACTTCAGGAAGAGAGCTTGCAGGGAGAAAGATGAGAAAATTGCAGGCTTGTTTTCTTAGGTGCATACATTTTTATGATACATCTAACTCTTTGAAAATTGCATATGTGAAATGTCTTAAAATGTACCGTCATATATGCCACTTTTTTAAGGACAATCTCTAGTGATTGAAGAACATGAGGGTACAACATGTGGGTCCATGATGCTAATGCAGTTGGAACTTTCTCTTCCAGTAAGTGGAAACTATGTTCTTAGGCAACTGAGATCGATGACTCTGGCTCTGCTTCTTATGCCAGGGTGCCATGTATTGTTCGAGTGTCTGCAAAGATGTACTGGTCAAAGGACACACCCCAAGTTAATGAAGTAAATCACTATTCCAGTCCATCTGCAACTTTCCCAGGAAATTCTGCGCAAGCATTTTATATGAACTTAAATTCAGGTGACATACCCTCTCAGTCTATGCCTTCCCACCACAAACTAGTATTCCATATTTACAAGTGAAGCTGCAGAATGTGGCTGGGGTGGGGGTGGGGGGCTTCAGAAAGATAAGCCTATATGTGAGAGAGGAGAACTCCCTGTTGCAAATTTTTCTTTCTTCCTTCTTTCCTTTCTCCTTCCTTCCTTCCTTCTTTCCTTCCTTCCTTCCTTCCTTCCTTCCTTCCTTCCTTCCTTCCTTCCTTCCCTCTCTTTTACCCTCCATTCCTTTCCTTACCTTCTCTCAAAGGATTTTTTTTTTTACCTTCTTTGAAGAACACATTTCATCATCTGATATTTCAGTAGATCATGAACAGATTCCTTGTTATTTCCAAGCCAAACTACAAAAGCCTAAGTAGTTATGTTCTTTAGATCCAAACATACGTAATCCACAATTTCAACCCACATGTAACCTTCTTACCAGTGTAGACAGTAAACTTGGTACCCCTGTACTAGTGCACGTATTCCAGTCAGTTTGCTGGGAGGCAAACAACAGTAAAACAGCCAGATTCCTGAACACTGAAACCATACTGCTTAAAATGCTGCTCTTGTTATGCCCTTCCTTTCTTTTTCTCTTCTCAAGGACTTTGTTCCATCTCTCTAATGGATCATAATTTCTCTTTCTTTCCAGGAATAGTCCTTAGTCCTTAATATGTCCCCCGTGGAAGAAGACATAAATTCTCCTCAACCTCATATTTCTGACCTAGAGAGACCCACATAGTGGAATTTCTTTCATTTCCATTTCAACAGTGCCTGCAGCCCCCAACTGCACATTCATTCTCCATCTATTCCTTTCAGGAAAAATAGCACCGATGGGCAAATCCAGTCTGCAGGCCTCAATTCTCACTTCACCTCAACACGTTCACACATACTTTGGCCACACTACCTGTAAAAAATTCGTTCTGAGCAAAATTCTGTGTTTTCATTTAAATTTTATTTTTTCCTTAATAGTTAGAGCTTTCTAAAGTCAGAATTTTTTCTTTTTTATTCAAGGTTTTTTTTTATAAAATTATTTTTATTGAAGATATAGAATCCAGAGTTCTGTAACTGACACAATGCCACAAACTTAATGAGCAATTGGAGATAAATTCATTCTAGTAATTGCTGAGAGGAAATAAATTTAGGCTTTCTTCATTTTCACAATTGTAAGTACTTTACATATTTCATTGACCCTAAATCTTTACTTGCTATTTCCTTCTCTTATTTTGTTTCTTTTTCTAGTTTTGTTCTATTTTCAAATATATCCATTTAAGGCTATAGATTTCTCCCTATGCCCTGTTATAGCTACAACCAACATTTGTGCTGTATCATACTTTTATTATTTGGTTCAAAATATTTCCTACTTTCTAATGATGTTTCTGTATAAATTAAGGCTATTTAGAAGAACATGGGTAATGTCTAAACATATGAAATTTTATAGTTGTCTTTTTTAAATAATTGATTTGTAATTTAATTTATCCCTTGTCAAGGAACATAAAAGAGGCTGATATTCATAATCGAATTTTGAAAAAGTGCTTCACTGGTACATTTAGTACCACCTTTGCATAACCTCAAGTCAGCAGCTATAACTTTTTTTTTCCTATGCTTGCCTCTAGCGTCACCCCCTCCCTGCTTCCAAATTGCTGCTTTTAATTTTCTGTGTGCTGGGAAATCAAATAAGCAAGCACTTTTTTTTTTTTTTTTAATGGTGTCTAAAATAAGAGTGTGTAAGACCTGAGGGACTTTTCTACAAAGAAAGTGCTTGGCTTTTAGTTCACAATTTATGTCACATTTATGTCTCTTGAGGCCACTAAGAGACATGTGTTTGTTGATTTTCAGGTTCACGACTCTGTGATCTGATTAGTTGAGTTTATCAAATTTATAATGAATGACCAATAAATGGCAAGTACTAGACCTGAACTGAATTTACAAATATGAATAAGACAGTATTCACTGTTCAGGCTCTTAAGATTTCAGGAGGGTAGAAAGTCACACACACACACACACACACACACACACACACACACACACACACATACAGAAAACATCAATATATGACAATTGCTGTGAACAAGGCTCACATATGGAACTAGGCATCTCATCCATCCTGGAGTGTGAGTGGGGATTGAGCTGGAACAGAGGAGATAAGAAGAGGAATTGTGGCTGAGATGACACTTGAAAGCCATTCCAAACAGAAAAGAAACATTAAAAGTAGAGAGAAAAGCAAACAAACAAATAGCACAGTGCCTATGGAGTACTACAAGCCACACACTTTTGGAACGTAAGGTGTATGTAAAGACAATAACAGAGAAAGTGATCACTGTTTTGCTTGATCTCTATTTAAAATGTTTTATATCTACATAGAAGGGATAAGAAAGCTGTCAGTAGATATTACTATATGATTTAAATCATTTGTAAACAAAATAAAACACACAAGGCTAAACTTCTTTTTTTTTTTTTTTTCTCTATCACAGAAGTTCAAGTATGTCTACCATTAAGTAAGTTCTGGTTTCATTAACTTGGTGGAACAGTCCAGCTGACCTTATGACAGCTTTCATTTTCATGGACCTTAACAAGTTTAGTAAATCTTATGAAATTGGGAGTCTTGCTTTTTAGTCAAAAGTTTGAATTTTACATTTTGTGGTACAGTAAACTCACGGGATGTTACACGGGTTTCTCTGTAGGTAACCCATCTCAAATAATCCATTTTTCACAGGCTGATACTTCATATCTCCAAGTAGCCATTGATATTGTATCCTGGCATTTTGGTGGTAATCTAAGTACCATCACGGCCTATGTCGAACCAACAGGCAATCCTCATACCAGTGCTTTTCAAACTTTAATGTGCATAATAAATGATGACCTTGTTAAAATATAGAATCCTGGACTACATTTTCAGGGATTCTGATTCCATAGACCTGAAATGAAGTCAGGTAATCTTGATGCCTAACAAGCTCCCAAGTGATGTTGATACATTTGCTACATGGTCTACTTTTACATAACACTGCCTCATATCCTAATTTCAATAAGAAAGCTAATATGTCTTATAAAATCATGTTAGGAGTGTTTAATATGTCTGTTTTCAATCTGAAATAGCCTGTGCCAGTGATTTTTGTAACTACTACCAAATTTCTTCCTGGCTCCATGTGGTTAACTTAGTACCTAGAAAAGATTTAGTAGATATAGGGTACTAAATACTAGGAAAACAATCCAAGAACCACATACTCAAGATTCTACCTTGAGCCTGACTCTTCCTCTTTTGACTTGAGGCTTCCCCTACAAAGCATTTTAATTGAAAATACAATTCCAACATTTAAAAAAAAAATTGAAGTAGATTAAAGCTTTACTGAAGTCTTTCCAAAAAGCCAAAGTAAAAGCTGGTTTACATACAGAATGAAGACTTGAAATCTGCTTTCTTCTTGTTTCTTTAAATTAATATAGATGAAAACTTGCATCAACAACAAACATTTTTCTCTTTCCTCTAATATACCCAAGTTCCTTGCTAAATCTGCACTCAGAGTCTTTTAACTTTTCTAACCATGACTTTTTCTTCCTGGCCCTAATTTATGATCTGTTTCCTCCTCTCTCTTTCTTCTCTTTACCTATTTGTTTTTATGAGCCACGTATTCTGGAGCCAGACTAGTTGGGTTTAAAGTCTTGCACAGGAACCTACCACACAATGGATGTGGGCAAGTTTCTCAAACTCCCTGTGACTCAGTTTCCTCATGTGTAAAATGTGACTCTAACAATACCTTCTCACAGAGTTAGTGTAGAATTAAGTCAATTAATCTTTGTAAAATGCTTATAACAAAGCCTTGTACACAAGAAGTGCTTTGTAAGTAGCCATTATTATTATAAATCTATCATAGTTTCTGTGTTAGGCATATTTATGATTTTCAAAGAGTTAAAGACAAACTTATGTAACTCCAACTGATTTACTTTAAATTAAGAGGTGGCTTCAAAGATAATTTTAAAACATTACCAAGTTTTCTAAATACAATGAGAATGAATGATTTAAGATAATTTAAGATATTACAACACCACAATTCTTTCTTCTCAATTATTTCCTAAGATAGCCCCCAAGGACCTGAACAATTACCCTCATCGGTTATGCCATAATGAGTGAAGAATATCTGATGACTAACCTAATGCTTTCTTCTTCACCCAGAATCTCTTCTTCCATGAGGAAGAAGCCAATACGAAGGTTCAACTCAGATATCCCACCATAAGAAGCTCCAGGCCCAACCTGTACACAACTAAACCCTTGTGCCCACTTTTCCTAGTAAGATTTCTTCTCAGATTTGACTATGTGGCATTCTCCCTAGCTGCAGAGAGGCAATAAAATTCCTTTTACATTTTTCCTAAATTAAGCAATTATAGCCCATATTTCTATAATTAAGTGTATACTTTTTGTATGGAAACATTTCAGAAGCAGCTTGAAGACATTTATTAAAGGAGTTTCAGGAAAAGATAAGGTTGCAGGTGAGGTGCTCCTGGCATGGATGAAATGTGATCAGAAAATCTTAGTTAAGGCTGGCCTTCAGTAATGAAGAGAGATAGGCAGTGTACTCTAACAAGGAACAAATGCAGTATTTCCAATAACACACATAGACCTGTAGGTCCTTTCTAAAATATATCTTGAAAAAGAAATTTCAAAAAATGCCAGGTGTACTTTTGAAGACTGAGGTTCTGTAACTCAAGCTTCTAATCAATATTGTTAAAGAGGAAGGGATAAAAAATTCTCTCTTTGGCTATAATATATGGTGCCAAGTTTCTTCCAGAGAGAATTTTACTCTAAACATATAAAAACTTTGAATGTGAAAGCATATATTAGAAGTATTTGTAAACACCTCTGATATTTTATTATGAAGAATTTTGTGTTAACACAACTAAAATCAGTAAATTGGTTACTTGAGACTGTAGACTTATAAGGTGTTTTGTTTTGCTTTTTTCCTGTGGGATAATACTGAAAGAAATGTATTTTACTATTTTCGTAAAGAGAAGAAAAATAATGAATAACTTGAATTTAAGTTTCTCTTCAGATTGGCTTTCAATCACTAATTTTAAATTAAAATTATAAATACCTATCAAACAAATGTTCTTTAAAATTCATATTGTGACATTTATACTGATTAAAATGTATTCTTTTTGAAAAATACATAATGATATGCCATAAGAAGCTGGTGAATGAATTGTTCTATTTATTACAATTATTTTATTTTTTCCATAATTAATTTCATACAAACAATAAAAAGTATTTAAATGGCTAGGATTCCTTTTAGAGAAATTATCACTAATCAGAACTATCTCCCTATGATGACCAAAATTCAGCTTACTTTTTCCATCTGAATTTCATATGTTAAAGGATACCTCTGCAATTGTCAAATTGCATTTATTACATCAAAGTAGATTTACATAGAGTTGATCTTCCATTTTAAAACTTACTGCTTAAGTAGAATTGTGTTTTCTTTTCTTTCTTTTTTTTTGTAATGGTAAAGAGATCTTATGATTAGCATTTTTTTAATGTTTCTTAAATTTTATTTTTGAGAGAAAGTGAGACAAAGCATGAGTGAGGGAGGGGCAGAGAAAGGGGGAGACACAGGATCCGAAGCAGGCTCTATAGAGCCTAATGTAGGGCTCGAACCCAAGATCATGATCTGAGCTGAAATCTAATGCTTAACTGAGTGAGCCACTCACGCACCTCTTATAATTACTGGTTTCATGTAAATAGCCCTTACCTACAAAAAACAAAATAAAACTTTTGTGTTTTTCCTGAAAAAATCATGCATCCATATTGTATTTGCAAAGTAAAGAAGTAATAAAATGCTGAAAAATACATTGTATTCTGTAGGCTATAAAGAGCTATGTCATTTCCAGTAGCTGATGTCACAGAATATTTATTAGGAATGACTATAAACCCATGGAGGAAGAAAAAGATAAATATATGAAAACTAGTATGCAATCATTTCACACATTTAGCAATGGCCCAGGAAATATTTTAAATCATATGTTAATGATTATGTTCATCTGTATGACAAAATTTTTAAAAAGCATACACTGTTTGACCCAATAACTCCATTAATAAAAATTTAACTAAAGATAGAGTTTTAATTTAAAATACGGATAGGGGAGCCTGAGTGGCTCAGTTGAGCATCCAACTAGGGCCCAGGTCGTGATTTTGTGGTTCATGAGTTCAAGTCCCACATTGGGCTCTCTGCTGTTCATCCAGAGCCTACTTTACTTCAGATTCTCTGTCTCTCCCTTTCTGCCCCTCTCCTGCTTGTGGTCTGTCCAAAATAAATAAACATTTTAAAAAGATAATAAAAAATGTGGATATTAATTATGCAAATAATCACTATATCACAGTATTATTTTAAAACTAAAATAAGAAATAACCTAAAAATAAAAGCATAAAATTGTTAATATTCTGTTTTTTAATAAAAACTACATTTATTCTTTTAAT
The DNA here is from genome assembly GCF_003009895.1 of Hyaena hyaena. Lineage (NCBI taxonomy): Eukaryota > Metazoa > Chordata > Mammalia > Carnivora > Hyaenidae > Hyaena > Hyaena hyaena. The sequence continues at coordinate 1,456,979 of NW_024081049.1, forward strand.
ATTTTATATATATTTTAGTAATACTTAAAATATATTCAATGGCACAGGCAAATTTTTTCATTCATAAGGCTATGAGAATCACAAATATAAGACAAAACTAATGTTGAATATGTTACAGTTTGTGTGTGAGTAGGATTATAACAAGTTTTAAACAAATTCTAAAAAGCAACACATTCATAGTGTTGAGCTTTTTGTAATGTTCTTTGGAGTGATTTGTTTTTTTCTTTCTATGTAATTTTCATATGAGTCAGTCATTTATATTTGACATAAACTAATTGCCTAGTCAGTTAAAAATAGTGTATGCTAGACCTAGAATATAGGTCTACTTTTATTTAAAAAGTTATTGTTATATAATATGACCTACAAATACTTTTATTAATGTGTTCATTATCTATTGATAAACTATAGGCCTTGAACTGGCTAAAAGAAAAATAAAGTGAAGTGAAACTGAGGGAAAGAAATAGTACTTAAGAATTGACTATATCTATCCCTTCTGAAAATATTATAAAATTCAAATTATTCATAAGTCTAATTATGACTCCCTTCCATGTATAGAAGCTTGTGAGAAAAAGAAATGATGAAAGCCACTTACTGCTTCTGTGCTGCAAAAGGAAGAGCCAGAGAAGACTGTTCTTTCTTTAGCAGATCTCATTAACATTCAAATGTTGGGAAATAAAGAATTAAAGGGCTTTGAAGGTCAAGTTGAAAGAAAAAAAGAACTGGGAATAGAATAGGGAAAGAGATGGCACTGTTTGTACTGAGTGAGGAAATATGCAGACTTAATACACACTTTGTAGTCATCCTACCACCACAAGAGGGATCAGCCATAAAATAAAACTTAAACTGTGACGGGCATATCAGAAATGGAAAGATTCTGGTTTTCCCGTAGCTAAGCTGCTGGAGAAGTCTGTCTCTAGAAGTCTTTTTATGGAATATTATACACTTCCTATTTGTTTCAGCCAAAAGAGCTGATACTGTAACCAGTGGTCAAAGGCATTAGGGCTGATATATTATTTTCAGGTAACCTCAGACGACACTTGGATTTTACAGGAGTAGAGAGGTTATCAAGATAATACAGTTGCACCTCCAAGGAGACCAGAACCAGAAACAAAACCCATTAAAAAATAGCACCAAAGTCTCAGTCTCCCATTCTCTCACACTTTCTCTTTCTTACCCTTCCCATGTCTGTCTCTCTCTTCAGATGTTTTCCATTACCTCTGATTTGAATATGCAACAAAGCCTGATAGAGAGCCTGGTTTTACACTTCAAATTCCCGAAAACATACATTTTCTGAATCACATTTGCCTCTTGTGAAGGGAAATTTTTCTTAATATTTTAGGTGGAGAAAGAAAATGACTAGAGACAATGTTAAAATCAGTCTCTAATCTGCATATTCAAATGATAAATTGTCTTCAACTTTTGACAGGGGCAAATTTTACTTATGTCTTTAGTGAAAATTTCTATATTAGATGCTTCTTTGTTGAAATTCAACTGACATTACTTTTGAGTGAAAATGATATCCAATGATCTTTTCTTTAGTAAAGATAGGCTTGATACTATGAAAGTATTTTTTACCAAACTTAAGAAACATAATTAGGAATTTACTACCTGAAGACTTAGTCAGTTCATACAAGGAGAGAAGTAGTTGGTGCCTGTTTTAGTTACTAATGCTACATAAAAATCTACCCTCATTTTCAAGCATAAAACAGTCATTTCATTGTGCTTGGGGATCTGAGACTTTAACATTCAAGAACAGAGCAGTGATGACTTACTCATTGATAAACTTGGGCCTCTTAGAAAAACACTCACTAAGTCTGATCAGACTTAACAGGTAAGGGCTGGCACCATCTGAAAACATCTTAATTCACATGTCTGGCAATTGATAATTGCAGGAAGTAGAATTTCTACTGGACTTTCGGCTTAAATAAGTCCTTTCCATGTGATTTCTTCATGTAGGCTTAGTTTGGGCTTCCTTTCAAGATGGCCACAGCTGAGTTACAAAAGCAAATGTGTCAAAGGAGCAAGAAAACTCTATGCTATTTTAGTGACCTAGCCTCAGAAATTACTTATACTGGAGGCAGTTGTGATACTCCATGTGGTCCAAGGAAAAGGACAGTTGGGAGGTATGCCAAAGTTACATTCTTAGAAGAGCATGTAGGATAGGAGGTACTTTTCTGGTCATCTCTGAAAAATGCAATATTCCATAGGGCTTACATTTGATAATTTTTAATGATATACAGTTGAGTAGTTCTAAACATCACAGGGCTCTATTAGTAGAAGCAAGACGGGGACCTGGGTTCCGGGGTGACTCAGTCGGTTAAGCATCCGACTTCAGCCTAGATCATGATCTCTGAGTCTGTGAGTTTGAGCCCTACATCAAGCTCTGTGTTGGCAGCTCAGAGCCTGAAGCCTGCTTCAGATTCTGCCTCCCTCTCTCTCTGCCCCTCCCCCGCTCATGTTCTCTCTCTTGCTCTCTCTTGCTCTCTCTCTCTCTCTCTCAAAAATAAAAATAAACATAAAAAAATTTAAAGTGGGGACAGCAGTCTGCCTAAAGTAGGATAACATACAATTGGTTTTCATAGATGTGGAACTCTGAGTCAACACAAGGTAGTCTGCTGAATATCAGCATGATTAGAGGAGTGGTTAATAAGCTTCCAGTAACAAGTATATAGTTTTGAAAGGTTTGTACATACTGTCTTTTGGTTTCAATTAAAAAGACATTTCACAAAACCATATATCATAAATATGCACCTATCAGGGCAGTAACATTTTTGAGATTGTACTGGTCTTGAGCTATTCTGTTTTCCCATCCTTTGTTCAATAGTCCCTCAAGCAGCTAAGCATGTAACTGTGATAATGATCCATTTACATAAAAGCTTTCTATAATTGCTATGAAATTTGCCATTTGTTCTACCACCTCAGAGGAAAAAAACTTTTCTTAATATTTGCACTTTGTCTTCTATTTAATTTTATAATAAACTTCTTTCCTTAGAACCAGATGAAAAGTTTCTATTGTTTTGCATGCTTGTGTCTCTGTGGAGACACACTATGGACTTACAGGGAACTTAGAGGTTTTTAACAGTTGGAAGGCCAACACTCAATATTTATCCTGAAGTTGCCATGGCTACTAATGCAGATAAAATTTGCTGAACAAGTTCAAGTTAGAGATAGCCCGAAAAGCACAAGGGGTCTCATTAATGGTTTCAACAATTAACCACAGTGAAAATTAGTGAGTGAATATGCTGTCTTGATTTCCTATTCTGCTGATCTTGCTTATGATAAAGTGAGACTACATAGGAAAAAATGTGTGTGTGTGTGTGTGTGTGTATACACATATACATATATACAATTTGATAAGTGTCATGCTTATTGTTGATGAGACGACAAAGAGAAAACTACTCTAATCTTATTCCCTTATTACTTAAAGCCATTAATGTAAACAACATCTGGTAACGTTCTTTAGCTAAAGTCAGAAGCCCACAAGCCTCTGTTATTTGTTAAATATTTGTATTATATTTTTAATTGCAATAAAATATTAGTGGAAACACACTTCAAAGACATAATTTATATAGGTATGTGTGTGTTTATCAAATATTGGCTTATTTAGGATGAAAGGAGATTTCTCAGGATTGGCCTATCTCGGCTTTGTTTTTGTCATTAATAAAATTATACTTGTTCATATTTTAAATGCTAAATTATGAGTGAGTCTGAATTTATTTTTAAGTTTACTGGTCTTTGGAAATATAGTCATATAAGCAAACTCATTTTCAATCTTATTCAAAGGTTTTTGTTACATAAGTCACTAATAATTTTACTATAGAATTATTTTATTCAGTTAGGATGCATTCAGTTGTTAAAACAGAATATCCAAATGCTTGCAGCTTAAAAACATAAACAATCTATAAGAGACTAACGAAACTTAGGTCTAGATTCTGAGCACTAATTCATTTGATATGGAAGAATTCATGGGTAGAAGCCCTCTCATTTTGCATTCTTTCTCATTCATTATATAACTGATGATCCTGTTCATGATTTAGAATATTGTGGCAATATATTGGAATATCACTGCTTGATTTTTGGCAATATCAAATATTTATTTTTTTTATTCATCTAACTTTTTAATTGGGGAACAGAATCTTCCTTAGAATTCTCATTTTGCCAATGTAAGTTACACATCCTATGCTCTATCTGGCAAAAGGGAATTTATGGGCATTCAAATAACAAAAATTAAGCAACATATTCATAGGACAGGCAATAAAAATTGTATGTTACAGACCAGATCAATTAAAGTTAGGATAATTAGGGCAACATAATCTTATTAAATAGGCAACCTCTAAGTCACCTCCAAACCCTTGCCTTTCTTAATACACTACTGAATTATTATGTTTAACAGACGGGGGATGGGGATAGGGAAGGAACTACATTCTTCTTTCTCCAAAATCTGTTCACTCTGGGAAGCAGTCTCCTCTCTTCAGCCATGGTGCTTTGATGTCATTTAACCATTGTTATCTATTCATAAAAACTGAAGAATCATTGTTCATCCTTATATTTAAGGTACATTCTCTACTCCAGGCTCAGAATGGTTAATTAGGTAAATGTTGCTCAAAAATCCAAATATATGATATCCCGGGAAACCAGTGAAACTCCAGCTGGCTCCTGTTCCTTGGATTAAATAATGTTGTTTTGAAAGCTACTTAATACTTACTCTCAAAGCACTTATAATTCTTGCTCTATCAGTGTTAGCAGAGATATCAGAATGTATCATTAGTGTCCTCATATTAGTGGGCCTTCTCCAAAAACAGAGTGTGACAGCACCCTTGTGAGCTGTCCAAATTTTCAGAAAAAAGAAAACAAAGCTATTTTAATTATTCTTCAGTCATTACGGCTTTTGTTGTCTAAAATATATACAGACATTTTGGGGCGCCTGGGTGGCTCAGTCAGTTAAGCATCCGACTTCAACTCAGGTCATGATCTTGTGGTTCATGAGTTTGAGCCCCACATTGGGTTCTGTGCTGACTCCTCAGACCCTGGAGCCTATTTCAGATTCTGTGTCTCTCTCTCTCTCTCTGCCCCTCCCCCACTCATGCTCTGTTTCTCTCTGTCTCAAAAATAAACACAATATTTTTTAAAAAAATTAAAAATATATACACATTTTTATGATTTACTATATAATTTTGGATAGGTCATTGCCTACAATGGGAGAATTTTAAATATAAACTTGCCACATAACTCATTATCAATATCTGTGGTAGATACCAGGGAAATCCCAGATTCTCTTTCCTCTATTGGCTAAATAAATTTGGACATTTTCTTTCACCTTTCTGAGGTCATATTTTCTCTTCTAGAAAATACATATTCCATGTGAAATTACTAATCATGGAGCTAGGCAGTATAAACACAAAAATGAATCAACTACCATCTTTGCTCTCCTCTCCTGGAGATTCTAGTCTTGGTAGTTCTGGGGCTGGAGGACATAAATCTTGGTAGACAGGAAGTGAAAGGAATACATAAACAGTGTCATCCCTTTTTGGTTTCACAATGTATGTGGCTGTTAGCCTTTGACGGTCACAGAGTAAACATTTAATAAAGTTCTGCTAACATGAATAAGTTAATAATACTTGCATATTCATTCTGAGTAGTTAATCCTGAGCTTCTCTGGAAAAGCTAAATAAAGGAGTTCATGCATTGCCAGAATATTTCATGAGTCTTCCCTTTCCCTAGGACAGAAGAAAGGATAAAATATATAGGAGGTAGAAAGTATCGATGATGAAAATGGAAATAAGTTTAGGAAAAGAATATACTCTCTGAGCTTCTCTTCCACCATAGAGAATATTTTGTCATAATCACAGTCAACTGTTATATAAAAAAGAAGTTAAGGAGTGCCTGGGTGTTTGGTTAAGCAATTGACTCTTGATTTTGACTCAGTTCATGATCTCATGGTTCACGAGAGTGAGTTCTGCATTGAGCTCTGCCCTAACAGCACAGAGTCTGATGGTGATTCTCTCTCTCTCTCTCTCTCTGTCCCTTTCCTACTAGAGTATGTACACATGTCCTCTCTCTCTCTCTCTCTCTCCCCCCCCGCCTCTTTCTCTCTCTCTCCAAACTAATAAATAAATAAACTTAAAAAAAAAAAAAGAGAAGAACAGCTATTAGGCTAAGGGAAAAATATATACTAAGATATATATACTAAGATTTAACTTATATATAAGTATATGGTAGACTAAAATGTATCTGAGGATTGGAATGTTTACATTATTGTCAGGAAAAAAAAAAAAAAAAACCATGGAAAAGAGAAGTCTTCCACAACACTGTGGGAACTAAAACCTCAAACTAAAGTGATTTGGCCATTAGGTATAACCAAATAACTTCTTAATATATTGCTTATTCAAATTATGTCACTTAAAAAAAATTACTGGGGTAGCTGGCTGGCTTTGTTGAAAGAGCATGTGACTCATAATCATGGGGTCATGAGTTTGAGACCCATGTTGAGTGTAAGGATTACTTTAATAAATAAAAAAAAAAAGAAAATATATACTTTTGGCCTTATTATCATACACATGTTGATGTCCTACTTGTTTCCAGTAAAAGCAAAATATGTTTCTGTTAGTTCCAGGATTTACTGAAGAGTAGGTCTGTCAATTATTTGTATAATCCCCCTAAAATAACTCTCACTTTATAATGACTGCTTACTTTCTTGGGTTACAGTATGTTCACTTCTTATTGGCTAAAATACTAATTCCATTAAAGTGACCTAATATAAAATTATGGTCAAATATTAGAATTAAATATGTGTTTATTACTTAAATCATTTCTATAGATTAGAATGAACTTATTAGTAAATATCTTCTAGAAAGGAAAATACAGAACAAGAAAACATGTCTTGGAAGGAAAAATGGATTTAAAATAGTTTTTACAGAGCCATGCAATATAACTCTTGTCAGCTGTAGATATAATGATGGCATTTCCCAGTCACCTAGTTTTGGCCATGAGACTAAATATGCCAATGGGCAGTAAAGGGAAATGTAGGATGGAACTTGTGATATAGTCCTTGAAGGCAAGAGGTATGCCTTTCTTTGTCATATCCTCCTTTCTCCTGGCTGAGATGTTGACATGGTGGCTGGGCTATGAGACCCACAAGTAAGGAAGTCAGAGCAACAAGGAATGTAGAAGAGGCTATGTCCCAAATAAAGGTCAGATCAGCCAAATCAGTCCTGGACTGATTACTTCTGCACTTATTGTACCTGAAGGAGAAATAATCTTCTATCATGTTAACACATCTATTAATTATGTATTCTGTCACTCTTAGTGTAAATCTTAACAAAAACAAATATAAACCTCTTCTCCTAGACCATTGCATATCTCTTAGCTTAGTTAATTGTACTTTGTTTTACAATGATTAAAACATTTTGTAGAGAAAAATTAAACGTTCAAATGTAGCTTATTTTCCTTAGACTTTCCTAATCCACATTAATATATATAATATATAATATTGTACAGTGTTTTCTAGTATTGTATTGAGGCTTTCATCAAACCACATAATTATATATGATATACAGTTATAATTACAAAATAAATATAGGATAAAATACATATTTATTGGATAAAATACAATGTTATTGAAAGGCTTAGATATTATTAGTCAGCTTTTTCAATGACTTATTTAATTCCTAAAAATAGTGGTTCATAGCAAATTGTAAGTAAGATAATATAAGTAATTCAAAGTGACAATAAATAAAAGGTAACAATAATGCCATCCATCAAGTTCCAGATTTTGAGAAGCTTGTGAGACTATAGTTAAATACTGATGAAAAAAAAATGCTTAGTGTACCCATGTTTGGAAGGGCATATAACTTTTGTGGATATGTAAATGATTTAACCATTTAGAAATATCACAAACCTAGTGACTATCATTAATATAGTCATATTATTTTTTAATGTTTTTAGACAAAGACTTTATTAGCATAATCAGTGTTTCTGTAGGCAAATGGAAACCTCCTAAATTAAGCTAGTTAGTGATGTGAAATCATTTTTGGAAGTTATTCAATATATACACAGATAATTTATGTTATGTCCTAACTTAGGCTTTAAAAATATTCATTTTTTTGGGGCGCCTGGGTGGCTTAGTCGGGTAAGCGTCCGACTTTCACTTAGGTCATGATCTCGTGGTTTGTGGGTTCGAGCCCCACATCGGGGTCTGTGCTGACTGTCAGCTCAGAGCCTGGAGCCTGTTTCAGAGTCTGTGACTCCCCCTCTCTCTGACCCTCCCCTGCCCACGCTGTATCTCTCCTAGAAATAAATAAAACATTAAAGAAAAAAAAACATTCATTTTTTAATTCATTGTATTGGCTATATTTTCTCTGCTAAAACTCAATGGGTTGAAAATATTTAATTTTTCAGGATATTTGAACATGATTTACAGCATTCAAGATATTGAGCTAGTAAATCTCAAGGTTGATAATGATTTTTGGCTTTTGATTAAAATTTTAAGAATTGACTATAACTGCTAACAATAGTCTAGGCACTGATTATTAACTAATAGTATAGAGGATCTAATTTTCACACATTTTAAGCAATACAACCCAACTGCTAATGAGTTATGGTATTGGGATTCTATCTCATTTTGGTAACTGTTCCACATTTTCATTTTGGGGGATTTATATGAAAAAAACTGGGTGCTTGAACAAGTAATTTGTAACCAAATATAGGAGTATAGTCAAAATCTCCATCCAGCTACATGCTCATAAAAATGCCAAAGATACAATAAAAAAGACAGCCTATATAATTAGCACTAGTACCTTTTTTGAAGGCTTTATATAAATTCCTTTGTTTTATTAGTCTAAAACCAACTAGTGATATAACAAATATGTTCAAATGAGAATGTATATTTAGTAGACATTTAACAATAAATGATTTCAATGGTATTCGGTGGTTCAGACAATAGGGTAAAATAGAAATATATGTTTAATGCAAAAAAAATTGGGAAATTATTTATGTTTTCCTTCTTTAATTTCATACATTCATATATTATTATATTTTACTATAATTTAGGTTATGCAACAAAATATAGTTAGCAACACTTGGGCCTATATATGTCAGCTAAGGTGAACATTTTATGAAATTATTATTATGCATAAATATACAAATAAAAATAATGCACTCTTATCAAGAGTTCAGATTTTTTTGCTTGCTCGTTTCAAATTTTGATTATGCCAAAAAAAAAAAAATCACTGTATATGTTCTCATGGCGATCCGATTTGTGTGAGAAGATAATTTGCCCAGATTAAAAAATGTATTTTTGGGGGCATTTGGGTGGCTCAGTTGGTTAAGCATCTGACTTCAGTTCAGGTCATGAACTTGCAGTCTGTGAGTTTCTCTCGGAGTTTGAGACCCTTGTCAGGGTCTGTACTGATAGGTCAGAATCTGGAGCCTGCTTTGGATTCTTTGTCTCCCTCTCTCTCTCTCTGTCCCTCCACCTACTCACACACTCTCTCTCTCCCTCTCAAAAATAAGCATTAAAATTTTTTACTTTTAAATTTTTATTTACTTTTCTTTTAATTTTTTAATGTTTATTTATTATTGATAGGGAGAGACAGATCATGAGCATGGGAGGGGTAGAGACACGGGGAGACACAGAATTCAAAGCAGGCTCCAGGCTCTGAGCTGTCAGCACAGAGCCCAACACTGGGCTTGAACCCACAAACCACGAGATCATGACCTGAGCCAAAGTTGGACATTTACCTGACTGAGCCACCCAGGTGCCCCTAAAATTTTTTAAAAAAGGAATCTTTGTACTAATAAAGAAGATATAAATAGAGTTTTGATATTTTCTACAATACAAAATATATTACAAGAAGAGAAAGTGGATACTTTGGTACAAAAGTGAAAGAAATAATCAAGTATACAGTAAGCACAATTTAATTGTAGATGTTAGAACAATAAAACAAAACTGTTAGATCATGACCTGAGTTCTCATTTCTAGTTTGAAAAATCAACAGTTAGAATGCCTCCAGTTTACAGTTTTGGCAAAATACGTTTTAGTCTGTGTTAAATGACTGAAATGGTCACAGTTTATGTTTGTAAATTTAACAATCAAAATCAGTAAGGATAAAGCTTCGTTTATTTAAATATTTTGCCTTTATTCAGTGTGCTGTTGAAAAACATCATTTTAATAAAATAACAACTGTATGCCCACTCAAAATGTGAAAGTTTAACTTTGTCTTTTTTTTTTTTTTCTAGAATGGCAGTGTAAAGTAATAACTTCCTTTCAGTTTATAGTTACCCTAATTGCTGGCACTCTCATATCACAGTATAAAAATGTGACCAAAGCAAACTTTACAAAAAAATCTTAGATAAATCATAGGCTTAATAAGTTAGACACATTTTAAATCATAACCATTTTTTTTTCATTTATATTGCATAGATGAAACTAAGATGTAACAGGTCAACATTTTTTGTGAGAGCAGTTGGGATTATGGTAAATATTAATGTGCTCGGGTTCTTTTAATTGAAACATGTTATCTAGCATTGTGGAAAATAGATCACTAAATTATTCAGATAGTTTGTATATATCTCAAAAATATATAGTTTAATGAAAATTCAGTGAATTTTTTTAACTAATCTTGGATGTCATTTTAGAATGTCTAGGTGGTTAAAAAAAAGTGAGGCTGTGTTTTTCTGGTTTTCAAACATGTATTATTAGCAGTATACTTAAAACATGCTGAGAGCCATACTGGCCTCACTGGATGACAGTCATGGCAAGGAAATGGCAGTGTTTGCACAGCTTCTGCCATGCGAAACGAAAACTGGTATCTTCTTCTGCTACTACTGGCCCATGTTGGAAATGAGGCTGCGGGTATTGACCAGGCTTCACAATATTCCAGATCAGACCGATATTCTCCACACAGATTCCTCATAAGGAAAAGCATATTCCTGCTTTTTCAAAAGAGACTTCAGATGAAAGCACTGTGGATGATTGTCAAAAGGCTCTTCCTATGGGCCTTGCAGATCCAAGACTTACATAATAAAGGGGGCTAAGAACACAAGAGTTATAATTGAGCCTGGCCCTGAGACAAAGAGCTTAATTTAGAGGTAAGGACAGATATCCACCTCCACCCAATTGTTTCTGCTTAGAGCACCGGCCTCCCAAAGGCATTTGTAAGTGACTTTTCTGGCCCTGAATGTGCTGATTGCTCCCTGTGAAGGGACCTATTGAGGAACTTCTTTTTTGATTATGGGAGCAGAGGTGTTTCCTGAAAGATCTGTTTTTCTTAATACTCCTTAAACAAGCTATTGACCCCTGTTCACAAAAAAGTAACTTCACCCTTTTTATGCTAAAAACATTGTCTGATATGCTAAAGGTACCTTCCTTCCCTATAGGAGAAGCATCTAAATCCTCTATCTCAATCAGTATTAATAAAGGTTATGCAGGAGTCTTCTACAAATCTATTTTCTGGGAAATTCTTACATACCAAAGAAGTCTGTCATCAGAAATCATTGTCTAAGGCAAATGCCACTTCTGTGCTGTCCCCCAAACACTTAATTATAAAATAAAGTTGACCCCAGACAGAGCAGAGATGCCTGCCTGGTGACCAGAAAGATTCTTGGGACTCTCTCATTCCTCCCTCACCGACACTGTCCATCCTTCAGGGATCCCTGGACCCAGCAGGAGCCGGCCTCTGGCAAAAACGTAACAACTAAAATAACAATAATAAAAATAAAGAAAAAAAAGAACTGAGATAACTGAATTAATAAGAAAAATAGGCAATAATGAAGACTGAAAAACATCCAGGATGTAAAGGCATAGGCTAATAAATTAAACAGCATTGTAAAAGGCAAATTGGGAGGCCAAAAAATCTTTGTATTTCTCTTTAATGATTTTTTATGGTAAAAGAATATATATTAAATATAATAAAATTAAATAAAATGCAAACTGAAAATAAATGGATTTATTTTCTAAATGGATATATTTTCCTAAGAGCAAAAATGCTAATTAACATAATTATCTGATTTAAATTTAACGTATATTTTTATATAGCTCAGAATATCGAGTATACATATCTTGGTGTTCTGTATTTTCACCAATATTTTCTGTTATTGATTTTCAAGTAATCATAATTCTTAACGGTTTCATTACTAAGTGGATATATATTAATATACTTAACCTCTTTAAAAATGTGGATATTTAGAAGAATTTTACCCACATTCTCCAGCAATATAAATATTTGTATAAGGGGAAATTGTATGTTGTTTAAATGTATATTATTTTATTAAAACGTTCTTGCATTTTATAAATTATTTCTATTTTTTCCTTTATACTTTTGGCTACTCTTCCATAGTGTATTATTATTTTTAACATTTTATGTTAATATATTGGCTTCCATTTCATCTGTATTTTTGTTGTTATTATTATATTCTCTATGATGAAATTCTAAATCATCCTAAGGTACTACTGACCTTGTTATTATATAACAATAATGGTAATACACTTTTCATTTATTCTTCTATTTTTTTTCTAGAGAATAATCTAGTATATTCAGTGAAATGCACAAAGTCTTCTGTAATTGAGACTAAATTCTATTTAAATATATAATTAAATTTAACAAAACTTGACAGCTTTTCAATATTTAATTTAAAGCATCAAAAAGCACTAAATACAAGATAATATATAGAACAATAAAACAAACACACAAATCACAATTATAACTAAGATCAAAATTTCCAGATTACTTAATGCAAGACATAACATTTCAATTCTTCTGTGATAAATTAGGTTATACTGTGGATATTCTACACAAAAATTAAAAACTTCGTAAAAACCATAAAGAAGTTATTTTGTAGCTTTCTAGTCTTACTGGATCTTATTTGTTATAAACACAAAATTTTAGGATCAACTAGTAAAATGGATAGCTCTCTTCTCTTAATAGGACGCTTTTAAATGTAGCCTAATGCTATCATTATGCCTTTGCATGGATCATTCACTTCTATCACAGAATAACAAATAAATAAGAATTGGATAAGAATAAAAAAAAAAGTGTTGTTATTTAGGGATTACATAATCTATATACAGAATCTCAATATAATCAAGATAGAAACTATTAAAACAAGGGACTTTCAGGGGCACCTGGGTGACTCAGTCGGTTAGGCATCTGACTCTTAATTTCGGCTCAGGTTACAATCTCATGGTCACCAGATTGAGCCCTGTGTGGGCTCTGTGCTGACAGCACAAAGCATGCTTGGGCTTCTCTCTCTTCCTCTCTAACTCTCCCCCCCCATCTCAAAATAAGTAAGTATTTTTTAAAAATTTAAAAAATAAATTAGAGATTTTCACATATTTGCCAAATTTAAAATCACACCCAAAATATAAAAGTATTTCTCAAAGCTAACAATAACTATAAAACTTACTAAATATAAGATACCATTCACAAGAGTTCATATTATAAATATCACAAAATTCATGTAATTAAGAATTTGTATGTCTCTAAGGACAAAGTTTTAAAACTCTAAAAATTATTCTATATGTTCTAAATTTTCCCATTTTGTAACAACATCAAATTTGGAAAGTCTTATAAACAATGAGGTATGAAGACCCTCTGTCACAATTAACAGTTTTTTTTTAATTGCCTATAAAATAATAGGGTATCTTCCAACCATTATCATCTTAGATTCAATGATTCATGGTTAAAGATACAGAACATTCTCTGATAGTGGATACATATTAAAACTTTTGATGATATTAATTAATATCATAAAGATGTCTACTTTCCCTAAGTACAGAGTTAATACAATCCTAATTCAAATCCAACAGGGTTTTCAAAAAGTTGAAAATTTTAATTAAAATTCACACAGAAAAATAAAAGATTATAAAAACTGGTCATTCTTATTTTTTTAAAAATGAGAAACTTGTCCTACCAAATACTAGAATATGCAGGTACTCCTTACTTTCACAGTGGTGTGAGACACCCCCCTCCCACAATCATACAGGCCCTAATCATGAAAAGTCTAAATAATCAATGGGAAATGTTACTATTGTTCCAAAACACTTTTCCTTCAAAATATTAAATTCTAGTGTTGGTTATATATATATACACAGGAAAAAAAATAAAATTAGTATTTATTGCACTGTAATATAAAGCATTAGATACACTGAGAAGTAAAATGGTCTATGTATTTCTTTAAAAGAATACCAAAAATAGCTTGAAAGTCGTTTGCTTTCCCCTTCAGTCATATACCTCATTATACGGAGTGAACATTTTTCTAAGCATTTCTATGCTAGATTGTTATACTTCTTTTTAAGTTTGGATCAGCTTCCAATATTTTATCCTTTACACTTCCAAAGCCTTGAAATGCTTCTGTGAATTTCTTTCATGTGAACATTTTGGCTGGAATATCTTCATTCTGTTCATCAAAAATGCTTTTCTCATTTATGCTGATAAGTTCATGTTTACTAAATCTGTCTGGTGCACGAGTACCATCTCTCCAGTAGCACCAATGTCTATGTTCTCAGGGGCAGTTATTTCTTCTATAATCCCATTGACATTTTGTTCATTTCCAGTATTATAACTTGTCATTTCTCAGCTGCACTTCCATTTCTGTGGAATAATTTCTTCTTTTCATTTCCATTTTTTATAAAATATCATATACCAGTGAGACACTAAGAGACAACACAATTAGTTGCATGCTGTGCTGTTTGACCTGAAAACAGGTTACAGGGACAAACCACCAACAGATTTGGAAGAAGCGAGATAATGGGTCTCTGATCATGATGTGCAATTTTTATGTACATAGTGTTAAGTGAAATGAAAAGCTAACAGTGACGTCTGTACATCATGCAACTCTCACAAGTAATTTACCCAGGTAACCAAATTTTGAATTGTGTAAATGGAGGACTGGTGTTATTTAATTTACATGGTGCCTGAAATTCATGCAGATCAGAACCATGCAAATCAGAACCAAATGCTTGCCTGTACTTCAAAGGCAAAGTAATAAAATGGGATGTTATTGTCACAACAGACCAACAGAGAAATGTAGAAAGAATAGAGAGTTCAAGGTGAGCCGCAGGCAAAACAAATCAACAGGGCAAGAAGCATTTTTTTCTTAGATGAAGTTAGACAACTGACTCCCTTTATAGAGAAACATACAACTGGATACATCCTAATACAGAAAAAGATGGAATCTAAAAAGACTAGTATTTTAAGTACTGTTTTGAAACAAAAAAGTTAACAGAGAAACATATAAAACATATACTTTTTGAATGTGAAGTGAAATAACTTTTTTCAAATACATTTTTTGTTTTCCCTCGTCCTTTTCCTTTATGACTATGTGAAATACTAATATGATTTTAAAATCAGGTCTATACAAAAAACACTTTCGAGAATGTCCTTCTGTGCATCCCTTCCACTACATTCCAGTCACTCCTGCCCTTCCCATCACTTTGTCCTGCATGGACATTAAAGAAAGTTAACGCATATCATAGACTGAGAAAGAACATTGAGAATATATGTGATTAGAATTCTAAAGTATTTTTAGATATAAATAAAAAGCCAGCAAACTTTTAGAAAAATTGGTATTTATCTGAAGAAAAAATGTGAATACTCAATAATAAAATATAAAGGGGCTCATAATCCCCGTGATATTTAGATAAATCATATGTCTCATCCAGACGGTTAAAAGTTTTAGTGCAGGGTGTCTGGCTGGCTCAGTCAGTAGAGCATGTAGCTCTTAATCTCAGGGTTGTAAATTTGAGCGCCATGTTGAGGGAAGAGATTACCTAAAAAATAAAATCTTAAAAAAAGATATATATACACATATGTATACATATACACACATACATATGTGTGTATATATATATATATATATATAATAAAATGTTTAGTGAAATGTTGATTTTTTTTGTGAGTATGCAGTATAGTGAAAATGCACACATAGTGTTTTGTTGTAGTTGTGTAAACTTATACAATCACTTTAGGAAACATCACCCATTTCCTATCATCTACTCCAGCTGAAAATGTGCACCACCTATTAAACACAAATTCCATTCTTGATAAAACGCTAAACACAAAATTCAGAATAATGGTTACTTCTGAAGCTAAGGATAAGGAATGAGGTAAATGACACTTGAATTTAAAGAGAAATGATGTTTTTCATGAACTTGTTAGTAGATACAGTGTTCATCCTATCACTAACTTTGGAAGGCAGAATGATTCACCAAAGATGCCCACACCCTGATCCCCAGATACAGTCAATATGTTATGTTACTTGATAAAATGGGGTTTGCAGATAAAACTGAAGTTAAGGGCCTCAAAACAGGGAGATTATCCTGGTTTATATCAATGGGCCAAATCTAATCACAGTTCTTAAAAGCAAAGGGTTTTTTCAGCTAGAGTTAAATAGATGTAGCAGGAAGATATTCAAAGTATGTGTAGGACCCCTCCCTCCTGTTGCTGGAGAGAACCACATGGAAAGGAGGACTTGAGCAACCTCTAAGAGCGAAGGGAGGCTTTGCTGACAGCCTGCAAGTAAATGAAGGCCTCAGTCCTACATCTCAAGGAGCTAAATCTATCCAGTCAACTTAATGAGATTGGCAGCAGATTCATCCCCAGAGACTCCAGAAAGGAACACAGGTCTGCCAATACCATGATTCTGACCTTGTGAAAGTTTAAGCAAAGGAACCATTTGAGCTATGCTGTAATTACACTGTTTTTAATATGTATTTCTTTATCTTGCAAGAGAGGGGAAGAGAACGAGCAAGCATGCAGGAGGGGCAGAGAGAAGGAGAGAGAGAATCACAGGCAGGCTCTGTGATGTCAGCACAGAATCCAGTGTGGGGCTCAATCTCAGGAACCAGTGAGATCATGACCTAAGCCAGAATCGAGTCAGGCACCCATTTAATTACACTTCTGACCTACAGAATATTGAGATAAAATATGAATGTTGATGTAAGCCACAAAATGAACAGTAATTAAGGCAGCAATAAAAACATATGAACTACTATTTTTAGGTTACACATATATTTAAATAATTATTGTAATGCAGTCACTGTGTTATAAGCACAATTTACTAAAACACTAAACTTATAAAAACCTTAATTTTTCTTACATATTTTGTGTCTGCTCAAAAATTAGAATTCTAATTTTATATTATTTAATAAATTTAAAAATAAGAATTTTTATATTTAGATTTTATATTTAGATTATAGTTAGATAAGAATGCTAACTATAATATTAAGGATAAGTCAAACATGTACTCAAAGGAAATTCATAGTCTTATGGCTTCCAGAATTAAAGATGTTTTGCTATACAGTAGTTAATAGAAGATTTCAAATTCACAAGGTTGATAAAAACAATTTCAGGTTCTTATACACTTTATACTATTTTTGTGCTACTTATGCTTTTCTAATAAGAACAAAGTGTGAGTGTAGAGTTTCTCAATCCAACTCAAATGTACTTTGACTCAAGCAAATGATATCTATCCTTACTTTATAAATTTTAGTGATATTTTGTTTCTGTTTTGTACATTTTCACTGTATATATAATGAAGTAGTTTAAGGCAAGGTCGGACAATATACGGCTCACAAGCAAAATCTGGCTTTCAATCAACTTATGTAAATTAAATTTTACTGAAACACAAAATCCATTTGTTTACTTATTGTCTACAGATGCTTTAATGCAACAAGAGACAGTTAAGTAGTTGCAATAGAACATATATGGTCCATGAATCCTATATTATTTACTATATCGCTCTTGACACAAAAGTTTGCCAAATGATGATTAAAAAAAACATATAAATGACTTTTTCATGGGATAGCTTCATGGTATAAGGATCCATCAAAAGCAAATTAATGATGACCAATTATAAAAAACATGCATAACCTTTCATAACTTGAATACATAATTATGAAATATGTTCAGAATTTTTTTTTAAAAGCTCTTTTAATTGAAGAGAAAGTTTGTCAAAGAAAGCACGGGGAATAAAAGAATGTGGAAATTTATATAGAAACATATCCAAGTACCTAAAAGTATTCCATATAGGTCAATATGCTCTAGAATTTCCTACCTCTTCATACTTTTAGTTTTTCCCTTTCCTCTGCTTTTTTTAAATTAATGGTCCTTTGTTTCATTAGTATCTCTTTCAGTTATATATAAGACTGCGTAGTTTTTTTGTTCTATAAATTCAAAATGTGAAACAATTAAATTGAAAAAAATATATGTCTTTATCTTTTAATGTACGAAAGGAAAAATAAGCTTTTAGCTTATCTTTATTCATAGAATTGCTAGAAGAAGAAATCATGAATTGATTTCTCTGGAGTAGAAAAAAAGTGAAAAGTAAAATTGGACCATATTCCAAGAGAAGTATAATTAGATAAAGTGAATGTCCCAAGCAGAATCTATATGTTCTATTTCTAATTTCTAATCTTCACGGAGATTCTAAATCTTTACTGACTCCTGGCATAGATTTCATCATCACTCTCCTTGAATATGATTTGAAATGAATTATATAACAGTTGAAGAAGGAAAGTCTCCAAGACTAATCAAAGCCTAAAACTAATAGATCACAGTATAGAAATAAACAACAGCCACAATATAGTATGTATAATTAGAATTTTATTTGTAAACTTTTTTCATGGGTCATCAGCATTTGGAGAAACATATTTAAATTAACATAGGTATTATTATGCCCTTGTGAGTTTTTGTCTTATCTCTGCTAAAGATGGATAAATATATAGAATGATTGTTCTCTACTCAAAAGGAAAACTAAACTGCTACATGGTCTTTAAACAATTACTTCTGACATAGTTCCTAAACTTTCATTGGAGAGTCAGATAAGGAGGGCATGAGCACCTGTAACTATGAATCATGTTTGTGGTGTGATCAAAATAGTGATTGGAAGAGTTTGTGATGAAGACAGAAATGGTTTCATGGGAGAAGAGAAAGAGCAGAACATCTTACTCTGGAAAGCTTGAAAGTTAAGCTTATTTTTTTCTCCTTGTCCTAAAGTTGTGACTTAGTGTTCTCTACTTGCACGGAGTTAAGAACACTTCCATGTTTAGGACAAAAGTATCCTTGCAAAGAATTATTTAAAAGGGAAGAAGCTAAGAAGGAAAGGCCCAATAAGCCTTTATTATTTATTCAAAATACAGTAAATGCTTACTAAGAACCCAGGTACTACCATTTCTTGGGATAGGTGATCTGGAACAATTTGTAGTGCACCATTTGCAACCTGTGATTTGAGTCACCGGAGGCACATAAGGCAGTGTGTTCTCAAAGCAGCTTAGCAATTTTAGGCTATAGGAAGTTAGCATCTACCTAGGCAGAAAATCTGGAATCGGCCCTGGTTGAGGATTTGTATTCATTGCTGGAGAAGTGTTATTGTAACTCCCTGGAAAAAGATAGTTGAATTGGCAATTATGTATATATGCCTGGGGTAACTGAACCAAATAAAACAATGAAATCTCTCTGAATCTAAATGTAAAATGGGGGACCCATTTTTTAAGAGAGTATTATGAGGATTAAATTACAATGTTTAAATCTCCAGCTTCTTGTATGCTCTTGTACCCTTTATTACTTTCCTAACTAGTCCTTTTCTTTGAGATTTATGCTCCTCTTCCTTCGTGCTACTGTAATAGTATATCAAAATTGTAAATGTGATTACACCATAATCCATCTTAACACCTCAACAATGACATATACAAAATCTTTAGGATGGTCCTGCCCACTCCCTAACTTTTATATTTTGCTTATAAAATACCAAATCGCCTGCGTTTCTAAGCAGACACTATATTTTGCACCAGTGTCTTTCCACTTACACCAGCATCTTTATGTTTCTCATTCTCAGGCATATGTGCATGTGGGTGGAGGAGGGAGGTGTTTTTAGCTCTAGTTATCAGTGATCTAATTATTCCAATCCTTTAAGGGACCACAGCCCTCATGCCTTTAGTCAATGTTCCCTGATATAACAGCCTAACACCAATCACTCTTCACCCAAAACAAGAATAGCTAGATTATGTGTTGTTCTTCTGGAGTCCTAACTCAAGCTTCACAGAAAATATTTTAATGTGTTTGGCTCTTCGTGGTGGTTGTGAAATCTTTGAGGGCAGGGATGAATTTACCAGGCAGTAAATGAAGTTAAAGATTCACAGTTCCTCAATGAATAGGCACCTTAAAAGGGCTCTAGCAATGTGGTCACTTTGCTTTTTATAATGCCTTTCCAGGATTTGTAAAATTAAGATGGTTTGTCTTATTACTCTGTCCCCCCCACCCCATCACACTTAGTGTGTAGCATAAATATGGATGCAGGTATCATGAGAATGCAGATATGGTGAAAGGGAATAGGAAGTACTTGTAGCATCATTTTCATGAGATAGGTTAAATTGTTACAGATCATTTTACTTACAGTTTATTTATTGCTAGAACCCTCAGTTTAAAAACTGCTTTCATGATTGAGGATGGAGTAGTTACACATATATTTAATCATGAACTTTATCATTATACAGCTATCATTTAATTTATTCAACTATCAACTGACCTTTCATTAGTCAGGAATCTTGCTAAAAACCATGAATATAATAATGCACAAGAGACATAACCCCAAACTGATGTTTCCAACTTCATTTCTTTCTAACAATATCTTTTGTTCATTCTGCTCTACCTTTATGTACCTCTCCTCCTGTTCTCAGTCTAGTGGCATTATGACGACTTCTGGCAGATAATGTGTTCACTTTTTGAACATCATGTATACCAGGTAGTGATGGAACTCTGTAGATGTAAAGAATAAAAGATCTTTCAAAAGACTGAATTTTCTTTACATTATCTTTATAGAAAATATTTCAAGTTATTTTCATCAGAAGAGGTGATCAAGGATTATTCACCCAAATAATATATAGGGAGTAATATTATAGAGGTGCCAGGGAGTAAATAATAGAGCAGAATGGTATTTTTTCTGGATTTTGAGATATTCGTGGGAAATTCCAATTTTATTGGCTTTATAATTTACTGTGATTTCTCTTCATTCTAATACTGATGTGCATGCCTAATATTATTTATGACGTGTATCCTTTATTTTATATAAGATTCAAGGCCCACAGGAAATCTACCCATGGATTACTGAGGGAATTCATTGTTTATATAGCATCTTTCATACAGTTTTCCATCTAGTGTTCTTTCATATGTGGATTTGGTATCCACATTTTGCAGCCAAGTAAGAAATTAAAGTTCAGACATTTAAAGACATTTATCCCCTAGGGCCATATGAGTGAACTGATGATCTTCTCACTCCAACCCCTGTACTCTCCCCAGAACAAAATGTTTCCCTATTTATACTATGAAAAAGACAGATGAATTTGCTGAATTTTGTAGAGCTGGGCTATTTATTTTTCCAAACACATTCTTACATAATAATAAAAATGTTTTTAGACATTACTGCCTTGATTTTCCAACATATTTCTGACAGTGCATAATGCATACTCTTTTATAGCATGTTTGATGACTTGTCTAAGGTAATGGATATGCTTAATTTTGACTAGAACCATTGTACTTAAAAAAATCTCCTACAGAATTCTTTCACAAGATAATCATGTGCTCTTTGAGAAGCAAAAGAACAATGTACATCCAAAGAATTTTCAAGCATTTGCCAGTATGCAATTAGAATTTACCCACAAAACTGCAGTGAATCATTTTTATAATAATTTATGACACTGTATCTGTATTTCTAAAGTAAGATTTTAATGTTTTTAACCACAGAGAGAGGGAGTAAAGATTAAGTCAGTGAACTGGAAAATCAGAGAGCTCATTGTACATCCACTAGTGTTTCCTAGACAAGCTTTTTAGAAGCAACTTGTTCTAGTAAAATCCAAAGTAAAATGACAATATACCTGTAGAAATATTAAACTATGTTTTAATAATTCAGTAGGATTGAAAAGATAGTGGTAGTTTTTAGTTTTAGTATATGATTAAATAAGAAATTTAAAATTATATATATAAAGTATAGAGACTATGTATTTAAATTATGAAAATTGTAGCATAAAGTGCCTTGTTGATCACAAAAACACTAAAAAATGCAATTTGGTGTAAAATGCAAATGCTAGAGGAAAAAAATAAATCAAGTGAATAATTTATCAATTGAGAAATAAGGTAAATTAACCCAAAGCATATTTTAGTACAAGAACTTACTGATAATTTTTAACATATACCAAAGTTTATTCCTCCAAATATGCTATGTTAAAATTAAACAGCAATTATAATCTATGTTTTCTGGTGTTACATACAACATTAGCAAAAATGAATAGAATTCAAAATTTCAATTAAATTAATTTTCCACGTTTGCCATGATAGATGAAGGCAGTGTAGTGCACGATGAGTTTCCATCATACCACGTAAGCAGGGAAACTGAGATGGATTATTCCACCCACAGAAAATGTATGATATTCTTTGCAGCGTGCAGGTATTTCTTTGACAGAAAAAAATAAAGTCTGTCATAATTAATATTTATCAACTCCCTTTTACATCTCTAATTCCTTCAACTCCTGGTCTGTACTTACAACGGACTGAGATATCTAACTGCTGTAGTGCAGAGGACTTTCCTCCCCAGAAAGTAGAAGGCCTTTGTGGTCTTGCCTTTGGGGGGCTAAGGTTACTGCATGCTCTACTCACAGTTATTGCCAGGCACAAAGCATCAAGGGACACTGTGGAGAACCTCTGGAGTTCATGACATACTTCCAGCTTTCCAAGGATACCAGGATTAGTAACTCCAGCAGTGTGATCAATCTTCTTTTACCTTTAACCCATTAACAGGAAGAGACCGCATTAAATAGATGGTGTTCTGCCCAAGGGAACCAGGGCCTCAGGCTAGGCAGAGCCTATATTAGCAGTGACAAGGAACAGGTATTCCACAAGTAGGTAATGAAAAGGTGTGAAAAGGACATGAGAGGAGTTAATACTACCTTCATTCCATGGTCTAGTTCTAAGTCCTCTAGATTGGAGGGAAGGGAGAGTGTAGAATCACATATTGACTATAGGTATAAGGCATATATTACATCCTGAATAAAAGCTCCCTAACCTCACAGGGTGTTTCCCAAAGCAGCAGATTTAGCTAAGTCTTTAATAGACTACACCATCATTCCATATTTAAATGTGGCTTCTGCATCTGATGTGATATTTAGCAAGGTCTCTTGCTGATGAGTCAGACATATTGTAAGTACTCACACTGTGGTGTTGGTGGAGGCAATGCTAGCAGGCAAAACTCGTCTCGATCTAGTGTAGGTGTAAATTCCTGTCAAGGCAAATTGCTAGGCATCTAGGTAAAAAATTTATTGCATCCTTCTACTTGGCACCCAGGTGCTAGCTGGTCTCATTGAGGGATTGTATAATATCTACTGTTTAGTGCTAGTCTCTGCTCCTGGAAGATTAGACATCTAATAATCACAATAGCCTGATAAGAGGGAGTTCTTACTGCTCATTAATGTCCTCTCTCCTTGATGGTACTGTCATTTCATTTTGCAATCTTTTAACTAAACACTGGGGTGTTAGAAGAGAGAGGTCAGCTGACATTGAGAAAATGATCGTTTCTGTCCATTCTTCATTGAATGCCTTCTTTACAATTTGTTGATGTTCTTTGATGGGTAATAAAATGAGAAACAAAAATTCATATGCTTTCTACTCACTTCTACAAATTCCCATGCTTCTTTTCCAGGTTGGTTTGTTTTTGACTTTCTCAATTGTTTCTAGCCCCTGTTCAATGAGTTAAATCTTTAGCTATTGACTAGAAGTGTGGAGACACATTTGAAGTCAACTGCCCTCATATATAAAGTTGATAATTAGGTCAACTCCTCTCACATCTCTCCATAGAAGGATATGCCTTCATCGTCATTACTTGTAGAAGCACCTCTGAGTGGGTCTTTACAGTATCAATAGTTCATGTCAGCTTGCACAGACATACTATATGTTGCTACATTTGTGAACCAGGGAAGATTATCTCTTCCTCCATAAGAAAAGCATAAGGAATATTTATAGGGGACTAGTTATATATTGAAGAAAAGATGTAAAAGAAATGTATGTGACATGAAGGAGTCTAAAGAGATACCTGTTCTTGTAAATTTTGCCTTCTGAACATTTTTAGGCCTTCTCTTGAATGTGCCATTTCCACCATATGATGTTTACTGGGTTGAGTCTGACTCTAAATGTATCATTTCAATTTTTTTGATGTTTTATTGCTACAGTGCCCTCTCAACATTTATTATTTCATATATCTGAAAACACCCAATTCATAACGGGCAGCTGCAACTGCATAATCTTTTGATGTCTTATGGTCAGGTGTTCATTGCCAATTAGTTTCCAATAGCATTCTAGAGGCTGACTTTTAGACAAAGGATTGTTCTCTGCCACAGAATGCACAGTTTGCTTCAGAACAGTGAAAGTCTAATCTTAAAATAACCTCTATGAATCTTTCCAGAGACTTCAAATAGCATCCATTCTCACCACGGATGTCTACATCACCAGCAAACATGCTGAGTGACATGTTTTCAGAGTCCTCTATAGTTCTAGACCCTCCTCTACACTGACAAACTTCTATATCATCTAATAAATAAAACATGTTTTGAAAGTGTGGCATATATTGTCTTAAAATTCAAAATGGATGTGCTATTGGATACTACTATATCTCTACTTTATTCTGGAGAACAAAGGGGGAGTATGAGAAGAATGGAAAATGCAATAGCTTGATCATTACTTTAGGAGAGATGTCCTGGAAATTCCCAAATCATTGGACCTCAATGTTTCATGGGAATAGTAGATGTTTGAATTTTTCAAGAGTTCTTTTTGTTTCACATTTGGGTATTAGAGCTCATTGAAAGTGGATTAAGAATGTATGCCAGGTCCCATTAGCAAAATGCCATCAATATAGCAGAGACTAGTAAGTTTAGATAATTTAGTTACCTGTGGTATATACAGTAACTGAAACATGGAAAACCCTAGGGTAAAATAGTGAACATGAACTCCATTTGACCCTTCTAACTCAGGGAACTGAAAAGACAACAACTGCCAGTTAAGCATCTCATAACATGTATTACATTATTATCAACAAAAATACCACTTCTGTCCTAGCAAACATGAGTAGGGTTATGACTTCTTTATTTAACTTATCTATTGCTGATTTCTTTCAGGGACATATAGGAGAGTTGAATGGGGAAATGGTAGGAACCAACACCCTTGAATCTTTTAAATCTTTCGTGGGGAGCCTGGGGCACCTGGGTGGCTCAGTTGGTTAAGCGTCCAACTTTGGCTCAGGTGATGGTCTCGCACTCCGTGAGTTCTAGCTCCATGTCAGGGTCTGTGCTGACAGCTCAGAGCCTGGAACCTGCTTCAGATTCTGTGTCTCCCACTCTCTCTGCCCCTCCCTCACTCATGTTCTGTCTCTCTCAAAAATGAATAAATGTTAAAAGAAATTCATGGGGGCCTGGATTTCTGAATTCATCCTGTAATGTGGTATGGCTTATCACTTCTGATTTACTTTCTTTGCCAGATTGGGGATCAGGCTTAGAGATAAGATTTCCTACCATGATTGTTCCTTTTCCACAGTCAGGAAACAAGTATGGGAGTTTTGTTTGTGGCTATGTATATCTATGACAATCATACACTCTAGAACTAAAGACATAACTACAGTGTCGGTCCACGAGCCCATTAGCCTCAGGCAAGGTGAATCTGCATGAGGACCTCACAACACAGAAAGATAGAGAAATAATTTTTTTTCTTGCCAAATAAACCCTCTTTTTTTTTTTTTTTTTTTTTTTTTATTGCTGCTGTTGTTTTTTATTTTGAAAGAAAGATAGAGAGAAAGCGAGCAGGGGAGGCACAAAGAGAGAGGGTGAGAAAGATCCCAAGCAGGCTCCAATCCTCCAGTGCAGAGCCTGAGGCGGGGCTTGACCCTATGAACCATGAGATCATGATCTGAACTAAAATCAAGAGTTGGACACTTAGCCAGCTGAGCCACCCAGATGACCCCAAAAGAACCTTCTTGTTTTTATTTTTTTCTTCACTTATTTATTTATATTCTAGTTGGTTAACATACAACATAGTATTATTTTCAGGTGTAGAATTTAGTGGTTCATCACTAATATGCAACACCCAGTGCTCATCACTAGGAACTCTTCTTTATTGAAGGGCAATGATATCATGTGGATCCCCTGGTACTTCAAGTCCTATATTCAATAGCATTCAATAGGATTTATAATTTTCCTTCCTTCAATGTACAGTTCCTTAGTAAATGCCTACTTGCAGATTAGGAAAATAGTTCATATAATGGAGGTGATACTGTACAGAGCTTTCTTAAAAGGGTAAAATATCCTCATTAGTCTATAAACTGCCTTAGACCTAGAAACTAGGCAAAGGACCAGAATTTTCTATTGCAGGATCTGACATCTTTTGTTTCTGCTTGTCACCTCTTACCATTTTCAGGAAAATATATACAATCACCATAAAACACAACTATAAAGTACCATAAGTTAAACCATAATTGTATAGTTCTATAGAAATCACCTATTCTAATTATCTATTTTTGTTTAACAAATTAATCCAAAACTTATTGGCTTAAAATGAATGTTTAATTTTACTCACAATACTGTGGGTCAGAAATGAAGAAAGACTCAGCTCATTGATCTGTCTCTGATTCATTTACCACCCAGGCCTGAGAAATTTGCAGCCATGATTTTTTGTTTTGTTTTTTACTCATATTTGTAGTAAATATGGATCAGTAACTTCTCTACCTTTCTGTCTTTATGTTTGTCTCTTTCCACATGGCATCTCATTCCTGGTCTTTCTACATTGTGTCGATGTCTCATATCAGAGTTTTCTCCAAGCACACATTTCTACAGTAAATTTTCCAAGAGATAGGAGGATATGAAAGCTGTAAGTCTCTTAAGGTTTGGACCTGGAAACTGGCACAAGGAGACATCTATCATGTTCTGTTGGTCACAGAAGTCACCCAGACATAAGGGGAGAAGGTTTAGACCCTACCTCTCAATGAGAGGAGAACCTGGATCAATCTTTAATCTACCACACTAGTCTGCCCATGTGAAATCTATGGATTAAGGTACCCTGTTTGTTACTCTAGATCTGCTGTCCCAAATTGTATTTATAATCCTGAAATGTTAGAATATGGCCTCTGCCAACTTAAAAAATATATAATTTCCATTAATACTAAGGAATCTAGGTCCATGATGGCATTTTTAAGTATCAGTTGCAGTCTACATATTAGAGCAAACATTGACATGATCTAAAATCCCAAGGCCACCTCACCAGTGCGTGTCTACTACTTTCTATGAAATACCAGTGAAGAGTGTATCATACTGAAGTAGGAGGCATTCTTCACCACCACATAATAAATCCATTCTAACATCTCCATCATTTATATTGCCTTCTGAATCCTTCTTCAATACTTGACTGTGGCAATTTTAGCATGCCACCACATTTACAGCAGGCCATGATTATGTTCACAGTTGAGGAACCATCCCAGTTTACTGGGAGTCTTATACTAGCTCCAGGCATCCTGAGTAAGAAGTTTGCCCACCTGTCCAATTTCAACCAGATCTATTCATTCACATGTTCCTTTGTTTGTCTTCTGGTTTGTAGTAACTAGGAACTTTAACTTTTCCCTGTTAAGACCCTTCTTTAGAGCAAACACTCTGTCACCCTGTTGGTGGCTGCTGAGGTCTGACATTACTGGTCCAGAAGGCAATAAACAGAAGCAGACATGGACCTTGTAAAACATAAGTATTGCCTTCTATTTCTCCAGCAAATAAGAGAAGTTAAGTCTTCCACTCTGCCTGGGGGATTAATGAGAAGCTGGAGGTTCAAAATTCTCACAATCATCTGCTGAGATATCCCAATCCCAGATCTCTGAATCTTACTAGTTTGCTATTGAACTCTAAGCAGCTGGAATAAGATGTCTGCAAAAACAATGCATTCAATATTTTTTGCTGCTCAGGCACTCTGAAAATTAAAACAAAAACCTATTTTTATTTCCTACGAAATCCTTGAAGTAGCAAGAAATATGAATCTCTTTAGCTTACCCATGAAAGCTTCTAGGTTGCCCAACATGTCTTGAGTTTTTAGTTTTAAGGACTTTAATTACTGAGTTACCCAATGTTTTCAACTTCCACTTGTATTTTATCAGAAGCCTCCACTCATGACATTCTAGAAAAGTGCAATCATTTTATATGCCTGGGAGGATGACCACATCACTTATCACCACATATGGTCCTTTTGTCATCAAGTAGGTGCATGGACCAGGTATAAAATCCTATGTACCCACAGCGGGCCTGCTTTCTGTACCAACAGTCAGCCTGGGCTCCCTTCCTAAAGTTCAGTTCTACTTAATGTCTAGCTTACAGGCTATTTGTTTAGAATGGGATTCCAGAGAGAAGGAGTGAGAATAAAATGAAAGAAAGCAGCAGAAAAGGCAATACAAGGATGCATTTTTGGGTTGAGAATCCCTGTGGGGGACTGGTGTTCTAATCCTCCAGAAACCTCGGAGGGTCCTACAAATGTGGCTCAGCATGGTCTACTAAGGGGAAGGATGGGGAAGTCATCATCATTCTGTCTCTCTTCCAGTTGGTTGTAGGTTTCCCCTAGGCTGCTGGCTCTGCTGCACATGGGAGGGGGAGGGTACACACGTGCAAGTGTCCAGAGGGCTCCCGTAAACATATCATCAGAGCCGTTTCTGACAAGCTAGAGAAATGTGGCAACTGTTAAAGTGAGACCCTTTCAGTGTGAAGTATCTCAGAATCTGTGCCGAACTATTTTCTCTAACTGTGACTTGAACTGGAAGCGAGGCCAACAGTATCTTAGATGTTGCTTAAAAGCCTGCCTGGGAGAAAGTCCAAAGAAGAGATGGAAAATAAAAGTTCATAAATTTTATTTTTTAGTCAATTATTTCTTAAAAAAATAATGTTTGTTTCTTATTGAGAGAGAGTCAGAGACAGGGAGAGACAGAGGATCTGAAGTGGACTCTGTGTTGACAACAGAAGGCCTGGTGTGGGACTCAAACTCACAAATTGTGAGATAATGACCTGAGCCAAAATCAGAGCTTAACCAACTGAATTGCCCAGGTGCCCCAAAAGTTGATAAATTTTAAACATGAAATAAAAGCCATAACATTTGCCAATGGCTTTAGATGGCCAGTATAAAAGACAGGAGTATTAAAATATTTTGGGAGAACCATGTGTATAAGAAAGGCTGAACAAAAGTAGGCTTTGGATTAAAAAAAAAATGAACAAAAACGACAACAACAAAACCATTGCAATAGGCTCAACATAAGGTACCTGTCCCAAATGTTAAATTTTGTGTAAGATTCCTACTTAATGAATCACAAGAAGGTAAAATAGGGGCCTAATTTCCATTCTCTTTGAAAACTAGGTAAGAGTGGCATGTAAATGTCAGGGACTTTAAGGAATTTTGCCAAAAAAGGTACTGATGGAAACAAATTTTAAAAACACAGAAAAGTTCCTGGCTCCTCATCAGAGAATCAGTTACCATCTTAAGCAGTGCTGCTTTAGCTGATCCATAATGAGAATAAAGAGCAAGAGCTGCTGCGCAAAGTTATCTCCTCGATGCCAGAACAAGCCAGGAAGAAGCTCTAATAATCACAAAGTTAAAACTCCCTGCCAAAAAATCTTTCAGATCTGGCTTTCTCCCATTCCTCCATAGGAGATTTTTTGAAATGGTGAATTTAAGCCTGTGTCAATTCTTAAACCATTTAGACAGAGAAGTCTACGTGGTTCTCTAAATCAAAGTTTCACTTCCAGGTGTGGACAGGAAAAATATATCCCTTCATAAACATAAACAAAGGAAAAAATAACATGCAGTGAGCATAAAACATAATAATACAAAACAGTTGTACAACTCTCTGGTCTCCTAAATCCCTTTTTAAAGTAGAATCAATGCAAGGAAACTAGGCTCGTGATAGTTTTTAAAGGAATGCATATATTTTTGTGTGTGAAGAATACCAAAAGATCATACAACTGCTAAACTAGTTAAGAGAGAAGAGGAAATCTAGGAATTAGGATAAGTGACTTGAAATTAAAAACTATATTTACTAAAGCAGCATACCTAAGTCCAAAACAGATTGAGTTCAGAGTCATTTTGAAAAATCAAAGCAGATGCTTCTGAAATTAATGGAACATATCAGAAAAGGATGGCGATGAAACAAGAATAGAGAATAGAAGCAATAGTTCTTATAAATAAGAATGAAAGATGGAAAATAATCAGGGAATGGGGAAATTTATTTTAATTATAAAAAGGAACTTCAACAAATTAGAAAAATGAGTCTGAATATTAGTGAAGAGATAAATTTCTTGTCTATCTCAGAGAATGGTTAAAATCATAAAGTAAACCACAAAAGGCATACATAATTCCTACAAGCATCATTACAATGGAAACAAGTTAATTGCAAATGAAAAATTAAAATACAATATTCCCTGCTCTAGGTTTTACCTGTAACAGTAAATAACAAAATCAAATAAATCAAACAAAATCTAAAGGAATGAGTTTCTGAAGATCCAGTGAAATCCAAAAGATTTTAATTAATTTCAATTTTTACTTTATATAGGTAAGTAGCAGAAATAGATTTAAATTTTTTAAACGTTTTATTTATTGTTGAGGGACAGAAATAGAGCACAAGCAGAGGAGGGGCAGAGAGAGAGGGACACAGAATCTGAAGCAGGCTTCAGGCTGTGAGCTGTCAGCATTGAGCTCAATGCAGGGCTCCAACTCAGGAACCCTGAGGTCATGATCTATGCTGAAGTCAGACACTTAACCGACTGAGCCACTTGGGTGCCCTCAGAAATACATTTTCATGTGAATAAAAACACAGGAAATAAAGTGCTCACAGCTTCAGTAATTTCACACACATACACAGTAGCCCCCCCCCCCCCCGCCCCTGGCAAACATCACATCCACTAGTCAGAGGACAGTCAAATCTTTTGATGACATCTATAAGTTTATATGCTAATTATATAAATGAATGCATGGAAGTGCCCCAAATTAGAAATTTTAAAGCAGTGCTTATCTATACTTACAGTAAAATAAATGTAATCACTAATAAATGTTGTAAAAAGTGGTAATGTAAATGTCAAAAGAAAAATGGTTGCTTTTTTTTTTTTTTTTTCCTCTTCTAAGTACCTACAGGGCCGAATGAAGTACAGCTATCGGCTTTTAGCTCTGCAGGAAAAAGTTTATATACACCTTTTAAAAAACAGAGATACCAGTATAATTATTATTAGTGAAGCAAATTACAACACAAGCAAATCAGAGTAAATTCTCTAACTTTGAAGAATAATTGTACTTTTCAGAGAAGAGTCTTGTGAGAAATATGTTGGGAGCCATTCTAAACTCACTAGTCAAGAAAACTCTTTGTGAGGTTAAGGCAAGTTTGCACGGTCCCTTGCCATCAGATGGAGACCAATACCCATCCCCACTCAATTGTTCCTGCTTGAGTATCAACCCCCAAGACATCTTGTTGATCGGTATTTGGAGTGACTCATTCTGGCCTTGATATGCTGATTGCACCTTGTGAAGGAACTTATTGTAGGAACTTCTTTTGTGGGAGCAAACATTGCATTCCTGAAAAACTTGTTTTTCTTATACTTCCCTATAAGCCAACAGGCTATTGACCCCTGCTCACAAAGAACTAACTTTGCCTTTGCTATGCTAAAAACATTGTCTTGTATTTGAATGCTAAAGATACCTTCTTTCCCCATATGATAAGCATCTAAATCACCTACATCAAAAGGTTATACATGAGTCCTCCAAATCTATGTTCTAGGAAATTCTTACATATCAAAGAAGTTTGTCATCAGAAATAACTGTCTAAGGCAAACATCACTTTTGTGCTGTCCCCCAAACACTTAATTATAAAATAAAGTTGATTATATGGAAACCAAGTTGACAATAAACTATTTGTAAAAAATTAGAAAAAAAAATAAAGTTGAGAGTCAGAGCAGAGATGGCTGCCTGGTGACTGGAAAGATTCTCATGTCTCTCTCATCCTTCCTTCTCCAACACCGTCCATCCTTCAGGGAACCCTGGACCTGCTGGAGCTGGACTCTGGCAGAAATAAGGAATATTTTCCTTAAATTTCTATATTTTTAAGTCTATCTCTTGCTTTTCTGATAATTTAAAGTATATTCTTAATGTACCTTGTTTAATATCCAGATGACTTACATTGTGAGGCTTTTTTAAGGCTTCAATTCATAGCACATTTTCAAAGAATTAATGCTTAATATGGATCATTTCTCCAGCATCACTATTACACATTACATAATTGTATCCCTAAGTTCCTGTAAAGGTGACCTGCCATGTGAATAGATACTATCCATCTTGTATCTATATCCATATCTTGTATTCTATCCATAGAATCTTCGTTTTGGATATAGTTTGAAAATTCGTGAACCTATTTGTATTCATTTGAAAATAGAGGCAGCATTCCTCATTAATAAGAGAACTCACTCTCCTTTGCTCTGAAAGGTGAACAAAGCCATGTAATTCTATAAGTCCATAGTTCTAATGGAAATCATCACAGTTATGAGTAGGTTTAAGGCATATAGAAAAGGTATCCTATGTCACTGACTTGTTCTAAAATATATGCTAAGTATTTGATCTCTTGAATAGACTGCAATTCCAAATCCCAAATGTAGTATTCTATTATAAAGTAATGGGTGTTGTTGACCTTTTCCTTAGAAAGGGTTGGTTGCAGATTGACACAAGATAGAAGCAAAATAGTGTACAGAGCAAGAGCCAATCCAAACATAGGTAAGTCCATAAAGGACATATGTGCCATTGTAAATCATACTTACTTTCTTAAATCTGTAAGTTATGTGCAGAAACAAAGTGGCATGGTCCTTTGTAAAGGCCGGATTTTCAATACAGCCAATGGAATGACTACATACGCTGAATCAATCCTTTCAACACATTACCATCTTTCACAGAGTACAATAATTCAGGGACTCTATTAAATGCTAAATAGAGGCAGATTTACAACTTGAACTTTGGCAAAGACCCAAAGACAGACAGGAATGGAAAAACTTTATAGTGGAAAAAGGGAAAGTTTCAAGTAGGCCTTCTTTAAAGCCGTTTGCATAAGAAAGCTGTAGGTGGATTGCCTACAAACAGGACACATTATGTGATTGGTTAGGGGTAAATATTTAGCTTTCTTCATTTGGTCCTAAGTTAAAGGTCAGGGGAAAGGTTAGGGAAGCTGTCAGTTACTAACAAATCCTGCTCATTTGGGGCCAATTTCTACATGGGTTATACACTGACTTCCTTTAGTGGTTGCTAAAAGTAATAGCGTCTTTACTTCTTGGACTGATTACTACAGACACTGAGCTGGCTTCCTGGACTGGAGGCTGCAGACTGTGGGTCAGAATTTCATTTTTATATATGATATGACTATTGTTCATTTGTATATTCAGTTTCTCAATTTATTAGTCAGTCTGCAAAAGATTGTATGTATAGTAATCTATCATGATAAAAAGCCTATGATACAGGTATCATTATTGACCCATATTATAATATGAGGAAATTAAATCCTCTAAGAATTAAGAGATAATTTAAGGTCACTCAGCTAAGAAGGGGCAGTGATGCACTTTAAGTGCTTTAATGCATTATTCCTAATTTTTATAGTACTGCTAACCAATAGAACTTTCTGTGATGAACAAATATTACTAATTTATGGTGCATAATAAGATAACTCATGGCCACATGTGGCTAGGGAGTGCTTGAAATACAGCTACTGTGACTGAAGAACTTAATTTTTAACTGTACTTAAGTTTAATTAGTTTAAGTATGTATTCAAATACTTCAAGTATGCATTCAAATTCATGGCTTCTGCATAAAAGAACACAGCTCTATACAATACAAGTTCTCTGCAAATAGGAGTTTTGAGGGAAGTATCTTAGTTTAGGCTGCATTAACTGAAAATCCTAGACTATGTAGCATAAACAAAAAACGAAAACATATTCTTCATGGTTTGGGAGGCTGGGAAGTCCAAGGTCAGGGTGCCAGCAAAATCAGGTTGTGGTGAGAACCCTCTTATTGGTCTCAGACAGCTGTTTTCTTGCTGTGTCCTTACATGGAAGAGAAAGATCATTTCTCTCATGTCTCTTCCCATAAGTACACTAATCCCATTATGAGAGAGCCACCTTTATGATCTAATTATCTCTCAAAGTCTCCAGAGCCAAATACCATCATCGGAAATCAAGATTTAATAGATGAATTTTGAAAACACAAATATTTATTTCAAGAAATACACCATTTTTAAACCTAAGACATCCATTTAGAAAGAAAACAAGTTATAACTGTGTTACATCATTTATATGTGTATATGTATACATGTGTGTATTGATTTTATATTTTCTCTACATATATCTATATATTCTATATTTCATGTATATGCTAGTGTGTAACACATAAAATAGAGTTATAGTAGCTATAGGAATAGACTAGAATAGAACCGAAGAGAACAGAATACTAGTAGTAGTAGTAACAACAAGGAATAAAGCTGAATCACTATAATACCGAAACATTAAGAATTCCAGTTGTTGGAGGATCAAGGTGATAACTGAGTTGCCAAAGTTCTTTCTACATCCCAACTGTGCTGTAGTCTCCATAGGAACAGTTGTCACTGGGTTTATATGACATTTTTGATCATCTTATTTCTATACCCCATTAGGTGATTAGTTGATATTACTTGGTACTCCTAGTTCTTGAAAATCAAATGAGCCAAATACATTATACTTAAGTGTACAATTTTTCATTGAAACTGAACACTAATTTCCTCTTTAATCCCATAAGCCTTTTATGATACACTACACTGTAAGTGGTGAGATTTAGATATTCTTTTTCTATACATAGGCACTAAGCACACACACAAAATATGGTAATCAGATACATAAAATAAAAAAAATTAAATACATTATTTCAGAAATAGGGATCTTAAAGTTGTTATATCTCAATACACATTCTACTAAGCTAATATTTTACTTTCATTAAACCCTAACAAATTCTTAATGGAATATATATTCTCCTATTATTGACAAATGCAAAGCTTCAACTTCTCTAATCCTTTTATTTTGCATAATAATAGATATTTGCAGTTAAAATCAAGTCAAAAGCATACTGCTTTAAGGATAACATTGCTTATGCCTCTAGAATGGTAAATCTTACTTTTGAATCTACTGCTATAGGAACAATCAATTTTGTTAATCCAGATGCTACTTCTAGAATCTCATCTTGTTCTATTTTAACAAAGAATATTTTATTTTTACTTTTTAATATAATTTATTGTCAAGTTGGCTCAGATACAGTGTGTACAGTTGCTCTCAGATTTGGGGATAGATTCTCATGGTTCATCGCTTATATAGACCACCCAATGCTCATCCTAACAAGTAGCCTCCTCAATGACTATCATCCATTTCCCCCTCTCCCCGCACCCCTCCTGCCCATCAACCCTCAGTTCGTTCTCTATATTTAAGAATCTCTTATGGTTTGCCTCCCTCCCTCTCTCTTTGTAACTATGTTTTCCCCATTCCTTTCCCCCATAGTCCTCTGCTAATTTTCTCAAGATCCACATGAGAGAAAACATATCATATCCGCCTTTCTCTGACTTATTTCACTCAGCATAACGCCTTTTAGTTACATCCATGTTCTTGTAAATGGTATGATTTCATTCTTTCTCATTGCCAAATAGTATTCCATTGTATATATAAACCACATCTTCTTTATCCATCCCTCAGTTAATGGACATTTAAGCTCTTTCCATAATTTGGCTATTTTTGAAAGTGCTGCTATAATCATTGGGGTACATGTGCCCCCAGTACTCCTGTATCCTTTGGATACATTCCTAGTAGTGCTATTGCTAATAGTGTTGGGTCTTAGGGTAGTTCTATTTTTAATTTTCTTAAGAAGCCTCCACACTGCTTTCCATAGTGGCTACACCAGTTTGCATTCTCACCAACAGTGCAAGAGGGTTTTCATTTCTCTACATCCTCACCAGCAACTGTTGTTTCTTGAGTTGTTAATATTAGCCACTCTGACCAGTGTGAGGTGGTATCTGAGTGTGGTTTTGATTTGTATTTCCCTGATGATGAGTGATGTTGAGCACCTTTTCATGTGTATGTTGGCTATCTGGATGTCTTCTTTGGAAACGTGTCCATTTATGTCTTTTGACCGTTTCTTCACTGGATTATTTGATTTTTGGGTGTTGAGTTTGGTAAGTTCTTTACTGATTTTGGATACTAACTCTTTATCTATCATTTGCAAATATCTTCTCCCATTCTGTCAGTTCCCTTTTAGTTTTGTTGATTGTTTCCTTTGCAGTGCAGAAGCTTTTTATCTTGATGAGGTCTCAATAGTTAATTTTTGTTTTTAATTTCCTTGCCTTTGAAGATGTGTCAAGCAAGAAATTGCAGTGGCTGAGGTCAAAGTATTGTTGCCTGCTTTCTCCTCTATGGTTTTGATGGTTTCCTGTATCACATTCAGGTTTTTCATCCATTTTTAGTTTATTTTTGTGTGTGGTGTAAGAAAGTGGTATAGTTTCATTCTTCTGCATGTTGCTCACAGCACCATTTGCTAAAGAGACTCTTTTTCCATTGAGTACTCTTTCCTGCTTTGTCAAAGATTAGTCAGCCAACTATTTGTGGGTCCAATTTTGGGTTCTCTATTCTATTCCATTGGTCTATGTGTCTGTTTTTGTCCCAACACCATACTCTCTTGATGACTACAGCTTTGTAAAAGAGGCTAATGTCTGGGATTGTGATATCTCTTGCTTTGGTTTTCCTTTTCATTATTACTTTGGCTATTTAGGGTCTTTTACATACGAATTTCAGAATTCTTTCTTCTAGCTTTGAGAAGAATGCCAGTACATTTTTGATCGGGATTGCATTGAATGTATAAATTGCTTTGGGGAGCACTGACATTTTAATAATATTTATCATTCCAATTAATGAGCATGGAATGTCTATTTCTTTGTGTGTATCAGAAAATACTATGAAAATTATATGCCCAAACCTGGACAATCTGGAAGAAATGGACAAATTCCTAGAAACCCACACATAACCAAAACTCAAATGGGAAGAAACAGAAAATTTGAACAGACCCATAACTAGTGAAGAAATTGAATCAGCTATTAAAATTCTCCCAATAAATAAGAGTCCTGGGCCAGATGGTTTTTCAGGAGGATTCTACCAGACATTAAATTTTTTTAATGTTTATTTATTATTTTGAGAGAGAGACATAACACAGTGTGAGTTGGGGACGAGCAGAGAGAGAGGGAGACACAGAATCCGAAGCAGGCTCCAGGCTCTGAGCTGTCAGCACAGTGCTCGATGTGGGGCTCGAACTCATGAACTGTGAGATCATGACCTGAGTGGAAATTGGCCAATTAACCAACTGAGCCACCTTAGGTACCCCATCTACCAGATATTTAAAGCAGAGTTAATACGTATCCTTCTCAAGCTGTTCCAAAAAACAGAAATGAGTGTAAGCTTCTGGACTCATTCTATGATGCCAGCATTACCTTGATTTCCAAAACAGACACCCCACCAAAGAGGAGAATTACAGGCTAATATCCCTGATGAACATAGGTGCAAAAATTTTCAACAAGATACTACCAAATTGAATTCAACAGCATATAAAAAGAATTATTTACCATGATCAAGTGGGATTCACTCCTAGGCTGTAGGGCAGGTTCAATATTCACATATAAATCAATGTTATACATCACATCAATAAAAGAAAGGATAAGAACCATATGATCCTGTCAATAGATGCAGAAAAAGCATTTGACAAAATACAGCATCCTTTCTTAATAAAAATCCCCAGGAAAACTGGGACAGAAGAAACATACCTAAACATCATAAAAGCTATATGTGAAAAGCCCACAGTTAATATCATCCTCAATAGGGAAAAACTGAGAGCTTTTCCCCTGAGATCAGGGACATAACAGGGATGTCCATTCTTGCTACTGTTGTTTAACATAGTGTTGGAAGTCCTAGCATCAGCAATCAGACAATAAAATGAAATAAAGGCACCAAAATTGGCAAAGAAGAAGTTAAACTTTCACTTTTTTTGCGGACGACATGATACTATATATGAAAAACCCAAAAGATTCCACCAAAAGTCTTCTAGAACTAACTGATACATGAATTCAGCAAAGATGCAGGGTACAAAATCAATGCACAGGAATCGGTTGCATTTTTATACACCAATAATGAAGCAACAGAAAGAGAAATCAAGAAATTTATCCTATATACTAATGCACCAAGAACCATAAAATACCTAGGAATATACCTAACCAAAGATGTAAAAGATTTGTATGCTGAAAACCATAGAAAACTTATGAAGGAATCTGAAGAAGTAACAAAGATTTTAAATTCTTCCTTCTTCTCAGTTGTGAGTTTTTAGCCACAGAATTTCTAGCAATCTTGCATATGTTTCGAGGCAAAAAATCTTTTTTTAATTTAATTTTTCTTTTTTTGACCTTAAGATTTTAAGTAATCTCCACATCCAATGTGGGATTCAAACTTACAACCCGAAGATCAAGAGCCATATGCCCTGAGAGCCACAGAGAATCTTAATGTTTTTATTTTTCTTCCATCATTTCAAGTTGATCACCATTGCTGAGTGAATACTGTTCTGCACTGAAGATAATCACAGTCTTGATCCTCAAGTTAATTTATGGATTTTGGGAAAATACATAGTAAACTTTTGAAAAAGTGGATTTTTGCAATAGAATGTTATGGTAATACAGATATGGAGCACTTTAGTAAACTTTCGAGTTTAAAAAAGCTTCTTAAGAAAAGGACTATCGGGGCGCCTGGGTGGCTTAGTCGGTTAAGCGTCCGACTTTCGCTTAGGTCATGATCTCGCAGTTCGTGGGTTCGAGCCCCGCGTCGGGCTGTGTGCTGACTGCCAGCTCAGAGCCTGGAGCCTGTTTCAGATTCTGTGCCTCCCTCTCTCTCTGACCCTCCCCTGCTCACGCTGTTTCTCTCTCCTAGAAATAAATAAAAACATAAAAAAAAAAATTAAAAAAAAATAAAAGAAAAGGACTATCATATGATAAAGCTAATAATAAGTCACCAAAATATTAACACCAGGTGAAAGAAAACATCTGTTTTTGCTCACTGTTTTAAGTTAGGCTACAGTTATTTTGTATGTAGAAATTATAAGGAAATTATTCAAAAAATATTATTTGTAGCATGAATAAGAGCTCTGAAGCACTGACATGCATTTGTTACCTTAATATGGTTTTGATAATGGATAATCAATCCACATTTATATTTTTGACAGTTTAGAAACAAAGTGAAACAAAATAAACTAATTATGAATCAAGACATGATAAATTACACATAAATAATCCTATTTTAGAATGTTTCCTTGTCAGTTCGTAAATAATAAATGCAAATGTATAATAGTAAAGTGACTGCTTGTTATATATTTCCTGGATAGAACACTCTGGACCCTCAAATTAGGTTAGAATTACATTTTAAAAGTATTAATTAACCCAAAGATATAAAAATGTGTTAAGTAGAAAACAGGCTAACAGACATTTGCTACTTAAATCATTTGCTAATTAAATCATTCCTACAACAAATATTTTCTGAGCAGTTTCCTATATATGAAACACTGTTCTAGGTGCTAAATATTTGGCAGTGAAAACAAAATCAAGCAAAACAGAAAAAGTATTTTCCTTCCTCAAGTCCACTTTCTAGATGGAGGGAGAGGGGATAAAGTAAACAAATGTGTAAACATCATATAGTATATTTTGCATGTGAGTGCATAAATATGAGTAAATGTTAATAATACATTGTCATATGTATTAAACACCCTTTAATTTGGAAAACCTACATTTCCTTTTAAAAACTTCAGTGTTTATGGAGACAGTCCTTTATTTGAAATTTCTTTGGAAGTTAGTCCATTTTAATTTGTCTTTTGAGTTCAGGTGAGACTTCACAGGCTATTATAACATTAACAAAGGCCAAGCTGCTATCCAGATTTAGAGGTTAGAAATTGCGATTTATTCATAAACACTAAGAGATGATAACCTGACTGTTCAATCTGTATAATGTGTCTGAACAGGAGGAACAAATTGCAGATACGTTGTTTGATAAATTTAAAATACGATAGTGCCTATTCTTTAGAGCTATCTTCATAGCACGTTTGTAAGTAGCTCTGTATCATTGTGCAGACATTTCTTTAAGGATTAAAACTTTAAGCACACTTAACAGGAATAAAAAGATACAGAAAACTTCTCAATCTTTTATATTTCCCTATTTGGATATCACAGGGACTTTGGTATAATAATCCTGCTATGTTAAAGTATGCAAATTTGGGTCTTTTTTTGAGGTCTGAACTTTGAAGATAACTCTTTAGTCTTTGACAGAAAATTTAGGCTTATGTAACTGTAAGAGACACCCATACTCTCCACTCAGACATCTGCAAATCATCTTCTGATTTCATTTAAACTGCTTATACATTATATTTATTTTTAATTTTTAATGATTATTTTGAGAGAGAGAAAGAATGAGCAGAGGAGCAACAGAGAGATACAGAAACTGAACTTGAAGCAGGCTTAGGCTCTGAGCTATCAACACAGAGACCAACGCAGGGCTCAAACTCGTGAACTGCAAGATCATGACCTGAGCCAAAGTAAGACGCTTTACTGAATGAGCCACGTAGGTGCCTCTTATACATTTCATTTTAATACTATTGTATTGTTTTCAGTTTTAAAGAGCATATTTTATCACTCAGAGCTTCAATTTAGTGACCAGATACAAATGATATTGGATTTGTTAAGATAGATGTAGAATTCATTAGGAAAATACAATGAAAAATGTGGCAGAGCAACATTCTCATAGAGAAAAAAATGTCAGCAAAGTTTTACATTCTTATAGATAGGGCTGCAAAGGAGCTCTGACGGAGATGGCTTTAACTCACTGCTCCCTAAAAACTTATTTGGTCAGCCTTGTCACCAGTATGCTTGATATCCTGCTTCGAAGGCAACATACAGGCTCTTCCACTGCCAAATTCAGGAAACTCCAAGAGTGACTGGTGTGTTTCCTACAACTATGGAGTAAAGTTAATTCTGTTTAATTTCCTCCTTAGAGTGGGGAACAATGGTGAATCAGTTCACTTCTCTGCTGATTCAGTTACTCTTCAAGATACACAAAAATGAAGCAACCCACTTTGGCCTCAGGAACTAGTTTCAATTTTCTATCTAGACAACCAGAAATTCTTCAAAAGCATTAATTACTTCTTTGTTCACTCGTTTCTTTATTTCAGTGTATTTATTTTATACTTTTGGATTCCATTCTGTATCATTCAAATCATTCTAACTTCGGTCATTGGGAGCTTTATATTGTTTTTCTTGTTTTATTGAACACTTTCTTATTTTCTGGCACTACAAGATGCTTTATATGCTTCTTGTATATCTCCTGTCCAGTCCTAAAATTAGTAATTTCTCGAAGGAGTCCTGTCAAACATGTAGCAACTATCTCTGATCTGTTTAACATCTCTATAATTCTACTTTTTCAATGATGTCATATAAATGGAATTGTATACTATGTAACTTTTTCACACTGATTCTTCCACTTAGAAATATGCTTTTAAGATTTACCTATGTGTTTTTAAGGCTTGACTGTTTATTTTTTTATAATTCAATACAATTCCATTAATGGATGCATCAGGTTTATTTACCCATTCCCCTATTGAAGTGTACCTATTTGCTTCCAAGTTTAAGAAAATCTGACTAAAGCTGCTATTAACATTCCACACACTGGTTTTGAATAAAATTTTCAAATCAATTGGGTAAATACTTAGGAATACAAGTATCAGCTAGCATGATAGGACTACCATAGTTGTTTTGTTGTTGTTGTTTTACAAAAAACTACTAAGCTTTCTTCTATACTGGCTGTACCATTTTCACTACCACCAGCAATAAATTAGAGTGTCTATTTTTCCAAAATCTTTCCAGAAATTTGTAGTATCTGTTTTCTGGGTTTTAGACATTCTGATAGGTATTAGAAATGCATTTTAATTTGAAATTCCCAAGTGACAGAGAGTTTTGAGCATGTTTTCACATACTTATTTGCCTTCTGTAAATCCTTTTTGGCAAGATGTCTGCTTAAATCTTTGGCTCATTTGTTAAGTTGGCTATTAATTTTCTTACTGAATTTTTTGTATATTTTGAATATAAGTGCTTTTCCAAATATGTGTTTTGCACGTAATTTCTCTCCATTTGTGGCATTTTCTTTTGATTCTCCCAACACTGTCTATCATAGAGTAAAAAGTTTTTAATGTTAATAAGATTAAACTTACATATTGCTTGATCATGGTTTGAAATTATATTTAAAAATTCATCATAAAGCACATGTTCATATAGATTTTTGCTTATAGTATCTTTAAGAAATTTAAGAGTTTAGCATTTTACATTAGGCTTATAATGAATTTCACATTAATTTTTTGAAAGGTGAAAGGTCTTTATCTATGATCATTATATACACACAGACATATATACACTATTACACATTATATATATATATATATATATATCCATCCAATCCACTATTATTATTCCGGAGTCTTGTAGGTATGGTGGTAGGGTATCCAGGAGGGGATCCATTCTATATTCACACAATTATCCGTCTGTTA
Source organism: Hyaena hyaena (assembly GCF_003009895.1). NCBI lineage: Eukaryota > Metazoa > Chordata > Mammalia > Carnivora > Hyaenidae > Hyaena > Hyaena hyaena. The sequence continues at coordinate 1,499,665 of NW_024081049.1, forward strand.
GTAGCCCTATAATTCTGGACTATGACTTTCAGAGATGTTTCTTCTAGCATAGCTTTCCATGCTTAGTTGAGACAGGAAGGCTAAATGGGCCTGGAGTTAGAAAAAGCCTTGCATCTTATCTTTGGCACAAGATTGAAGTAAAGACTTTGCCTTTAAGCGTATACCTTTATTATGGAGAAGGCTCTTGTCATATTTCACCAGGATGATACTTCCCTTCTCTCAGTCAGAACCAGAAAGGGATCTTTTTAGGATCTTCACTTTAAGAAACTGGTACGGTCCTAGAAGTTAAGCCCATAAAAGTGTGAGGCTCCTTCTAAGGCAATGGCCCCCAGGAAATCCTCATTTTTTGTTTAGTTAATACTTAGCTTCCAGTAATTGGTCAAATTTAAAATGTAAGTGCGCCTACCAGTTTATGTCTCCAGTGACTTGTATTCTAGTGTAGCAGAAGTCCAAATGTGACTTTCTAAATTCATCTGTCCCTTCAGATTTAGGGGTGACTATTTGCCTTTCAAATCTTTTCTCTGAAGGGTCCAAGCTATTGATTTTCACTTTATCTAGCTTTTTCTAACTAGTTGGTCTTGCAAAATCATTGATGGATTCAAAAATCATAGCTATAATTTTTTTAAATCCTTATAATAATCTATAGTACCATGTACAAACTGAAACAACTTTAAGTCATTTAAATGCATTTGACAGGCAAATGTTCTTTTAAAAAAAAGTTATCTGATATTATATGCAAAACTACTTTAAGAATCACATAATTATTTTAATTTCAGTAGATTAAAAAGATGACTGAGATATGTTTTAATATAAAAATTCACAAGTCTTAATAAAATTATTCAATATATTTTACACAGGAATTGAAAAACTGTTACTCTAATATGTCAATTTTTTCATATACATTAATATATTAAATACCTAATATTCACATATTCTTTACTATTATGGAAGTTCAACCACACTTTCTATTTTCTTAAACTTTTTGTTCTTAATGCAAAATCCACATAGTGATAAAAGATGCACAACTGCTAAAGAAAAGAAAATTACCTCCCTGATTAACAGATTTATTGGGAGATATCTGTTTGTGAGCAATGGAGCTACAAACATTCAAGGATTCTTCTCATTTCCGTGACAATTGTGAGCTCCTATACAATATTCACTTTGTCATGATCTTTCCAACCTAAAAAATGGGTTTGGACTCACAGTTCATTTAGCCTATGTCCTGTGATTCATGCCATTAACATTAACTTATTACCCTTTCTGTACTTTCTAAGATTTACATTGGCACCAACTGATAGAAATAGAAAGAGCAATGTCCATCCTTTCAAATAGAATCTTGTTCTATAAGTTTCACTATTCTTTGCAGTAGTGTGGCTATTTCCTCATTAATCTCATGACAATGATATTACATTCACTAGATGAAATTTGAAGAAAGTCCATGTTTGGAAAATAACTGATCAATGATGTTCAGTTTTCTAATAAATATAAATAGGGCCAAGTAGAAAACTGAGAGACTGACATGACTGTTCTCATGAACAAAATATCATAACAGAGAAGAAATTAAGAACACTTACAGAGTAGTAAATAATTCTCCAACCATCTACCAGACCTTACCAAAAGTATTTAAATCCTAACGTTTGCAAACTGTTTTCTATAGTAAGACAAAGCATTTGATCCAATGCAAAAAAGATACCACCTACTCTGCGAGGATCTTAGGGGAAATACAGAGATTCGAGGAAAAGAGTGGGCTCCCTTCTCACAGGTACAAATTTTTGGGGGAGGCAGAATAATTAGGAATAGCCCTGCTAATCTCAAAAATGACATGTTAGCATATGGGAAAGGGAGGTAATGACACCCTTAAATGCCTGACTCTAGTTGTAAGATGAAGTGTGTTGGACAACATGTTTGCTGATGTTAGATTTGGCAAACAACTCAGCAGAAAAGAAAAAGAAGAAGAAGTAAACAACAGAAAACATGCAGGCCCATCTCCAAGATTCATTCCTGTTATAGCAATAAAATAAGGACTTACTTTATTCACCATCTCTAATCTGAAGAAATGTTTCTGGTCTATAGAGGCATCCTGAGTAGGATCAACAGTGTGAGAAAGGATATGTAATTTGAGTATCTCTTGTCAGTTGCAGCAAATAAATACTGCTTTTCCTTTGGCATCCAAATAAATACTGCACCATCATATCTTCCTCTCCTCCCCTCCTCCCCCTTTGTTTTCTCCTCTCCTCTCCTTTCCTTATCTCATTTCCTTTGCTCTTCTTTCTTTAAATCAAACAAAAGTAGTGTTTAATTTACTGAAAAATGTGTTGTGCCATGAATGATTTATACAAACCATTTCATAATCCATTTTACAGCAAAATCCATGAAAATTAATTGCTTTCACCCATTGTTGACAAGTTAAAGCTTTACACAGTCATTTCAACATAGATTGAATAAAATTTGAGTTTGGCTGTAAGAAAAACAAACATTCTCTCCTATAATCTCAATAGACTTTTCTGCCAATGGAATAGAAGAACTCAGATTTCCACAGAGGGAATACAGGTACACCGGGCTCAGTATAAAACAAAACAAAACAAAACAAAACAACAACAAAAGTAAAATTCAGACTGTTCCAACTTAGCAAGTAAAGTGTTTGCACCAATAGAAGGTATTACAGGTGCTGAAATAAAACAAAGATGAAGAATTAATACTTAATTTGAAGGTTAAACTAGAACATAGAGAGGGGAGGAAGGAAGAACAGAGTTTCAGAAAAACGTAGTTCCACCCATTTGGTTTTTCTAGGCATGCTGGATGAGAACTTGATAACTTCCCTAGAGATACAAAACTGTAAACTGGCTTAATAACACACTGCACATCCAATATAATTCATTGTTTAGAAAAAATGGTGAATATATACTTTGTATTATTATTATTATGGAGAAGGAATTTGTCATCTGCATAATTTCTGGTAACAAAGAAGCCCAACTGACATTAGTATATACATTCACAATACTGACACAAGAGCTATTTGAACCAAATATTAGTTCCAAAATGGGCAAAACCAGGAAAGTAAATTCCTCTCAGATTTTGTCTATGAATACTCCATGCCAGTCTATGATAGACTTTTTTTTTTCTTGTATTTCTCTAAATACAACTATTTTTCTTTGGTCTGGAAAATATTTTCAATTCTGTTTCATGAAATCCACCTGCTTCAAGATAGACTGTGGATATTAAGCAAGTAACCAGCATTTTGTTTTTAAATTTTGCTAATGTTTATTTTTGAGAGAGAGAGAAAAAGAGAGCTAGCACATGAGCGGGGGATGGGAAGAGAGAGGGAGACACAGAATACAAAGCAGGCTCCAGGCTCTGAGCTGTCAGCACAAAGCTGGATGTGGGACTCAAACCCACAAACTGCAAGATCATGACCCTAGCTAAAGTCAGACCCTTAACAGACTGAGCCACCCAAGTACCCCCCAGTATTCTTTTTTTTTTTTTTTTAACTCAAGTGTGAACTTTGCTAAAGAAGCAAGATCCTTTCCTGACTAGGTTGAGTCAAGCCATGAACTGCTTACTACTCAACAAACTTTGCTTTCTTGGTGATAAAAATTCTAGAAGAAATTCAGGGGCTTATTTCCAATTTTGTTTTGGCTCTCAACACAGATTTACACTACTCCCACTAAACCCTTTCATTAATGCATTTAGTAGACTGAATTTATTTCCACTGGCTATGAAAGACTGTGAGGCATCTGATGACCCCAGATTCTCACCCAAAGTCTCTTCTCTGTACAGGTGCAGATGGTTAAGAAAGATCCTAAATTGGATATGACTATTGAGTAAGTTGCCCTTATCCTCAATCTGGCATTTTAAGTGCCTGCTAACCAGCTCCTCCAGAATTCACAGTTATTTGTAATTTAATCCCCCAGTTCCACATATACTCCATTATAGATGTGAGAGTCCTGACATTTGACAATAAAGGCATTGACTTATTTGTAAAACCATAGGCATTGCTCAAAAATCAGTGGATGATCTGGACAACATGAGTGTTTTAATCTCAACCTGGGTCTTACACATCTTATAAAACTAAGTAACACAATATAGGAAGTTCACATCTGAGGAACATAATTACTATGCTTGCTCCTGTCTCTTTCCAGGGGGGATAGTTAGAGCTGACATGTGCACATTTGTTTAACTTTCTTTAAACCTAATGGCAATCTTCTGATGTATACACATGTGGCTACAAAGTCCTCCAAAGCCAGACTTAGTGGGCTTGTGGACTAATGATGAAAGTACTACAAGCAATAGTCATATCAGTTGTGATAATTTGTAATGTTATGGTATACTCTCTTATGCCACAGGGGAAGAATCCTAATTAGCAGCCACCAAGCCTGGACTCTCCAGTCAGCAACAATCTGTTGCTAGTAAATCCATTCAAAAGCGTTAATACATATCCTAGGCAGGATTGCTTTTAAAAGAGAAACTCATTCTAAATTAGTTCAAAAGGTGATTGTTCTTACACATGTATGTCTAATAGTATATACATTGTATGCACATATAAATAAAAATATCAATACAGTTAAAAGGTATTATTTTTAGCACTAATCAAGGACCAGCCACCGACCTGATAATTTGACAAGGATTGTCTCAAAAAAAACCCCACATATTTCTGTGTTCATTGTACAGTTGTGATAACCAAAACTCAGCCATTTTAGTCATTTGTTTATGTTATAAACGCCAAAAAGCTAGTTGGAAGAGGTTTCTGTGTGCTTATAATCACCATGGAGTAGGAACATAGAATCTGATTTACTGTAAATGTATCTTAGCTCCAATGGAAGGAATAAATCAGCAGGCAGCTCCTTTGTCACGGTATCTCATGCTCAATTTGTTGTCCAACTGTTGTTTTCTCACGCTCCCTTTTCCCCTTCCTCCTCCCAACACCTCTGCTACTCTCTGGATTTACCCCCTAATTTCTTCTCTGCAGACAAGCTTCCTCTGGTCAAAATTCCATAATCTGGTTTCTATGTCTAACCTAATTGGATTATATACCTCACTTAAAAGTTATCAAAAGACAAACAACTGTCTGAATTCAGTTCAGAGAATGGCTGCTTACTCATGTAGATATTTAACAGTATGAAACTGGTGAAGTGGTCAATTCAGAAAAAGATGATTAATAAACTCTGAGTGTTGATATATATAGGTTGATATATAACCTATAATTTACTGGAAAACTCAAATTAGTCAACTATCTTTACTTAAAAGCATATGTTCCAATGTTCTAAAATTTTAGAAATCTCATGTAAATCTTTCAATTGTATTACATATATCTAATCATCCATAGGTAGGGGCACCTGGGTGGCTTAGTCGGTTAAGTGCCCCACTTTTGCTTGGGTCATGATCTCGCGGTTCGTGGGTTCGAGCCCCGTGTCGGGCTCTGTGCTGACAGCCAGCTCAGAGCCTGGAGCCTGTTTCAGAGTCTGTGTCTCCCTCTCTCTCTGACCCTCCCCTGCTCACGCTGTCTCTCTCTCTCTCTCTCTCCAAGAAATAAAAACAAAAACAAAAAACAAAATCCATAGGTATACAATAGTAAACTGTATATCCATAGGTATACAATAGTAAACTGTGTATCTGTTTTGAATCCCACTTCAACAGTTAGTCACTTCATGATCATATTTCTCTCTCATTTACCCTAGAAACACCATTCCGTTCCTTCAAAGTACATTAGTGTCTATATTTTCTTCACCTGCTCCGTTCAGCGTTTAGAATGTAATAGAGATAAGGGTGACACTCTCGTCTGTTCTGCTATATTCAATTTCGCAGTAGTTAGCAATTCCATACAAGAGCCTGTCATTACTCTGGATCTATTTCGTGTAAAAACTCAGGAAATTTATCTCAGGCTGTTTATATCAAAGACAGATACCCTGAATTGGGACTGGGATATACATGTTCATTTTTATTCAATATTCTTTTGACATATGCTATGACAAGTAAATTTCCATTTTGAAGTTGATGTTAAGCAGCCTTGAAGCAAGTAGCAGTAGTATTAGAAGCATAAGGCAAATGCAATAATCCCGTTATCAATCCCTTCGCTTCAGGTTTATTCCCTACCAAAATCAATCATTTTAACCGCTGCTATGTAATCTTCCAAAACATCACTTTCATCATGTCATAATATTGGCCAAAATGCTATAGTTGTCAAAATTCATTGTCTCAAAGAATAAAAATAATTTCCTTTCTAAATTTTTTTTCAGTTTCCAAACTGCCTAACTTCATATACACATATCGCAATATCAATGTTTTCCACACTAATTGAAGTGTTTGTCTTAGAAGCCTTCATACTGCATCTTACTGGTTTCCTAACACTCTCTGCAATAATACTGAAGACCTGCTTCTTTATAAGTCACAACCTTCTCTATTTTTGCATGGAAATTTCAGAATAGATATTTATCTTTTTCTGATTCTACTTCCCCCCAAAATTCTGGAGTTGATTTGGTCACAAATTCTCTAACATCTATTAACTTGCTTATTAAATAATAATATTACACACCGTGTCTTAAATTGTTCCAGTTTTCTCTTATTGACAATGTAGGATTTGTGTAATGCAGTGTATGTGCTGCCAAACTGTTGATGTGAAATATTTAAAGATAACCCAAGTTTCAGTAAATCTAATAAAGCTTGTATACATTGTAATTACTGATGGTGTTACAACAGGTGAAAAGGTCAGAAAAAAGGATACAAATTAAAGGACTAATGTACAGTTGTAAAGCCATTTAAATATGTTGCCTTGTAATACATCCCCCCTCTCTACATTTATATAATATAAAAACTTATATTATGTTATAAAGAGAATAAAATGAAGAGAATTTGTTAAATGTGTGTGTGAAAATACTGGCTGTGACCAACACTGGTTTGGGTAAAACTGAAAAAAAAATCACATCACAGGTTTTAGCCTTAGTATGCACAAATTTATATATGGTTCTGGGGCTGCATGAAAATAATACATTGCCCTTGCCAGGTTGCTTTTATCTTTGTTTTGAGTATGACAGAACATCAATGAAGCATGAGTTTCCAAAGAGTGTCCTGAAGTTCTATCAATGTCACATTAGGCACATCTACAGCACTTCTTCATCCATCAGAATTGCTCTGACCTTCCCAACACAGTATCATAATATTTTGATTTTAAATCCTCCTAATCTCAATCTGTTCCTTTCTTCACTATAATGTAATATAAGTATTATATGCTCATGTCTTATTTGAAAAGAAAAATTATGTTTTGAAGGTTGGGATCTTGCCTAGAGTTGGTATATAGTTAGAAGAGTTCCAAATATCTCTTCTATTGGTTGTAGCATTGTGAGAAATATGCTTAATCTCTATAGTTTTATGCTAAGAATACATAAAGCATGATGTAATAATTGTTCATCTGCTCACTTTGTAATTTAACAAATATTTACTAGCTGTACTTAAATATCAGGCACAATGAGTAAAGTTATGGGTAAGGCAGAGTGCCCACGTTCAAGGTCTTAAACTCTAATGAAAGCCAATGGCTAAAAATAAAAATCTCAATTTCTGATGTTCAAGGCAGCAAGAATACAATAAATGAAAATGTAGACTTTGGCAACTACGCAATCTTAACAGGTTGGAGAGAGCACAAATATAAAGATGCTAATAATAATGGAAATTAGCATTTGTTGTTTAGCATACAAAACAGAGTACATTATCTGGTTTAATCACATAACAAAATTTCAAGTATACTGGCATCCTAGACAAGATCCTGAAGGCTGGATAAGTTCAGAAACTTACACTGGTGACAGTATGCTTAACTGTTAGTTATGCTACATGCTGTCAGAGTATCTTTAAGCTGAGGTCTGAATGATAAGTCTAAGAAAGCAAAAAAATAGAGTGAAGGGGACAGATTCCATAGCTTGTGCCGATCAAGAAACCTGAAGTAAGGAATTTGTATTTTCCTAGTTTCATTCTAGTTATGCCCCAGAAAGCAAAAACAAGGTATTTCAAAAGCACTTTTTTTCTTAGACAATGATCAACACACAAAGAAACCAGGTGCACAAGGAGGCAAAGCAACCTGACAGATCTACACACTTTTTGCATATCCACATTGTCAAATTACACAGTAGCCTAAAAAGATGAATATGAAACAACTTTGGGAAAGTTATACTACAAGAAACATTAAGAGGCTTTATTTAAAGATATTTAAAGAAGATTTAAGTCAATATATATATCATGCTTGTCAGTCTGAAGACTCAATTATATAAAGCTATAGTTATATACAAAATTCTCAATAGATTCAGTTCAATATTAAGTAAAATGTCAACATCTTTTTAAAATGGAAATAGATAAGCTAAAATTTATAAGAAAACTCAAGGAAGAGCCAACACACTCTTGAAGGCTAAAGAATATTATGAAAGAAGTTACTCTACCAGATACAGAGATTTACTACAAAGCAAAATGAGTAATAATCTTGTTTAGTCACAGGCATAGATAAATAAACATTTGAAAAAGAAAAAAAGAGCCCCTAAATAAACCTATGTATGTATGGTAATTTGATGCATAACAGATGCGCCAATGCAAATCAATGGAGAAAGAGTCTTTTTATTTATTTATTTTTTAATAAATGGAGCTTGGCAGCTCTACAATACTACAAAGATTTGTAAGAATATTTTAGGCAGCATATCAATAAATTCAAGACTTGGTAGGAAGTAAAAGTTCACAAAGAAAACTCAAAAGCAACTTCAAGGGACTAAAAACAAACGAACAAAAAGAGAATGCCATTTATGGAGCCAAAGTGAGGAAAAAAATTAATCAGGAGGTAAATGCTGTCAGTCTTTGACAATATCCTTTGGAAACTTCATCAAACATGATATTGAAATTGTTGGTGGTATGATTTTTATAGATTTGAAGAACTAACATATTGTGAAGAATTCCTGGAGTGATAAAGTCAGTTGTAACTTAGGATAAAGGGCTCTGGTGTACGTGGAAGGGCTTTGATTTGGCTTCTGCTCTGTTCCGTTGCTCTGAGATTATTATACTGCTGTGAGCAGGATGCACACCAGGACTGTCACATGGAGGGTGGAGTAAACAGTAGTTATCAACAGTTTCCTTCTTTTGTTACAATACAAAAGAAAAAACAAAAAAGAGGAGAAAAGCTAATGAAACAGGTGAAGACAGTTTCTCTGGAATTCAGATTTTGCTGAAGGGAAAATTCCTGATCTGAATGGTCAAGCTCAACCATGATAGTGCAGCCTCTGCCATGGAGAATGCCTCCCATACCTCACACTTTAAACTACCAGGAGCGGGGCGCCTGGGGGGCTTAGTCGGTTAAGCGTCCGACTTTCCCTCAGGTCACAATCTCGCGGTTCGTGGGTTCGAGCCCCGCGTCGGGCTCTGTGCTGACTGCCAGCTCAGAGCCTGGAGCCAATTTCAGAGTCTGTGTCTCCCTCTCTCTCTGACCCTCCCCTGCTCACGCTCTCTCTCTCTCTCTCCTAGAAATAAATAAAACATTAAAAAAAAATTTTTTTTAAACTACCAGGAGCACTAAGGCCTTGATCTTGCTCCTTCTACCTTATATGCAGACATGTATGTGTACCTTGAACTTATGAATAAGTTCATAATCCAAAACAGCAGGTACTTAAGAATCAAACTACAGGGGCGCCTGGGTGGTTCAGTCCGGTAAGCATCCAACTTCAGCTCGGGTCATGATCTCACAGTGAGTGGGTTCGAGCCCCACCATCGGGCTCTGGGCTGACAGCTCAGAGCCTGGAGCCTGCTTCAGATTCTGTATTTCCCTCTCTCTCTGACCCTCCCCTGCTCATGCTGTCTCTCTCCCTCTCTCTCTCAGAAATAAGTAAAACACATTAAAAATTAAAAAGAAAATCAACCTACAATAAGGAAAAAGACATCAGAATGAAAAACCTATACTACATAAACCAGATATGATGGAACACATGAAAATATAAGAATACTATAATACGAATATAAAGAATAAAACCTCAAGGAGATGATACATTATAACAACATCATGAAAAAGAAAGAACTAGTTATAAAAAAGACAGAGAATGAATATTAGTGAAAAATAACAACTTGAAATATGGAAATATGCAAAATAATAATTCACTAGATGGAGAGATGAGAGAATTAATAAAATTTAAATTAAACTAGAAATTCAATAAAGTAACCCATAAAATTCACATGAAAATTAAAGAATGGGTAACATATATTAAAAACTATTAGATGTGTAGGACTACCATTAACAGAGTCCAGATGTATGAAAAAGAAAAAAAAATTAAAAATTATTATGTAGAATTCCAAAGAATTATAGGAACATAAACAACCTTCGATTGAATGAAATATCATTGTTTCAAACATAATAGTTTAAAAAAACCATAGAGAACAGTAATATCAAAGAAAGTAATTTTCAAAGCTGCTAAAGTTAATAGAGTTGTAAAGTAAAAAAATAAAATAAAATCAGATTTTTGACCAAGAGTCATAGTAGGGACGGGAGGACAAGGAAACAGTCGGTAATTTTTTCTAAAATTTGATAGAAAAAAATTAACTACGAATTTTATGTCTAACCAATATATTAGTGAAACATGAGTATATAATATATATGTTCTCTACATATGTAAAGTTAAAAGGTTTAGAATATCAATCTTTGTTAAAGACTCTTGGTAGAAATAATGAGAGAGAGAGAAATGTTTCAAAGAGAGAACTGAAAATTCCAATAGGAAATACACATGAGTAATATTTGGCAAAGAGAAGAAACAAAGTTGTTAGATAAACTTCTTTCAATACCAGTCATGCAATGATGGGAAAAGAATCAAATAAACAAAACAGAATTTAAAAAATAATACAAATAAATAAAAATTTAAAAACAAGGACAGAAGTTCATCCAAAGAGTGACACAGGCATGACTACGTGCAAGCAGCCCTGGCAGGGGTTAGCACCACCTCAAAGCCGCTGTTGCCCTGGGGAGCCGTGAAGAAAGCCACGCACATCAGTTCACTGCAGCCAGCACAGCGGGCAGGGAGCTACATCCAGTCTAACAGGGAGAGCTGCCCACCAGGGAAAGCTCCTCAGGGCACAGCCCAGTGACAACACCCTGCAGTTCGGGCTGCCACAGCTCTGGCAAATGCCCGGTCGGATTCAACTCAAGCACAAGGTAGGCCCAGACTGGCCCACTAACAACACAGGGACGAAACAGTGCCCATAATAGGCAAAAAGCCATTGCAGACAACTGAACTGAAGGCAAATGTGGCTCAGCCACAACAGCAGGGTGCATGCAACACAGAGGAGACGCCCCTGAAGCTCCAGCTTCCGGTGAACAGGACACACAGCACTGCAGGGCACTACAGGGCAACTGCTTCATGAGGCTGCTATTTCCAAGAGCAGAAGACATACCTGACCTTCCTAACACATGGAAACAGACACAAAGAATTAGGCAAAATGAGGAAGCAGAGATATCTATTTCAAATGAAAGATTAGGATAACATCATAGAAAGAGAGCTAAATGCAATGGAGATAAGGAATATGCCTGATGGCAAGTGAATGAACTCTGTAAATGAATGGAGGAGTGTTAGAAGCAGGTTCTTATTTAGCAAATCCTCCAGATGAAAACTAACAAATAAAAACAAATTCAGGAAAGTTGCAGGACACAAAATCAACATACAAAAATCGGTTATATTTCTATACAATAACAGTAAATAATCTGAAATGGAAACTAAGAAAACAATTCCATTTAAAATAACACCAAAAGTAATAAAAACTTAGGAATAACCAGAGAGAAGAAAAAAAAGAAAGAGAAAGAACGAACAAAAACATTGCTTGAAAAAAGAACAAAAAAATCTCAAATTTGATTAATGACAAATAGCTACACATTTAGTACCTCAGTATTTCAAGACATGCAAAGAAATCCACACTGAAATAACATTTTCAGTGTTTATAAATTATAAATATATGCTATAAATATATAACATATATTATAAATACAAATCATAATCAAATTGTCAAAAACCAAAGATAAGCATAATCATGAAAGCAATAAGGGAGAAGCAACTCATCACAAGTATCCTTAATACAATTCATGGCAATTTTCTCATCAAAAACCATAGAGGCATCACCATCCCAGACTTTAGCCTCTACTACAAAGCTGTAATCATCAAGACCGTATGGAATTGGTAGAGAAACAGACACATAGACCAATGGAGTAGAATAGAGAACTCAGAATTAGACCCAAAACTGTTCAGCCAACTAATCTTTGACAAATCAGGAAAGAGTATCCAAAGGAAAAAGGACAGCCTCTTTAACAGATGGTGCTGGGAGAACTGGACAGCAACATGCAGAAGAATGAAACTAGGTCATTTTTCTCACACCATGCACAAAAATAAACTCAAAATGGATAAAGGACCTGAATGTGAGACAGGAAACCATCAACACCCTAGAGGAGAAAGCAGGAAACAACCTCCTTGACCTCCACCACAGCAATTTCTTACTTGACACATCTCCAAAGGCAAGGGATTCAAGAGCAAAAATGAACTATTGGGACCTCATCAAGATTAAATGCTTCTGCACGGCAAAGGAAACAATCCATAAAACTAATAGTCAACCAACCGACGGAATGGGAAAAGATAGTTGCAAATGACATTTCAGATAAAGGGTCTAGTATCCAAAATCTATAAGGAACTCCCCAAACTCCACACCCGAAAAACAAACAACCCAGTGAAGAAATGGGCAGAAGACAGGAACAGACACTTCTCCAAAGAGGACATCCAGATGGCCAACAGAC